>NC_134458.1:14058381-14412381 GCF_047948215.1 Lycorma delicatula | reverse complement strand
GACTTAAACAAAAACTTATACTGTAAATTCAATAACTGTATATAATTATTGCTGGAATTAAACAGAAAATATTTTTTAAAGTGCGTAATTATTATTATTTCTGGGAAACAAACACGATATTACTTAAAATGTTTAATTATCATATAGCTTACAATAATGTATTTTTTTTTAATTTTACAAGTAGATATGTAATTACTGCTTGAATTACGGAAATAAAGTATTATTTTATATACAGTTATTAAAACGTTGTTCGTTCACCTTTATAATAAAGATGAAAATAAAGGAGCAAAGAGTAATACAGTATACACTGGCACAGTAAGAACGCAATATGAACGTGTGAAAATTTGGCGGGCTTTCATATAAAACCGTTAACCTTGTCGTTGAGATAACTTTCAAATAAACTAGGAAACAAGTATGACGCATGTGGATTATCTATTGATAATTTTTTTGTGTCGCCAGAGAAGGGGAGATTTTTTGTGATGTCAGAGGAGGAAAAATGTTTTTGTGATATAACAGGAGGGTGTGTGACGTCATGACTTTTCTGATCTTAGATCTTGTCCCAGAATCGGCATGATCTTTTGACCGTTCCCAGAATATGCATAACTATGCTACTCTCACGCGTTTCATGAACGATGATTACTTGCACATAAAATTGGTGTTTAATGTGCTATCTCCCGGCACCGTGTAACAGGGCCTTTATTATCTGAAAAATCTGTAGACGGTGTGGTTTATCGCAACTTAAAGAGGATTTGCTACGTAGATTTATATAAACGAGAATTTCGTTTCCAGGAGGATGACGCAATGTGTTCATCAAATTATCACCGATGATAAAGCAGGCCAGATATTCGTGCGTGAATTTTTTACGTGAGTGTATCTATTGTAGTTTATGATTAAACTACTGGTTTGTAGATTAGCTTGGTATATGAGGCGTCGCTTCGTTCCGCCAGTGGCGGTCCCTGATTGTGACCTGGTAATGCCGCGCGAGACTCTATGAAATGACCGGGTGGGAGAGCGAGGTTTTTCCCCGACTCCTGCGCGGACCGGAATGAGATTAGGTTCCCCTTGATAGGTGACGTAATTTGGTCGATTTATTTGGGTGTAGGTCTGAATTTCTATGTTGCGTAAAACATAATTTTGATCGGTGTGAGTGTAGCACTGATTTAACTTACAACTTTAACTTTCGTTTTTTAGGCGTTCATAGTCACGAATGTTGTTGTCAAATTTGGACTAGGCGCCGGGTCCGCGCTTCCGCGGCCTCGGTTAGTTAGTATGAGGGAATCATGCTAGGTTGGTTGTGAAGATGTCCGTTTGAGGTCTACGTGAAGACAAAATTTGATTTGTATTTTACAGATGCCGAGGCATTTACAGCGATGATATCCCGACCAAGCCTGGCTGATGACTGTGAGATCAGTTACAGGATCTAAAGACGACCTCCGGTAAAGCTAACGGAAGCTTAACGGAAGGGGTGGTGTGGCTACCGGTAACGTCACAAGTGGGTGTATTCCCCCTACGGGGTTGGGATGTGATGTTTTTTTAAGGAATAATAGTGGACGAAATATTCCCTTCTTTAGTATACATTGTATCATTTCTAATCAATAGCGAACCGACATTTGTGTTGCTCCTTTAGTTTAGCATTCTCCCTAGTTAGATACAACATTTTTGAAAAACTTTTCATTAAGTACTATCGTAAACTAATATGATTGTTTTAGATGCATACTAAAAGTGATATTGATTATATTTTTTTGTTACGCATGAAATTATTACTTATAAATAGAATAAATTTTATACAAATAATTAACTTAGTTATTTTTTATATGTATAATGCCGACTGATATATTTATATTTAGATTTATGTTTTATTTTGTTTAGTTTTATGAATTATTTATCAGATTTACTTGTTCAAGGTTTTCTTATTACTTCTTTATTTGTTATTATTGGTTAAAAATAAATAATAAAATTATGTGATTTCTAATTATTTTTGTGTTACCATTTTTTAAGATAATTACAGAGTTTTCCTTAAAAACTTAATAATATTTTCACTAAACTTTATAATAAATTTTAAGTAAATCTTACATTATGTCTTGATTTAAATCTCGGTAAATATATTTATGTTTATTTAACATATATAAATTTAATATTTATCTTTTGAGAGCTTTTATTATTATTCTTTTTTTAAAGATTTTATGAATACCTATATTAATTATAATGAATAAACATTTTAACATTATAATTAAAAATACAATTTTTTTAAGTTAACATAAAGTCTAAAATTATCCGATTTAACAGTTTGCTATTTTTTATATATGACTTTTAACATTACTTGAACATTTTTTAAAACTAAATTTATTTGTACAAGAAAAGTTTAATTAAAATAACAGTAAGTTGTAGAAAATTTACGTAACAGTTCCATACTTCCTTTAAAGCTATAAATGCAGTTGTTCCATCTTTTAGTTAGATTTACTCTTACTGTATACAGAATAGTTTAATTTGTGTTGAAACGTTAACCATGTTTTTTTTAAAATGTTAATGTTTTGCAATCTTTTACGGTATGATAAAATATAAACTTCATCGTTTTTATTAGTTTTGTAAACATGAAAAGAAGGATGGAAAGCATTAATTTTTTATTATTTTACGTTCAATCGATTAAAATAAAAACATGTTAATTTGGGTCTTATTTTGAAAGCGGATACATTTACTAAATCGATATTATAATAGTAAAAGTTTTCTTATATTTACTATTGTGGACGCCAAAATAAGGCAATATCCTGTATAATTTGATCGAACTGATCCTACTGATGTTGCATTGGTGCTACATGAATTCGCATAAGTAGGAGTTTAGCGTAAATCTCCATGTACAACACTCATAACGATTCTGTCTTTTCGCTGCTGTCCGTAAACCCACTCTTATGTTTGTAAGCGCGCTGTTAATTGGATCTCGAAAGTTAATCGAGTGATTAATAGTTTGATGTGTTAAATTGTAACCTTGTAGATAGGTATATTTTCATAACTTCGAATCAATGACAAACAATGTTCGTTTCAGGTCTAATTCAATCCTTTATAACACTTGGGAACGTGTATTTTGTTCAATCAGAGAATAAAACATTATTTTGTTTCTCTGCAAATGCCCTCCGACACCCACTGCTGAGGGTAAACCATCCCTACATTGTATTTTCACCTTCAAAAAATAGACAAATATATTTTTTAAGGTTTAGACCGTTTGGAGCATCGGTCAGACTTTCAGAGACTGAGTTACAGAGTAACATGCACCAACTTTTCGTGAAAGATTTTTCCAATCGGTTACAGTGGTCCTACCCGTACCAAATTCTTCGTTGGAAAACTTTAAATTTGAAACCGTTATGTACCTTACTCCATGCGTATAAGAAATGATCAACAAATTTCAATTTCAGTTAGCAGGATTGCAGATACGTACCGCTCCTTAAGCGAACAGAATTGCGAAAACTCAGTTTTTTACAATGCCATTTGTTTCCTGTCGCGTAACGAAAGAGACATTTCATGACTGTTTGCAAAACCTAGGATTATGTAAAATTTATTTGGTCGGCTTCTAAAAAAAATACTAGTATGTTATTTAATAGTTACAAGCACAGCAAACACATGCAGTACTTGATTGAAATAATTGATTAACCGACTAGTGCACAAACAACGATGTACTTACAAGACAGATTGAAACGTCATTACTACAACGACAAATAAGATAAACGTAACTTAAATAATTGGCTTAATATTAGAAATCCAGAAAATGAAAATTAAGCAATGTATCCGATTTCAAAATCAAACCCATTAATTTTTTCAAACGTTTAAGTTGTTTAAAAAATAATTTTAAATTTTCTGCAATATTTTTTTTTTTTAAGAGTGAAAAAATATGTCTAAATATCAGTTTAAACAGTTACACACCAGAAGAACCGGTTGCCTTTATATAAAAACTAGTAACCTGTTTTTAAAGTCTATACCGACTTATCGTGTAAATTTCGACGGTTAATAATAAATTTGTTACTATAAAAATTTAAGTAAAATTCTTAAAAATGTTGATATTTTTCAGGTATTTTTTCCAAAATTACATTTCTTCGTTAAAGATATTCTGAATCTTACGCAACTGAAAAATGATTTTTAATACATTTTATCGTTTGTAAATTTAAATAACACTTTTTTCTATTTAAACAATAGTGCAACACACTTACGTATGAACTCAGAATTTATTTAAACTTAATAAACTCGTATTCGTGAAATTAAAAATATATAAATTACATAAAGTTTCATCTGATACAAAAGTTTTATATGATACAAATTCAAATAACATATCACTTACTCCTTCAACTGGATTAAATATTACAGACCGTTTTAAAATGTAAAATTTTGAAATTAAGTCTAAAATGGAACTCTTAAATAACATTAATATTTACAATATCCTTCTAACTAGCTACAAATTTTCATTATACATTTTACACAATCGTCTAGTAACGGTACGGAAATGTTGCCAACATACCGTTTAGATAATACCGTAGAGATGTTTCTTAACGTATTGGCAAAACTACTGTTAGAATTACGAAAAAAACGGTGGAATAACAACATGCTAATAAATAAATCTAATCTGAAACAAATAATAAATAAAACACTTTTTGCATCTTCTAACAATTTATTTTTGATAATTTATCTATTCATATTAAAAGTAATTTAATACGTATTTTGTTTTATTTTATTTTTTCAAATAATTAATTCGGAAAATAGGCGAAGACAGAGAGAGTGTGAGAAAGAGGAGAAAAAATTCTTTAAAAAAGAAAGTAATACGTAATAAAAAGAAAATAAGAAAAATTACAATAATGGTCATTGCTCCGTTCGAGCGTGGTACGGTTTCGCCGCATCCTCTAACAGGAGCATTTCCTCAAGCTGAAGATGATAGTTCTTTACCTTTCATCACGGGCCGTCCTTTGGTAAGTCAATAATTTTATGTACTCATTTTTTTGTATTTATTTCTGATAATATTAGAAGTTTTAACTATTACATGAGGACATTTTAATAAATAATTTTCTTTCGACCGTAGCATCTTTACTAGGATCTGTTTTGTTGTATTTTATTATGTAATTGTGATCGTTGGAATTTATCTAAATAGCCCTTCACTGCAATCTATTGTTCTGGAGGTAAGACTCTAGTGGTAGACCCAGGTTTTATTTACGGCAGGTGAATCCTAAAGGCACACTACAGTAAGACCGTGTTTTACTCTTTTATAATGAAAACATTTTTTGTGTTAACACAGATGTCACGCTGAAAAATTTAGGTTCACTGTGAAAAGAAAAAACTTAAACATACATCTTTTTGATGGGACGCCCTCCAGCTATTCTGTTTCTTGCCTCCTACCACAAATGACCTACTGGACTCGAGCTTTACTTCTTAACGTACCTGTACAATACATAGTTCTTTCTAATGTTAAAATATTGTTACATTATCTGAAACACATTCATGTTTCTTATCAGATTTAGAGCAAATATTTCAGAAAAAAGAAAGAAAATAAACCTTTCTTATGTAAAATAAATATACATATATTTTTGGTCATTTTACAAAGTGATAAAGCAGATAACTTGTGTAGTACACTTTCTTACAGAACGTATCTTTCTATAGATATGGCAAGCAGAACGTTTTGTAATTGTGTAACGGGTTGCCGAAATTTTCAATTGTTCTTGTAAAAATTCATCAGGTCATTTTGAACCGTCCAGAAATGATTGTAAAATATGATTATAAAATTAACATAGTATTACATTTAGGAAATTCACTTTATTTTCCAGGTATTCTCTGTGACATCTTTTTTAAAAAGTCTAGCTAATCGATTCTTTGAGATATGAAGCCTAAAATAAGTCCATTGTTAGTAAACTTATTATTATCCAGTAATTATTGTTTTCATTAACTGTTCCGACTATCCGTATCTTTAAGCTTCTAACCAATGTAGTACATACGATTGAAGGCCACAAGTAACACGTTTGACCTTTAGCTCGAATTGTTTATATATATAATTTAAGATGTAACGGAATTAATAAGCGGTATAATAAATCGAGTTTCTCACCGTCATCGAAATTTTTATAGCCTTATATTACTATATATTTAAAACGTTTTAATTATTTGCGTATTTTACATCCGATTTCCTAATTTTTCTGAGGTAAGGCAAAAAAAACTTGGCGGATTTTTACTGCTCGTACCATCGTCCTTAATGAAACGAAGAATGGAAACTTCAACGGAATAAAATTATCTTTCCAATCTGGGATATAAACTTGAACCATTGTAAATGAACGGTGAAGACACTAAAATTCCGTTATGGCAGTCGGAATTTGAAATATTCCTTTCTCTTAATCATAAAATTTACCAATATATTTTTTTTGAAAAGCTGTACTTCTATCACCTTCATGTACTTAGTAATACTTTTCGTTTTCCGTTTATAAATAATCCTTTTAATAAATTCATCTGTTACTTCTGTATAACGTCATAACATTGTCATAATTTCTTTTTTTTAATATTATAACGTTGAATTTTATTAAAATCACAAGTTTATTCATTTTATTTTGTAATTTAACATTAACAAATAAACTTAATTAAAAAATTAAAAAACTGAATTCTTTAGTTCTAATTAACAATTAGTATAAGATAAAAATAATGAACGTCGCGTTAGATAAATTCATGTTCTTATACGTATTAGCCATGATATAGGTAAAATCCAAATAAATAACTACATTTTAATCGCTGCCGACCATATATGCAATATAATTTAACGTTAATTCAAGCGGCTCCACGTTTCAAATTAAACGAGCATTGTGTTGAGATAAAGCGATTGTCATTATTTTTAGCTTTTGTTTCTAAGACCTCAGTCATTATATACCGTTGTAAACATATACATAAAGATTTCTACATAAATGCGCTGCTGTGAACAGGTTTAATCCAATTCAGACTGGATTTAATTTTATTTTTGAAACTATCTTTACAATTTAAACTTTCTTTTTGTGGTAAGATTTATAAGCATCGTAACATAAATCGTAAGTTTTATTTCTGTTTTTATGATTGGTCAGAAGCAGTTTTCAATTCTTTCTTATTTTATGAAAATACTAGATACATCCTACATCTTCAGTTATATATCTCAGTACTATATAGAGAGCGTCGTTTTCGTTTGTTCCCGATAAATGCAAAAATTACTGAACCGATCGTTAGGAAATTTTAAATGCAACTTTCTTATGACTACCGAAATGTTTACCGCAGTTCAAACCTCACCGATTTTACTACTGCATTAATCATAAATAAAACAAACACGTATAAATAAAAAACCTAGAACTTCATTTATGAAAATTAATTCCACTATCTACATCGATCATTATCTATGTCGATATCGACTTTTTCAGACAGTTATGTGTTGCATTAAATTTAATGTCATTTATCTAACTTGGCGGCGACCTTTTTTTCCTGTTTAGGTTCCGGGAATGAACATTAGGTATTACGTCAGAGGACTAATGAGGATGAAATGTATGAGTGTAAGTGAAGTGTAACCTTGTACAGTCTCCGGTCGACCATTCCTGAGATGTGTGGTGAGAAACCCAATCACCAAAGAACATCGGTATTCCGATTTAGTATTCAAATATGTATAAAAGTAACTACCTTTACTAAGACTTGAAAGTTGGAACTCTCGACTTCGAAATCAGCCGATTTGCGAAGACGCATTCACCACTAGACCAACCCGGTAGATAAAGCGTCGGCGACATTTTTTTTTCATTTTTTGAATTGTTTGCGGAAAAATACCATTTATGTATACCCCACAAGTGGTGGTGGGGTAATGTAGAACTCGCATGGGTTTGGCTAGATTGGTTTGCCTGGAATTCCTCTGTAAACACACCAATCGGTCGCCCTAAAGCATAAGACCGAATGTCTGTGCAACAAACGGCAACTAAGCCTCGAACAATTTAGCAACCAGTATCCGAAAATAGCTCCGAGAGCTTACATAACAGCATGAGGGGACTAAGCGCGGTACCATACACCACCGGCTTATGTGTCCGAACCGCTCACTTGTGATATATTTACTAAAATGGGTAAGCGCACCTCGTCAACTACTAAAAATATATATAACATCAATAAGTAAAATTTATTTCGTCTAGGCAGCAATTCGCTGCCACGCCTAGGTCGCTGAATGCAAATAAGTACCTGTCCGCAATTTTATCGCTTGGAGCGATAATTACTGGCTAGTGGTCACCCATACTCAGGGTTAGCTTTCCACGGCAATGAAGTAAGAGCCTTTCCCTTAAGTAAATTATGGATGCCATTTGAACAAAGCAACCATATAAAGGAACTTCCACACGGTCCGACAATGAGGTTCTAACCATATTGACTCGCCGCTTGTGAGTGGCTAATTTTCCCCTTCAACTCTAAGTACCAGGGTGGCCCGGTCTCTGGCCCCCCCGAGAGAAGGGCAGTCATTTCACATCAGGTGTTCATTTGACTGGACCTCCCCGCAGACGTAAAGCTCATCAGATGCCAGGCAAAACCGAAACAGATATTGATTTAATTTAACGTGATTGGTGAGCACCTGGGCACCCGTTGCCCTTAAAAACGACCTTGAGAAATTCAATCCTTCCAGATCCTTTATAAAGTTGTATAAGGATATTCCCTTAGTCGTGGTATCATGCTTCCATCGCGAGGCTCTGCAACCTCTTCCGCAAGCGGGAGATAAGCAACTGAACGAAATTTAGATCCGGTGCATTGTGATCACAGTTCTGTTCTGGTAGTAGCCCGGTATTAAGAGAGTCCTTCTCAATATGGTGGAAACCTTGTAGAAGGCTCTACAATCACCACTGCATAAAAACAAAGCTGTACGCTTGGCATTCCTTAAACTTTGAAGAAGTGCTCTATTCACATCCAACCTACTCGCCAAAACGGACGCTGCGTAAGAGGTCATGCCTTCGAAGACGCCTTGGTACACCAAGAATATTTGAAAAGCCAACAACGCATAGTCTTTCCGAGCAATCTTCCTTAGATTGTGCATCACTGAGACAGCGTCCGCCGCTACCACAACCAGGTGCGCATCTTTAAACAGAGCCGTACGATTAGACAAATTGTCACATACTACCACTTGCAGGGCTATGGGAACATTGCGGCGTTCCAATTCATAGAGGACAGAACTCGAACACAATTATGAGGCTCAGTAGCTGTTTATGACACAGACATTCGGTCTTATGCTTCAGGGCGACCGAATGGGGTGGTAGCGGGAGAAATGCCAAGCGATCCAACGTTAAAGTTGGCGCTTTCCATTTCGGTAAGAATATTCAAGATGAAATTTTCGATGCCAACCAGTTTTGTGAAGCCATACTGGCTTCGATGTAGAAAATAGTTCACCTCATTGCTTTTCCAGAGAATTTTCATAACCAGGCTTTAATAACTTCCAGATTACCGGCAAGAGGCTGTTGGGCTGATAACTACCGACATCACTAACATCCTTAAGTTGTTTTAAGAGCACCCTCAACAAAGCCACCTTTCAACAAGTCGGAAAGAAACCCCAGCTTAGGAACGCGAGAACACATAGAGCCAAGCGGCTCTATTATGAGAGGCTGAAAATGGTAGGATATATCCGGGATAAGTTGGTGAAACCCTGGTGAATTTTCAGTGAAATTAGTGAAACGACTTGGTCTATTTCATCGGGATCCATAGCCCGAACGCCAACGAAATGGTACAGTTCCCACCCTCATGTCGACGTCTCCTTCACCCTCTGGATCATCTGGAAACAGAATATCCAGGAACGCCTGGTAATTCGCCACCGATATTATAGTGTGGTGGCCCGACCACCAAACCCGCATCCAAGACTAGACAGCACATGCAATGGCTTTGGCCTGTAAGATGATTTCGCGGGCTGACAGGGATTGCAATGCAACTCGCGCATGCAATCTGACCCGGACTTGCGTCTGCCTTCCTTGATGACGTGAACACAATCGTTAACAACGCGCCGGTACATCGTCGCGGAATTGCGCAGGCAGCTTTTCTCAGTATAAATAAGCTGAACGCTCACCTCCTGTGTTAGGTTTCATTCAAACTGAAACTGTAGTGCCTAACAGAGCAGTTGATGTAATACTTCCATAGAATTAGGTCCTCCAAGCGTAATTCCTGGCATTCCCTCGTTCAGGAGCAAGGGAATAGAGTGCAGTTGTATTATTTTTAAAAAGGTGCGATGGAACAATCCGGGGAAGATTGCCTCGAAAACATGGTTGGTTTATCCAAGGAACTGGTTATTGGTACTTCTTTCTGCCGAGAAGGTCACTCAGATGGTCTCTGTCGAAGCCACGATCCTCTGTTAAGGAGATCATGGAGGTCTCCACGGAGAGAGGCCCTACTCTCTTGTGCACCGGCAGTTTGCACGAAAAATCCAGCTAACACCTCAGCGTTCAGCTGTGTGGGAAAGAGATTGGTCGGACCATGCAGGGAGAGCAACGTAGTGGAGGATGAGCCAAGGCTGAGAGGCAGCTCCTTGCGAGGTCGAGGATGGTAGAGTACATCAGTGTACTCCACCACCCGTAGTCCTTCAGCTCTGTTCCGAAGGACTACGGGACGAAGTCTCACTTGAAGGAGTCTAGTTCGGGATCCGAAGGGATAGGGCAGATCAAGGATATATGGTCTGCATGAGCCAAAATATCCTCAATAAAAGTAATGGATTTCGGTCGAGTTTACAGCTGGTCGACTCGTACCTTTCTGAATGTTCCTTGATGGTTGCTGAACTGGCGTCTGAAAACGAAAACCTCCAGAGCCCAAAACGAGCCCTTAATTCCGTCGTTTCCCGACTGTTGGGCAAGGTGGGTCAGGTGGTGGAGGTAGTTAAGGACTTCAAATAGGCAAAAGGGAGGGTACTTGGCGAGATCCACACTTCTCTGAAACGGGTGGAGAAAAAGGTAAAAAAGCCTGTCTCTTCGCAGTTATAACAGCCGGGCCGGGTAAAGCGTGTTGGTCCCCCGCTGTCAATGCAGGCGCCGACTATCAAAATTAAGCGGGAAGCCGTCAAGGTGGTCCCTGTGTACCCTGGTGCGGGGGCTTCGTCAGGGATGACGAAGCGGATCCAGTATAAGTCCTGGACCCGTGGAAGGAAAGGTTCCAGATTTCGCGGGTCACAAAAACAAGGACCATGGAGTGGTCTGGGAGGCTGTTAGTGAGCAGCAGGTAAAATTGCTGCAGGAGGCCGACATTCTTCGGAAGAACGGGCTGAAAGCTCAGTTGCTGGACAAGCAGCAAATATTGGACGATGATTTGCCAAGGACAGCCAGTGTAGAGGAGCACTAAATCCTCAGGGCTATACAAAGCAAAAATCCTTTGTTAGATTGACTGTCGACAACTTCCTGAAGGGTATAAGAGTGCTTAAACAGTTGGGGTGAAAAGAGGTCCCAAAGAGCCACTGGATAATTGAGATCTTTGTCGAGATTATATACATAATTGAGAGATTGTCAAGATTTATACATGTGTTCGAAGCGGTGGTAGGATGTTCGTTGGGTGGACGTCTTAAGGGTTGTAGACCATAAAGAAGTACCCCAGTGCTTCAAATGTTAAGGGTTTGGTCATACCTCTCTCCGCTTTAGAGCATAGCAGAAATGTGTGGTCATTGCGCCCCTGCTGGGTAGAGATCACTGCACTAAAACGACTGCGCCTGCAAATTGCGCTCCCTGTGCCTTAGTGAAAGGCTTTGATGCCGGACACCGGGTCGGGGGCAAACAATGCAGGTTGCATGATATAGCCCGGCCGAAGATCGAGAATAATACGGCGGATGGCAACGACTGAATCGGGGGAAGCTTTTGACGACGGTCGTCACCTTATTGAACGCTTGCGCCTGGTGCTGTTGAACATGCATCATTCCCGGGTGGCCACAAATGAAGCCATGAGGACCCTTGAGGAGTACCACCTCGAGGTCCTGTTGGTGCGGAAGCGGTACACGGTCGAGAGTAGGTTGGTTGGCTTCCACGGGGTTAAAGTTCAAATCTCGTGGGGGACGGCCGATCTCTGCGATCGTGGTCAGTTCGGTCTCGTTGGATGTCTTCTGGATGCCCTAGTTTTCTGACAAGCAGCTCACCGTTGTCTCAGGAACAAGTGGTATGCTCGATGTCGTAATAGTGTCGGAATACTTTCACCTTGGCTGGAGTATCGATCACTTTTTGGCGGAGTTGGGGACGGTCTCCCGGCGATTCTGGACGGTCTCCCCGTAATCAGATTGCTGGTTGATCTGGACAATAACGCAGAGTCTTCCAGCTGGTGTTTAGCACTCACTGTTTGTTCTGTCGCTGACTGCGATCTCACTTTATATTTTTCTGCTAGTTCTGTTTTTAATCAGTGCTAGCTAACTACGATTTATTTATTTTGCGCTTTTTAATCTTTATTTCACGTACCGACAGTAAGATTTGACTTGTTATCGGCCGAATATAGAGTTCAATCATTTCGGTGCGAGTCATCCTGGTTCGTCTGTAAAACGACCAGATCGTGAACCCGAACCCGGGCTGTTCGGGTAAAGGGTCGGCGGAAGGTAGACCGGTAGCCGGCACCCAGTCTACTATTGGTAGTTCTCTCCTGCGTGCTGAGTGGGAAAGATTGGACAAGTTGTGTTCCGATGTAGTCGCCGCGTTGGAAAACGACAAAGCGAGGAAGTTCAACAGAGAGACCTTAGATAAGATGGAAGGTGCCCTCCAGGGCATACAATCCCTGTTCGAAGAGATCTTGTCGGGGATCTTGGAGTACTTGTCGGGGATTACGGAGGAGGACTTCCATCGGGAGTTCTCTGAAAAATTCCGCCGTCTCAGTCACGCACGAGATGTGTTTATTGTTGAGGTGGAGTGTACTCCCCGCCTGAGAGACTTGTTACGTAGGCGGAACCGATGGTTCATTGGTATCGGCTGTTGCAGGGTTGTGGATCATGTAGCTCCGCTACATTGTTTAATTTTTTCGTGTTTGGTCACTTGGCTAAGCGCTGTTCTAATGAACCTCCTGCCGCACATGCGGTAAGAACGGCCAGAAGATGTGGGACTGTCCTCCTACGCAGGAGAGTGAACTTACGTGTCTAAACTGCACACCGGTCGGCAAGTCTTTTTTTTTTTTTTTTTTTTTTTTTTTTATATATTCCCACCTACTCCTCTGGAACGGATCTACAATCAAGTTTGACTCGCGCCGGAGGAGTGTCCTTTACTCTAGCTCGCCTCCCCGCCCGCCGGCTGTATGTCCGGCACGGCAGGTCAGTTCACCGGTTAGCTCTTTTATTTCGTAGGTGGAAATTCCACCTACGACAAGCCGTCATCAGCGAGCGGTTTCTTCTTGACGAGCTTCCTCATCTTTCTTCTTTATAACTGCGGTTATAAACGACGAGATCACATTAAAGTTATCCTCGTTAAGTAGCATTTTATCCACCACATTCTCCGTAGATAATGGCTCTATACGTCTTACACAGGATTGCCTGCTTTCAGTCCAACGGTTACATTCAAATACTACATGTTCAAGGGAATCATAAGCCCCACAGTAAGGACAGTTGTTGTTATCTACCCTTAGTCTCGCACATAAATAGGACCTGAACGACCCATGCCCTGTAAAAAATTGCGTTATCCAGTAATTTATGTCCCCGAACTTCCTTTCTATCCATGGTCGGATCAAAGGTATCAAACGATGTGTCCATCGTCCCGTGTTGGCTACATCCCAACGATGTTGCCAATTACGCAGCATCTCTTCATATGCTTCTTTAGAAGGTTGTCCACATTCTATACTCACTCGCATCTCCGCCAGTTGTTTAAGCGGAAGAACTCCTGCAATTACGAGTACTGCCGCGGTGGAGACTGAAGAATATGCGCATATCACTCTTAAGCCCATGCGCCGTTGAATTCCTTCAAGGGCTCTTCTGTTCTTGTCGGCACGCAGAGCTCTTTCTCAGACTTGTATACCGTAAAGTAAGATGGAATTAACTACGTGAGCGTAAATCTTACGCTTCGCAGTTCTGGATCCTGTCATATTACCGAGTAATCTGCTAAGATATTTGACCGTGCATTCAGCTCGTTTACGTATTTCATTCACGTGTGCCGTAAAACTCCTCCTCTTGTCAAGCCAGATCCCTAAATATTTGGCTGAAGTCTGTTGCTGGACAAGATTACCCCCTACTCGAATTAGGATGTCAGATATTCTCCTACGACCTGTCATGACTACGTATTTTGTTTTACCATGCGAAAGTTTTAAGCTTTTAGTAGACATCCAGACTTCTGCCATTCGTATCGCTGCGTTTGCCTTCTCCGATACCTCTACTTCAGTTTTTCCAGTAACAACCAAGGCCAGGTCGTCAGCAAAAGCCACTGGGAAAACACTCAGAGGATAACTCAGCCCGAGAATTCCGTCATAGACCAGATTCCAAAGGAGTGGCCCCAAGACAGAGCCTTGAGGCACTCCACACGTCACTTTGAAGCGGAAGCAGGATCTACCCTGGTGACAAATAACAAACCTATCCTGCAGGTAATTCTGGATAATTCTTCTTAGGTATCCAGGAATATCCTTTTCTCTCAACGCTTGTAGGATCGCATCCCATTTCAGCGAATTAAAAGCATTGCTCACATCAAGCAATATCACAATTGGTATCTTCCTGGTGCGCCAAGTACCCGATGAAGCTTCGTCCACCAGACGCATAACTGTCTTAACACCACCCACCATAGAACGCCCCTTACGGAAACCAAATTGTGCGTTAGAAAGGCCACCATGTTCTTCAATCGCATTTTTCAGCCGCAATTCCAACAATCTCTCTAGGAGTTTGCAGATGTTATTAATCATGCATATAGGTCTATATGCAACTTGTAAGTCATCTGTCCCCGGTTTCTTGATAAGGGCCAACCTGGACTCTTTCCATTGCATTGGAATACAACCATCTCTCAGGATCTTATTCATGATATTAAGAAGCTCTGCAGGCATCCTCTCTGCTAATATTCTGATTATCTCGGCTGGAATGCCATCTGGCCCGAGTCCCTTATGTAGCTTCAGTCTTTTCACCGTCATTAATAGCTCACTAGCGTCAAGAAGTTCAAAGCTATTATCCACAATCTCTTCCCGAATAGGATCCGCTTGCTGAGGAAATAATTCCTTAACAACACGATGGATCTTATCGTCTGTTAAGGCAGGTAATCTCTTCCCTAACTTGTTGGTAACAATTTTAAAACCCCTGTCCCATGGATCAGCATCTATATCTTGACACAGTCGCTTCCAGCAACTGGCTTTAGCCCTTTTAATTGATGCATTATATGCATTCGTTGCTTCCGGTCGGCAAGTCTGGTGACGAAGTGAAGCACGCCACTATCAGTGTAGACTGTCCAGTGCATAAGAGGGCCTAGGCTAGGGAGCTGCAGCAAACTTCCTATAAGTAGGTTGAAGGTAGGCCAGGTTAATTTAGCCCGTTCCAGGACTTCCCTTCATAACAGTGTGAGAATCGCGGAGAAGCTAAAGCTGGACATAGTGTTCATATAAGAGCCTTACTGTATACATAGTTGGGTCCCAGGGCTACGTGGAGCGAGATTTATACACGTGAATGGAGTTGACCATATATGGACGGCCAGTTATGTGGTGAATCCGGGCTTGGGTGCACTCATGGTGTCGCAGTACTCGACTGCGCACTATGTGTGTACTGAGATCACGAAGGAAAGTGTTTTCTTGTTTAACATGTACTGTCAGTACCGTGAAGCGCCAAATGTATGTATTGACGCGGTTAGGCAAATTTTTCGTGCCTACGAGGGAGCCAATTTGATCGTAAGTAGTGATTTTAACGCAAAGACGGCGCTTTGGTACGGTGAGTCACCGAGAGTGGTAGAGCATACAAAGATGCGTTCATTGAGTCCGGTCTCACTGTCCTGAATCAATCTACTCGGTTTCATACGTTTGAAACTCTGCTAGGCCGGGCGAATATAAATGTCACCCTTTGTAATAGGAACATTTTTAACAGGATTGAGAATTGGACGGTACACCCGGAACAGTTTAGCGTTCATGGTTTGATCGTGTTCAGTATTTCCTTGGGACCCGGAGTTGATCCCTCAGCTGAGGGTCGGCTGCTCACATGAAAAGCCGACTGTGTGAAGTTTGATGAACTTCTGCCGACTATTGATTGGGAAAACGAAGGTACGATGCCGGATTCAGTGGCGCGAGTACAGCGACAACTTATAGACATAGCGGAAGCTTCTATGAAGCACGTGAGAGGAGTTGTTAAGTCCTACTCTTGGTGGTCTAGTGACCTCGACAGAATGAGGAAATAGATATACAAAAATCGGAAACTGTTTCAGCAGTGTAGGAACCCTGACAGACGGGCAGCCCTGCTAGTGGTCTACAGACTAAGCAGGCGCTGTTTTGTGAATACGGTGTTCACCAAGAAACGTGCTGCATGGTACAAGTTTGTCACTGACAACAGAGGGTGCTGTATATAAAGTGGCGCTGAAAAAGGAAACTACAGCGGAGATTTTCTCCACTCTTTGAATGTGATGAATATACTACGGACGCTAGTTGTACTGCGTCCTATGGCGCTTCGTGCGTTGTTGCCAGCGGACTATGTCCTACTGGATGGTGCTTTCCACCGTGAGATACGGACCGGAATCCGAGATCTTGGGAGGTGTTTGGACTCTATTGGAAACTGGAGCGCGGAACAGGTTAAGACAGTGTTTTTTCCCTGCCGAATAAGAAGGCACCAAGCATTGATGAAATTACGGACGAAATTATTAAGCGGGCGTGTATTAAACTCAGGGATTCCCTCGTCAGACCCTTTAATGTGTGTCTGGCACAGGGTGTCTTCCCGGCTGAATGGACGGTCGGTGATCTCTGACTGATTCTGAAGTCTTTTGACTCTGATAAGTCAGTTGTGAAATCGTATAGGCCCATAACGTTGCTCCTCGTACTGGGTAAAATTCTGAAGAAACTGATTTCCTATCGCCTCGATGAGCTCTTCCAGGGTCGCGAGGGGATATGTGACCAGTAATTTGGATTCAGACGTGGCGTAGGAACTAGTGACGCTATAGACTTTGTCATCAGTAAAGTAAAGCGGTTTAGGTGTAGAATGGTGCTAGGAATTAGCCTAGAAATTAAAGGATCCTTTGATAATGCTTGGTGGCCTTACATCATAAATGGTCTGCTAGACCTAGGGTGCCCTCGTAATATATACAGCTTGATAGTGAGCTACTTTGAGCGTAGGCAAATCCGACTGACCATAGGCTATCAAACGCTTACACAGAAGATGTCAAAGGGCTGTCCACAAGAGTCCGTACTTGGGCCGTGTTTTGGAATCTCATTATTAGCAAGTTTCTTACCTCGGATATAGGGGCAGGGTGCACCTGCATCGTATATGCAGATGATATATTGCGGGTCGTTGAAGGCGAGACTAGAGCTGAAGTCGAAGAAAGGACTTGTTTTGGCCTGGACGTAATCTCAACCTGTGAAAAGAAGCGAAGTTGGAGTTTTCGCCAGTTAAAAGTAACATTTTTAGCTTGAAGAACACGAGGTCGCTCTCGGTTCGTAGAAATGTGGGAATGGGTAGAGTTCCTATTCCATACACGGTAAAAAATGAATACTTAGGTGTCTGGTCGGAGAAGACTGTAACTTTTTCCATAACGTCGGTTATCTATACGACAACGCTCGTATATAGAGAACGATACGATAACGCTATGTATCAGAGAGTGGGGCCTTGGTGTTTGATCCTGCAAAGTGATCTATCATGCGGTATTTGAAGCCATACTGACCTATGAATCCCATAGCTGGGGTGGGCTTGTGGCGAAGAGAACGGTCCGGAAAAACTGCTGGACCAAGAGGACCTTGAGGTTGAACTCCTCAAGGAGCCTCATGACTTCACTGGTGGCCGCCCGGGAATGATTCAGATTTATCTCCCCCAGGCGCAAGCGTTCAACATGGTGGAGTCCGTCTTCAAAGGCTTACCCCAATTCAGGCGTCGTCACAAGCTGCATTTTTCACAATTCTCGCCCGAGCAATATCATACGCTCTGCACTGCCTACCCCCGATCCGGTGTCTAGCTCGCTGACTTTTCACTACGGTATAGGCGGTGAACTTGGCACGGCAATTGGCTGCCGTGTATCCCAATAAGAGTCTATTTGTGTTTGATATCTCTTACGATAAAAGTGGATTTAAAAAGGGACGGTGTACAGAGTGTTGGCTCAACACGCACAGCCACTAGCACTGTTACTAGATGTACCTGACCCCGGTTGCTTAGCTAAAAAACATAAAATAATAGCAAACAATTAAATTTGAGAAATATGTACGGTAACCTCTTCGTGGCATTTGTCGGATAACGCTAAGAACCGTGAAAAATACTTTTTTCCTTTACAAAGGACGGGTAACCAGTTATAAACTACTATTTTTAAGATGGCGGCCGAGTATTCTATAAACTCGTATACTTCAGATCTTTCAAAGTTTCGAATCCTTTGCTGATTAAACTGTTGCCCTGAAAAAATTACTATACACTGATAATTTTAATAAATTGAACAGGATTTCATAAGAAAGCTACCATAAGAAATTGTAATGAATATCATGATTTGACTTCCAGAAAATTTCGACTTATCTTCACGTTTCACATCCCCCGGACCCCGAAACCACCGTCAGCTCAAAAGTTTATATATATATATATATAAAAAAAAAAAAATATATATATATATATATATTATATATATATATATATATATATATATATATATATATATATATATATATATATATATTATATATATATATATATATATATTATATATATATATTATATATATTATATATATATATATATATATATATTTCACTTTCTTGTGGGCAAGATAACTGCCGTAATTTTGCGCCAATCACATTCAAATGATTGGTTCCTTAAAAATAACTCGTCAGAAAATCTCGGTCGAGTTCGTTAACGGCCAAAATCGGACCATGGGAATGGAAATGGGGACTTTTTCGAAAAAACAAAATATCGCTATAACGTTTTTATTAAGTAATATATCAAATTCATTTAAAGTTCCTACTATTTTTTTGACAAGGGCTTAGAACTTATGTAAGTAAAGTTTTTTGATATCACCAACCAGTAGCTCAAGGGGTGGAAAAATGCAGTTTCGAAGACAAAAAAAATGATACTTCCTTAAATAGGCACAGTATTAAATCGGTTTAAAGTGGTCGTTAGTCCTCTAAACAATATCTAAAAGTTTTGTCTGATACAATTTTTTATATGACCAACCCCTTACAGCAAGGGATGACCAAAATGTTGCTGGAGTTGTAAGAATATGGGGCTTATCGTATGCTAAACAAATGGAACCTTTTTCACATTCAAGCTTTGCCGGATATAGTAAATTTGAAGTTTTTCTTAACTAGTTAAGAAAAACTTCAAATTTACTATAAAAGATTTAAAAAAGATTAAAAGATCAAAAAGATTAAAAGGATAAAAAAGATTTCCATCTTATAAGATGGAAATCTTTTTTATCCCCTACTTAGCACCGGTGAAATCTACTTCCGTCTTCCGGCGTGCCGAAAGGGATTTTTAAAATAATTCTTTTGATGTCATTCGATGGCCTGAGTCCAGAAAATGATATAATCAAACTTAAGCGTCTTTTTTCCTCTTTTTCTTTGCAGTTGTAGTCTGGATTTCTCTTACAGCAATATTGTGGTCCAGTTGATCAATCTTCATATATCTACCGACCTGTTGCCTTAGGACACTCGTAGTCGGTCGGGTGGGCCTATCGGTTACAATAACGATCATTCTGATCGATGTTATTCTTGCACACTATCGGTCGAAATTGCGAAACTCCTAATCGGCTTTTTCGTGATTGGCTTAACTGTAGAATAATAACACTGGCAACGATGATATAGATCATTTAATAGTAGAGGTTCTAAATAGCTTTTGCTATTAAAAAAATATATTCTTATTTCAGATTTAATTAAAAAAACACTTTCTGAGGTGCAGAACTATTTACTTTTATGCGATAAAAGGTGTGATCCTTTTATATATAAATAAATAAAATTTTATTATTAATCTATTATTTCTTTGAAAAATCGATTCATGTTAGTAAATCTTCATTAGCGTCTCAGCATAATATACATATACTTGCTGATAAATAAATTAAATAGTTTTCCTTGCTTCATTTGGTTTTCGCCCAAGGAGTACTTCGGTAAATTACTATGTTCATTTACATGGATTAACACATATTTATAGCTTGATTTTATTGACTTAAATTCACGCGGGTATCTTTATTTATTAAGGTATTTTTTTAATATATTAGCAATAGAAAAAGCTAAAGAAATGTTTATTAGCTTATTTTAAAGTAAATTTATATTCTGATTTTTTTATTTTTAAGTTCATAGTAGCATATCAAGCCATACCTGGATCTTTTTATACTTTAGTATTCCGTTCTTTTTTAGTATCTTCTTTTCCAAAGATATGCAGCGCTTCATCAACGAAACGAGTAACGGTAGACTTACCTTATTTTAATAAAATAGTCCTTTAAGGAAACTCTTTTTTTTATACTTTTTCTAGACAATTTGGAATTCTAATAATTTTATTTTCTGAAAAATTCACAAAGAAATAAATTATATGTTAATGAAATGTACGGAACTTCCACTAGGATAAGATCTGAGGTTAAGTTATAACAAAAATTTGCTAAATAAGAACGATTAATTTTTTAAACGGTATATAGAAAGTAAATATAAAAAATATACTGTACGGGTTGCGAAATAGATTTGAAACGAGAAAACATTCAAAACCCTTTGCCAGAAAAATGTTTCAAATTTTAGAACTGGGTTGCCGTTAGACCCTTACAAAAATCATTATCAGTAAAAATTATTGTTTCTTATATTACACAAACACGCGCGCGCGCACTTATATATTTAAATTTACGTAACAAATGACATTATTCAGGGAAACATATGTGAAGAATTTTAGTTTTCATCCCCTCGATCACTCAACAAAAAATTTCTGTCGTTTTGACTATTTCTTTCTACCTATTTCTTCAGCGTAATAAAATCAATCTTAATCTAGTAAAAAGAAAAACAAAATTACTTTCAGATAAAAATAATCATTTTTAAATACCAAAAATTTGGTTCTAGTGTATTACGATCTCTGCATTTTTTAAATTTCTGTAAACATCTAATATTAAATATTTTCCAACAACACTACGTTTTAAAATCATTGATTTTTTGCGTTTGTAGCTTCCTATTTTTCATACTTCTTTGCTGTAAAAAATGTATTAAAATTTATAATTCCTGATAAGCTAATTATTTTCTTTTCTGCATTACAACCCTCTTGCTTAATACCAACTTGCGTTTAATTAATTATCTTTCTTACATGGGTATTTTTTAGTTTTTCTGCCTAAGTATTAAATTTCACATACTTCTGGTGTTTTGCTGTCCTACTTGAATATTTAAATGGCTATAATATTTTTGTTACATTTAATTATGATTAATTTACTCTAATTGCATTAAAAATAAATTTCTCACTTATTTATAAAAAAATTCACTTTATTCAGTAGTTCTAGATTGATTTTGGTTTGAATCTAAAGAACAACATAATGAGCATATCTTTAAAGCTTTATTATTTTCTGCTTTGGCTTTTATTCTGTTATCAAATTTTTCATTTAAATTCTTCGTTGCTTCTTTTATGTACCAGTTAAAAAACAAGTGAATTGTTCTTTTTCTCGCACTTTATTGTGTTCGTGCTTTCTGTTCTGTTCTTTTACTCTTATCAGAGTTATTCGTTAAAAAGATGTACTGGATATAATTTTTTTCCCTGTATTTTAATGCTTAAAACATACTAATTTTTAGAATTTTAGAAATAAATTCCTTTCGGCCCTTTCAATTTATAAAATGCTGAAAATTTGATTGGTTTTATAAATGCGGTGAATTTGATTAATCAAATGTTGGAGAATAACATAATTTGTATATTTAATGTTAATTAGACGAGGTTAGCGAGCGAAGCTAGCGTAGGTTATGTTTGGCTTAAATTTAAACATTTTTTTTACGAGGGCTTCTCGTAATCTAT
The DNA here is from genome assembly GCF_047948215.1 of Lycorma delicatula. NCBI lineage: Eukaryota > Metazoa > Arthropoda > Insecta > Hemiptera > Fulgoridae > Lycorma > Lycorma delicatula. Next base: position 14,390,372 of record NC_134458.1, on the reverse strand, counting down.
TTACCTTAGAGATTAAAATCGGGTGATTTCTTTTTAATTTCTAGTTATCGTTTCGATCCTCACCAGAGTTATCAGTGTTTGTCGACATATACATAAGATCCGAATAAGCAAATATTTCGGTCTTTCACCGACTTGTTTGGTCGACATTCATCGGAGGATATTGACGTTCTCTGATTTTGGTCTTTCACGATAACAAATACATTGGTTGCTGTGAATCTGTTACTCTTTCCGTAAAATCTGCTCGACTGATTGAGCTGAAATTTTGTATAAACTTAAATTTTATACCTGGAAAGAACTCAGGACTAGCGCCGTTCGAAATGTTTCACTGTTTCAAAACGATGGCCTTTTTTAACGGCTTCCAGTAATGACCGGATTAGGTCCCTTGTCGAGATTCAAGTTTACTGTGGCCAAACAGTTAATCAAATCGAATTCAAAGACAACTTGTAGTACTTGAAATTAAATTTTTTACAACAAACACCTGTAGCCTTTTTTCAATAGTTCTTTCAGTTATCGATAAAGGTAGATTTAAAGGTGCGACGGTGGCTCAACTGTCACAGATACTGGGACTATTACTGTGAGTGCGACTGACTGCACCTGCATCCGACTTGACTAAAAAGCATAAAAAAATAGAAAAAAAGAGAAACAAAGTTCGGTCACATCCTCGCGGTATTTGTCGGGTAACGCTAAGAACCGTACAAAATATTTTTTTACCGGTTGTAAGTACTATTTTTAACATGGGAGCCGACGATTCTGCAACCCGCATAATTCAAATCACTCAAAGTTTCGAGTTCTGTGGTGACCAAACTGTTGATCTTAAGAAATTACAAAATACTGTTTGTTTTTACAAATTGAACAGGCTTTAATATTTATAAATCAAATTATTCACAGAAGCATGAGGATAATGAACATATATACTAGACGGGAAGATAGAAATAAATGTTTTTATAACTCGAAAAAATAGGTCCAGCTGAGGCCAAAATAGATCTTTTTATAACTAGAAAAAAAATGCCAACTATAACTCCAGCCGAGGCCGCGTCGAAAACAGTTATACCAATCGCTGAAGGCGGTTGCCAAAATTACTCAAAATGTTTACTTGAATTTTTAAAACGTTATAGTCGTATTTATTATATTGTAAATACTTATACATAATTTTTTTTTTGCTGATCATTATGGATGTTACTTAAGTCGCGTGCTCGTGGTTAAGGATATCGAGAGACAACACACGTAAAACCTTTTACAAATAAAATATAATTTATTTGTTGTTAAATAGCTCGTAACGTACAAAACAGATCAATTATATACGGCATAATATAATAGATTTTACTATTCACCTTCTAATACAAATCTATCTATGACAAAATTATAACAGTAAGATAATTATCACAAAATCGATTCTCTTAACGCAAGAATTATTTACTTTTAATATATACAAATAGAAACTAGCTTACAATTTTATAAACGAATAAGTCACTTTGTCCCCTGTTCACAAATAAGTCACCGAATTGCTTCTCGTACTTAACCGTTTCATTTCATGTATTGTGGAGATTAGATGTAGGACTTAATAAAATAAAAAATAACGATTCATTTGTGTTACTTTTATATGATAACTAGAGGTTACGTCCGTCAAGTGTGATCAATAGGATATTTTCATTATTTTTGATCGTTTATTCCATATAGTCCAAATATTATTATTCTGGTTAATTATTGTATGGAGATATTTCCTGACTTTTGATTTTCATAATTTTTATTTTTACATCTCTAAAGTGATAGATAAGTATTTTATAAATGTTATTAAAAGTCGAAAAGTAAATACTACGGTTATTTTATGTAATGATATAATTTTATTGTATGCCGAGCGTTCCAGAAGTGCAGTGCGGTCATTCCATTCGATGACTTGCTTGGGCTATCGTTTAACTTTACAACTGATATCATTATTTAAAAAAATTATATCCAGATCGTACATTATTTATTCCGTAAATAATGTACGTTGCATATTTACCAAAACCATCACCTTAACCTTAAACCTAACCTAAATTAACCGTTTACAAAATCTAGACTTATTTATCACCTTAATTTCAATAAAACAAAATTAATCCTAATATAATATAAATTTCATATACGCTGCAAAATAACAAAATTATGGGTAGTATTAAACTTACGAGGAGTGTAAATCACGCGAAAGGCGTTTCCGAAGTATAATTTCACTTGCAACGAGTAAGTTGGACCTTAAATAAGTTACATTCTAAATTTCATCAAAAGCAGAGGTGACGTACTAATTTTCCTTATTGTAGTTTTATAATACATTTTACCATCATCAAAAAAAATAGACAAATACCTTAAAGTATTTCGATGTTTTTAGAAATATAAAGTAAACCTTTGAAAATCATCAGTATTTTCTAAATAAATTATTTACCCGAAATTAATGAAAATGTAGTTGCTACATAATCTCTCGTAAATTTATTTATTTATTCATTCATATTTTATTTGTTCATTCGGGGAAAAATATTAAGCCCAAATTTACTTTTTTACTTAAAAATTATCCGATGTAACTTACAGAAGCCTACATGTGAACATTCAAAATGTTAAGCATTAAAAACGGCTTTAGAATTGAACTTTTACAAACGGATGTTGTTCTAAAAAGAAATACGCGAAGCCATCTATCTAACTTAACTTTTAAAGAGAAGCTACTGAAACGGAATGAAAAATTACTGACAATAACACTCCCTTTCCAGAACTGAGTAGCAACTCTACTTTTGCAAAACTTTCTCTTAATCGTTTTGTTTTCGTCCGAATTTTCTTAAAAAGGGAAATAAAATTCTAAAGACTTTATAATCTTTATCTAATAACTGACTGTTGGCCCTTTTTATTATTATTATTTATGTTTATTTGTACTTTTGCTGACGTCTGTTGTTTGTATTATTGTGTGGTTTGACATTATTTTTATAAAACCTGGTCTCTATACAGGGGCTTAAATCTATTAACATTTTATTAATTTTTATAATCCTTTATTTAATAATAAACTCCAATAAATATTTAAACTATACTGTGATTAGACACAATTTTTTTAAGAAAAAAATTGATTAAAAAGAGTTTAAAAAATTATATTGGTGAACTAGTAATTTTTTATTTCTTATAAAGCGATCGTAAAATTAATAACAGTAATTTTTCACTGCTGTTTGAATAATTTCTACCGATAGTTCTAAAAAAATCATGAATACCAGTTAATCTAGAATTTTTAATTCGTGGTTGCCATGATGTTCCGTGACCTGAGCAGCTGGATGACAGAGGACTGATTTGCTGGCAGCATTCTCAGGACCAAGAAGGGTGACCTGGATGGCCGTGAAAATTGAGTAGCGACCTTCTCAGACTACGATAGGAATTCTCCTGAAGTAATGTGTTAAACGGTTCCGGATTGACTCCTGGTAACGATTATTTTACTGATAAATATCTTGTATATAGAGCTGACAGCGATCCAGAGTCCAATAACAAACATCGTAGGGGAGGAACCCTCATTGTAGTCAGCACAAACTTGTACAATTTTAGAAGACATGCTAATGACACACAGCAAGAATAATAAAGACATAATAATAGAAGACATACAGCTAAATAACCAAATCCATTTTGAGGGTAAATCTGTACTTGATTTGATGATGTCCAATACTGGTGTATATGTCTGCAGAGGACTCTGTTTAGTCAACCCTGATGATCCTCATGATCCACTCATTGTTGATGTCGGTATGCATGGTGTGATACCTAACCCTAGCGCCTAGCCTCACATGAAGTCCCAACAGATATTGATTAGTATAATTAAGCCCCAGCTAACAGTTCACAGTTCATTTAGTTAATAAATAAACTAAATGAACCCATGGGTGCACCCTTGGGAATGTAGTTCATTCCCAAGGGTGTTAGAAGGAGGCCAGGGTGGTGCTCCTTCCTAAAGGTGCACCCATGGAGGAGGACGCCACTTACAGACCCCTGAGCCTCTTGAATACCATGGGGAAACTCGTGGAAAAAATGCTGGCGGGCTGTATTATTCGGGAACTAGAACAGGAAGTCGGGATTAGCCCAAACCAATATGGTTTCTGGCGGGGGCGGTCCACTGTGAAGGCTATCTGTAGGATTTCGGACTGGGCTAATGAAGTTAGAAGAGGCACATGACGCACAAGACGCATTCCATTAATGATTTCACTTGATATAAAGAATGCCTTTGGCCCAATCAGTTGGAGTCACATAAACAGGGCAATGGCCACAAAGGGATTGAGCTCTTATATATGTAGGCAAATTGAGGACTATCTTTCCGATAGAAGATGTTTGATTGAAGCCCAGGAAGGAAGAATTCATTTTGAGACGCACGGTGGGGTGCCACAGGGATCGGTCCTGGGGCCGCTGCTATGGTTGCTAGTTATAGATGATCTCCTGCACAGAATGTTCCCTGCTGGAGTTGAGGTTTTGGCATATGCAGATGATCTCTCGGTACTAGTTGAGGGCAGGACGGTAATTGAGGTCCAAGAGAGGGCGAACGCGGCCACTCATATCATTAATGAGTGGATGATTTCTAGGGGTCTGCAGTTGTCATTGGAAAAATGTATCGCATTCACTGGAAGAAGAGCACTGGATCCTATTACTATTTTCATCAATGGTAAAGTTATAGAAGAGGTGCATAGTTTAAATTTTTTTTTCCCTACTCTCCCCGACCGGATATCCAATTAAGTATACTCAGTCGGGGAGAGTGTCCTTTTACTCTCAAAGGAGGCGTCCCCCACCCGCCGGCTATACGTCCGGCACGGCAGGTTGGCCTCCCCGGTCTCGGATCTTTTGTTTGACATTGCCTGCCTCTAATCCCCCGCTTTAGAGCCAAGGTCCGGCTATGCCGTCCCCCAGCGCCTCAGCAGGGAACCGGGACTCGGTCTTTACGCCTTTGGCCTCTAATCGACAGCGCCGACTCCACAAAAGAGCCTAGGCTCCCGCAGGGACGACCCTGCCGACCGGAACTTGGTCTTTTATTTTAACCCAAGCTCAAACTCCCCTGGAGTTCACCCCCTTCTCAGGTACCCGCACACCAAGGCGTACGGGCCCTCCATGGAGTGACTGTCCGTCCTACCCTTCTGTTTATACTCCCATTCTTCTGTCTTCATCCTCTTTGGCCCGCAGGACCTCCCCGGCGAACCTGCGGAACCATTCCCAGTTCATTGTTGTACCCCAACCAGTTTATGAGATTTTCTGGTGTAAGACCATTAATTACTATTTGACCTCTGTTAACGGCCCATCTTGGACATATGAACAACGTATGTTCGGCATCGTCGTTCTCTGGACAATAGATGCACTGCGGGGTGGCTCTCTTCCCGATCCTATACAGATACTGACCGAAAGAGCCGTGCCCCGACAGTAACTGTGTCATGTAAAAATTGACATCTCCGAGTCTATTGTTATTCCAGGTTTTAATATTAGAGATTAGGCGTCTGGTCCATTCTCCCACTCTGGACCCTGCCCACTCTTCTTGCCATTCTTGTTCTAAAATCCCTTCCATCTCTTCGTTCGACATACCGCTATGTCTGAGGGTTCTGGCTTTTATCTGAAGGTCTATGGGTAGGACCCCGGTTAGTACGCACAGCGCGTAATACGATACCGTACAGTAACTAGCAGCTACACGCAGCAATGCCAGTCTATGGACACTTCTCAACTTCTTTTTATTTCGCTGTATGTTCATTGCCGCCCCCCATACGGGAGCCGCATACAGTACCGCCGAAGTGATAGCCGCGGTTATCAATCTTCGAATAACCATTTTAGGTGTGCCGTGGTTTTGAAATAATCCTCTTAATCCCTTTACAGCAGGAGTAACTCTCCCACAAATCATAACAATATCCTTGCTGAACCTTAAACTTTTGTCCAGAAGTACCCCCAAGTATCTTGTTTCTTTTACTTCATCAATTCTCTGTCCTCTGATATTTAGATTCACACTTCTTAATGGTCTTCTACCCGAGAGGACCAGGCAACAGGATTTATTAGGAGCTATTTCTAATTTGTTATCCTCCATCCATTCATCTATTGTTCTAAGCGCTTGGTTTGCCTTGTTCTCCAGTTCATTAATATCTCTGTCTTCTACTAATATTGCGATATCATCCGCGTATCCTACTATCGATACCCCTTCGGGGTAGTTCAGCCTGAAGATTTTATCATAGAAATCATTCCATAAGGTTGGGCTAAGGACAGATCCCTGCGGCACCCCTCCGAATACCTGAAATATGGCTTTCCTTTCTAGGGTTTTGACCTCTATGAACCTATTTTGCAGATATTGATCTATCTGATTTACTAAGTATTTACTTATTTGCATGCTTGAAGCGCCACAATGATGGCTGTCCAGGGGACCGTACCGAATGCGTTTCTAACATCAAGCATTATGATCATGGGGATTTTTCTAGTCCTCCATGTACCGCTTCTGCAATTTAATGCCCATTTTTTTACCTTCTCGACTGCGATCACCGTGGACCGTCCCTTTCTAAATCCGTATTGTTCCGAATGTAGACATTGTTTTTCCTCTATTTCCTCTCTAAGTCTATTTTCTAACAACCTTTCAACTACTTTTCCCATATTGTTTATGAGCGTAATCGGTCTATATGCTGTGTTCTCTTGAATTTGTCCTGCCTTTGGGAGGAAGACTGTTCTTGCTTCCTTCCAGCATTCAGGGAAGCTTCTATTTTGTAGGCCGTAACTGGCTACGTCGACTATTTCCCAAGGTACGATCCTAGCTATTATCTTAATGATGGCCGCTGGGATGCCATATGGGCCGGGGCGTTTCTTATTTTTTAATTTATTTATAGCTTCCATGACCTCTTTTTGTGTAAATCTTCCTCCCTGGCATTCTATCACCTCTCTATTATATTGCTCCTCCGTTCTGGAGAATAAATTTCTGATCTGCAACGCAGCCGTTTCTTCATTTAGAGTCAGAGCTTGTCTCCCAAGCCGCTTGGTTACTATTTTGAAAGCCTTTCCCCACGGATCAGCATTCAACTCCTCGCATAGTTCTAACCATTTCCTTCTTTTGGCCTCCGTTATGAGGAAGTTAAGCGTCTTTCTCGCTTGCCTATATTGCTCTGTCGCAATGTTACATCCTATTTCCGAACCAACTCTAGCTCGTAACCTCTGAGCCGTCCTCTTGTGTCTTTGCATAATTCTACGCTGTTCCTCTATATCCCTGGACCACCAGTAGACCATATTGTGTTTAATATTATTTCTCCTCGGTATGTTCGCCATCTCTTCTTTAACTATATTTTGGAATATTTCAGGTGTTATCTGAGTACTATTTCTAATTCTATTTGCCGCATTATTAGCCACTCTATATATCTGTTGATCAGACAGTCTGATATTGTTATTTATCTGTCTTATTTCTGGCCGTTGCTCTCTGAAGTTAACAAAAATGGCTCTGTGATCGCTGGCTGTTTCGTCATTAAGAACCATAAAATCAGCTGCATCAGTGCGCATCCTTCCATTAATTATAACTAAATCCAGGACCGATTGATGCCCTCTTGCTTGGTAGGTGGCTGTCCCGTCGTTAATACATGTCATTCCTGTCGCTGCCAGCAATTCCTCCAGGAGTTTTCCTCTAGCGTTCGAGGAGACCGCTCCAGCTAGAACAGTCCTGCAGTTAAAGTCTCCAAGCACTACTATTCTCTTCCGAGCTCGTATAATGACTTGTTGGAGGTCAAGGAGTCTGTTCTTAAGAGATTCCCTGCTGCAGTTAGGGCTGATATATACACCTATTGTAATCTTATCGCTTACCTCAACAGCAATGAGTCCGTCACCTCTACCATACAGATCATAATCCACATTTCCAACGATATTTCTAATTGCCACATCACCGTTCCCATCGGTCAGCCACTGTTCTCTGGCCGCCGAATACACATTAGGTTCGGTGGCCACCAAGAAGTCCGCTTCGTATCTAGCTGCTATTTCTATGCTCAAATCACTAGAGAGTAGGCTCCTGTTATTATTAACTAGTATTACTTTAGTCATGACCTTTGTTACAGCACGGGTTCCCGGTCCTATGTGAAGTGGCTCCACAGTCCAGGCATATGGTCGCCTCCTTGCAATCTTTAATTACATGGCCGGGTTTACCACAGTTGAAGCAGAGGTTTGAACGGCCCTGGCCTCTGCACTCTCCTCTGCTGTGACCGACATCCCAACATCGATAACATTTCTCTATATCCGTCCGGATGTAGGCCCTGCAACTCACCCACCCTACTCTCAGCCTTGCTGCAATTAATTTCGTTGCATTCCTTTGACTTGTGACCACCGTGGCATTTTTTGTGTTTCCGAATGCCTCCCTTAGTGATGTGACCTGAAAGTTTTCTCCTTGTCCTAGTACCTTCTCTACCGCTTCCCTGACCTCTCGCTCAGTAGTGTCGCCCAGCATGTCTTTTACATGAACGACTGTTCTGCGGTCCCCTCTTGTTCTTATATCCACCTGGAGATCCTCTGCTCTGTTCTTCAGCAGGGAGGAAAACTCCCCCGCCTTCTGCGCCCCACTAATTCGGACCTCTAGTTGTTGATCCCTTCCCTGTTTAATTGACAGTATTTCGCCGGCCTCCTCAACCTTAACCTTTTCTTTCATGGTTTTCAACAAATCGGCATAAGATTTACCGGGGGCCCTTACTACGACCGTTTTACTTTCAACGACCGGGGGGGTTCCCCTTCTTGTTGATACCGACCTCGACCTTGCCCTCCCTTGTTCGCTCAGGCTGGGGAGTAACATCCTCGGCAAGGTCTTACCCTTCCTCATCATGTATATTACTATTTTGCTCACTATGATGCCCGTTGGACCACTGGGAACCACAAAGACAGCTGACTCCGGCTTACCTACAGCTCTTCGTAAGGCCTTTATAATATGAGAGGCCATTATCTTATCTCCTTCTCTAGAGTCATAGATTACCGTGTACCTAGTTCCGGTATTTGTGATCTTTCCATCTTCGAGGATGGTGGAGTCTTGTAAGATCATTGCCCCAGGTGCCGTCCCAGCATACCGGCTGGACGGCTTTAATCCATTCAAATCGATGAAAAAACAGCTGTCATCTCCTGGTCTTAGATCTTTCTCCTGGGTCAGCCTGTTCATTACCCAGGTTGACCATCGTGTGGGTAATCTGTCTATCAGTTGTTCATCTGTCAGCTCTACATCTAGAATATCTGACATCTCGTTCCTGCTATGACTTTCGGTTTGCGTACTTTGGTCAACTGTGTCTGGAGTCTCATCATTTATTCGTTGTAAATCTTTATAAATTTCTGTCAGCTCCCTCTCATGAGCCTTGATTGCCGTTACACTGGCCTTGCCAGTTAGTTGCCTAAGCTGTAATAGTGCTTTACCCAGCCTGTACGTAACCTCCTTCAAATTAAGGGGGGGCCTCCTCTTCTTCTGATGAGCCTGCTCTCGACCGCTTGGCGGTTCTCCCCTCTACTGTCTTCCACTTTACTTTTCCTTGATTTAATCCTGTAATGTCCATGTCTTCTGAGACTTCAGAAACACTATCCCTCCTTCCGGCAGTTCCCCTCGAGGGCCCAGCCTCTGGAGAGGCCTTATCTTCTATTGGAAGCGACCTTCGTCTTCTCATGACTCGGATTCGAAATCAGGGGTTGATTCCGAGTCCTATGATACCCCACACGGGCGGGTGCTCCCCAAAAAATGGGGGGGTTGGGGGGAAGTAAAATGTATGTGTCCAAATCCGGGGTCAAAAATTGGGGGGGGGTCAAAATATGAGGGGGTCAGAAGGTCAGAAATTTTTGGTTTCGGATAGATATTTGGGAATTTTGGTTGTATAGTAAAAACTATAGGAGATATGGAGGATAGGAGTTTGCCCGTGTAAAGTATCGCAAACACTTAGAAAAATTTCTACTAGTACAGAGTAAAACTTCTGAAAATTTTACAAGTCCTTGTTTACTTGTATTTCAATGACGTCACGAACAAGCCAGAGCTTGTCGCTTGACTTGCAAAATTTGTCTCTATAAAGTTAAATGTATATACTTAAACACTTAAAAAAAAAACCTTATTCAAAGTACGTTTTAACTTACTCTGTCCGTGTAGTTGTATTTACTTACAATCCCACACCCCTTCGGTTCTTAACCGTTGTCCAAAAGGGCTGTAGCACTAAAAGTTCTCTACACTTTCCTCAAAATTTTGTTTTTTCAAAAAAACACCAAACCGAAACTCAAAAAACTTTGCACTTGTGTCCATTAACCATACCACTATAATTTCCGATGTCCGTATCCAGTAAGAAATCCAAAAAACCCAATCAAAAAGTAAAATATCGCGGAGCTAGGAAACACGTCTGCACTCGGTGCCGTCCACAACTCGACTGTATAGTTTGAAATACTTAGGAGTTACCTTCCAGAGGAATTGTAGATACACTGACCATATAAGTAACATATGTAGGAAGGCTGAAGCAATGGTAAAGAGTCTTAACATTATAATGACAACGCAGAATGCCCCTAGAGCATGAAAACGCAGATTGTTGGTGTCAACGGTAGTATCCTCGTTGATGTATGCTGTTCCCGCATGGAGTCACGCTACCTAGGTGTGGTGGCCGCGTATAGAACAGTGTCCTATGAAGCCCTTTGTGTTCTCGCCGGAGTACCGCCGATACACCTCATCGCGAGGTATAGAGTCGAAAGATCGAGGGGCAGAGCAGATCAAGAAGCCAAAGATGAAGTCAATACTACCTGGCAGGAGAGGTGGACTAATAGCGGTGTGGATCGCTGGACAAGACAACTCATCCCGGAGATCTAACCATGGATAAGAAGAGGTTTTGGCGAGATGGATCACTTTTTAACGCAATTTTTCACCGGGCATGGCTCATTTAATAATTACTTAAATAAAGTAGGCAGGAGAACAGCGGCAATCTGCATGTATTGCGAAGAGATCGACGATGCAGAACATACTTTCTTCATATGTGAAAGATGGGCCGTCCTCAGATTTGACATGGCGATCGATGGGATGACTCCCGAAGCTATAGTACCTTTTATGACTAGTCGGGAATCCAACTAGAAGAAAATAGTGTGTTACACCAGACAGATCTTATCGCAGAAAAACATCAACGAAAGGAGACTGGGTTTTTGATTTAGGTTAGGGAAGGGAGGACAGTCTCAGCGGGGAGGGCCGGCATGGCGAGGTGTGTCGGTTCCAGTGAGCCGCTGGGAACTCCTGGGGATATAGTTTAGGGAATAATAGAATAATAAAACACAAGATATAGAGAAAAGACCTCGACACCACGTCACGACACTCCAGGTATGGCGTGGTGCCTGAAAGGGACATATAAAATAAAAGATTACTCTCAAAAAGAGCTACCCGTAGGCCGACCTGCCATGTCAGTATATAGCTGGTAGGCGGGAAGGTCTATTTGAGTATAAAGGCCTATTTGAGTATAAAGGCCTATTTGAGTATAAAGGCCTATTTGAGTAATACCAACAAGTCGGTCCGGCCTAGGGGAGTTGAGATAAAAAAAAAAAAAAAAGGTTGAGAGTCCGTGGTGTCCTCGTTGATGTATGCGGCAGCACCAGTTTGGTGGCCTCCCATAAGTATAAAGAGAAATAGGGATAAATTGGACCTGTCATGCCGGTATATAGCCGGTAGGCGGGAAGGCCTATTAGAGTCAAAAGACACTCCCCTGGGTGGTGCAATACCAACAAGTCGGACCGGCCCAGGGGAGTAGAGAAGAAGGAATAAAAATAAATAAAAAAAAAAAAAAAAAAGTTAGGTTGAGAGAGTTGAGTGTGGATACTCAGCCCGAGTGGACGTCTAATCCTAGCTCCGTGTTTGAAGTGTTTTTGGATTAGTTTTTATGGTTTTTCAATTGGACAAGTAGTGAATCATTTTGAGGCAAGGATAACGGACAATTCTGTAATTTTTTTGTGATTTTTGGACATTTGACTGTGCTGTTATTACGATTTTCTTGAAACATTGATTTTCTCCATAAGAGCCAATGTTAAACTGGCTGTTGAGGTTAGTGAAAATTTTTAAGTCAACAGACACGTGACCACAAGTTTAGTGACGTAACCTGCTGTTTGAAATAAACAAGAACTTAGTCAAATTTACTGCAAGTAAGTCTATCTAAATTTTTTCAGTGTTTTAGTGTTTGAGACATTTATAAGGGATTTTTTCTTTCTTCAATATCTCCTTTCCCTGTCAATATTTTGTAAAACTCACTCGGTTCTATCCAGAACGGGACCTTTACCTTCCATAGACCCCCTCCCCACAAACATTTTGGGGGACAGTTTCGGTCGGATACATGTTAGACCCTCCTCCCCCCGAATGTTTTCGACCACAGACTAGGGGAGATACATTTCCCGACCACCAAAAAAAAAACTCTCCCCCTTCCCCAAAATCCCCTCCTGAGCGGGTTATCGTTGGACGCGGGATCAGTCCCTGATCCCAGGAAAAATACCTAGAAGTTTTTCCCGAGTTACTGTATGAAGGAAAAATGGAACAAAGTTCCTCTGGAGCCCCGGAAAAGCCAGACTGGAGGATTTCAGAGTCCAAAGGTGTGAATAGAGCCAAAGCAAGCTCTTGTGAGGAGGAAAAGGCGGCAATAACCGCGAAGGAGCTAACATATCGGCTGGGATATGCGTTAATAACATTCCGCCAAATCCTTGGCAAATGCATGGTTGCGCATCAAAAAATGCATGAAAGGGAATTGGCGGATATATATATTTTAGAGACTGATCTCAATGACAAACAGCTAATTAATAGACTGCCGGCAAGATGGTCGACGTGGTCCATGGGCAGGGTGAAGTTAGTGGACGCAGTTCCAGACGCCGCTGATAAATGTGTTTTTGTTGACATTAATATTCAACGACCAGACGTAAGTGGACGTAAGTTTTCCGGCAAAAAGCCGGGCAATATTAGTGTTGAGGTTACCTCTTTCTTGGACGAGAAACTGGAGACAACCGAAGTGTCAAAATACAGCATACTACACCACCCAGACGACGAATACAGAGAAAATTCAGAAATCTTACTTAAAGCTATCGAGCGTAATGTAAAGACTAGTTTGCCAGCATTTGTGCTGGCACTAGGTCCGATGGGTTCTCTAATTAGAAAGATAGTTGTCTACCTCTACTGCAAAGTAAAGATCTTCATAGAGTCATCTTGCCCAAATTGAGTGATCAAGTTAGAGCCAGATCCGGATCGGCATTGACAAGAAGAGGACCCCCCCCCCCACCATGTGCCAGACAGCAAGACAATCGTTTTCAAGGCGCAAGGAAAAACCTACGCAGACCTGCTAAGTAAGGTAAAAGATTCCGTCTCCAGGGAGGAGGCTGGTGAGGTCCTTTCCTTTAGGAAAGGAAAAAACGAAGAACTGGAGGTTAGGATCAAAGGAACCCAGAAGGTTGAGAGTTCACCACCCACCTCCGAGATAGACCAGCCGACTTGCAAGTTGACATGAGAACTAGGGGCGACTGACGAACGGTGGTCCATATTAAAGACATGGAATATGACACTTCTGAAAAGGACATCGGAGAGGCAGTGGCAAAGGTTATTGGTGAGGAAGAACCGTACACGATCTCATCGATCAGAAACGCTTACGGTAACACTAAGAACTCGACAGTAATAACATCGCATAGAGCAGCAATACAATTAGTCCCTGCGAGACTTCGTATTGGATGGCTGCACTGTCACACCTATATAAGAGTGGAGGGCAAAAGGTGCTACCGATACTCGGGATCCAGTCACGGGAGAAGGGACTGACATCAATAGAGCAAATTTACAGGTGTTAAGTGCTGAGACAGCCAGTGACCATCGTGCGGTCTCACTCGAAATCGCAGCAAGCGAAGAGATAGTCACGGATAGACGCCTAACGTTCCGATTAACAGATAGACAGGCTCAAACTATAGTCAATAAAGTGGCCGGGAAGCTTAGAGACGACAGCGTGACCAGACACTCTACAGCAGATAATTCAAGCAGAGATGGCTAGACTTCCTGGTAGTACAGGTCACTACCATCCAGTATATCGGTTGGATGAAATAGCTACCCAGAGGAGAAGATTTCAAACTTCTAAAAGGCGGCTGCAATGATTAAGGCGATTCCACCCTGAACATGAATTGGCGGTTGTACTTCAACAATACAAACAAGATAGAAAACAACTTAACTATCTGATCAAGAAAGCTAAAAGAGATAAATAGCGGGAGTCATGCGGAGAAATATGTCGAGACCCGTGGGGACATTTATACCAGGTGGTCATGAAGAAATGGGGAAGGCGGTTGTCCGTCCTTACGTCGGAACAAGCTCAGGCCCAAATGAGAATTTTTTTTCCCAGAACGAACTCCGGAAATCATGAGGAGGTACATAGAGACAGAGGGAGATTTACACAGGACGAGGTGGCGATGGCAGTCAATAGACTTAGGAATAAAAGAAGTCCCGGGCCAGATGGGATACCAACGATCCTGATAAAAAGTCTTATGTCCGTCGTCTCATGGGAAATGACGGACCTGGCGAATTTCGGAATGCAGAAGAGTATCTTCCCAAAATGCTGGAACGCCTACAGAACAGTTTTCCTGCCCAAGCCACACACGGAGGCGAATATCACGGAATATCGGGTCTGTAAGTCGAATTAATTGAATGGGTAAGGTGGCCGAGAGACTGTTATAAAATAGACTGACAGGAGAACTGGATGACCTGCAGTAAATACAAGACAACCAGTTTGACTTCCGGAAAGGAAGATCCACGATTCAAGCTTTAAACAAGGTAGTCGAATGGGCTTTATCGGTTCGAGCAAGTACGTGGAGAACCAGGAGAATCCCTTTAATGATTCTCCTAAATATAAAGAACGCGTTCGGCACGGTTTCGTAGCCGGCGATGAAGGTGGTAATCAACAGGAGCAATATCTCCTCATATTTAAAAAGTCAAATAAATAACTACCTGGCCGACCGTTGGACGTTAGTAAGAACCTTGGAGGGGACTAAACAGTACCAGATTTTTTGGGTGGGGGGTTCCGCAGGGGTCCGTGTAGGGACCCTTGTTATGGAACCTCTTCTATGACGGAGTCTTCATGCTACCCGGAGGGCGTGCAGTTAGTCGGATATGCTGATGACATTCTCCGTCCTTGTAGAAGCAACAACGGAGAATGAAGTGGAGGAGAAAGGTAACCTTGCATTAAGACTGGTAAATGATTGGTTGACCAATAACAGCCTAGAGGTCTCACCTGGCAAATGCAACTTTATTACGTTTACGGCCAAACGGAGTCTCCGAAGACTAAATTTAGTTTTAACTGGGCGAAGACTCGCGTAGGTTGAAACAACTAAATATTTGGGCGTGATGTTGGACAAATATCTCAGATTTACCAACCACGTGGACATGATTAGCAGCAGAGTGTAGCCCACAATTCGGGCTATACGAGGTCTTTTCGCGGGTCACCAAATGCCTAGAATGTCAAGAAGAAGGCTGATAACATTGGTGGTGACGTCCTTACTTCTGTATGCGGAACCAGTCTGGGCGGCGGCAATGAATATCAAAGAGAACAAAACTAGGTAAACTGGAGTTCACCGGTGAGCGTTGCTGGGAATCGTTTCGGGATATCGAACCGTCTCCTATGATGCTTTATGCGTGCTGACCTTAAGTTCCCCCGTAGAACTGTTGATCAAGGAACGATGTCTGAGAGCCGCAGGAACGTCCAATGACGAAGCGACAAAACGAAGTAAAGATCTGTGTAAAATGTTCTTAGTTGACAAGGAAGTCGGCAGGTTCTTACCGCGGCTAAGTTTTAGTGTTGAAGCCACGCTTCGTTTCACCTCTCAATGTTCGAATATGGGGACTTGATAATCCGCACAAGATTGTGTCATAGGAGCGAGATTCACCAAAAGTTAATGTTTGTTTCTGCGAATTTTTTTACAAAAAATTATAGTTCTTTTTTTAAAGACAACACAGTAACAGGGCATTCTTATTTTTATATACTGCAGGACTCTGAAGAATTCATTGTTCAGCAGGGTGGTCCTCACCACATATGAATAACTGAGTTTGTCGGTTTCTAAATGAAACATTGTCTCGACGCTGGATAGGGCGTACGGGATCCTAAGATTTGGCCCTACATCACGACGGGGCCCAAGACTTGGGACCCAAGATCACCAGACATTACACCTGGTGGTGACGTTTTCTTGTGGGAATATATGAAATAAGGTGGTTTAGTTTCACTATTATCGGTTGATGTGGATGATGGATGTCTGCTGAAAACCGGAATTACAGTTGTAGTATTTTCTGTAACAGAAAACTGCAACGCGTTGCGGAAGAGTTCAGTTACTGTTTTGATATTATCCTTGTAGCAAATGGAAGGCATATAAAGTATTTTTAACTTGGTAAGTGACATTTTAAACATTTTTAATATTTCGTAAATATTTTTTTTAATTTTAACACGTTTTTATTTTGAAACATATCTGTTTTAAATCGGGTCATTCTTTTTTATACATACTGTACTCTTAAATTTAATTATTTTCAGTAAAAAAAAAATATATATATATATATATATATATAGTTTAATTTGAAAGTAAATTATATATAGAATATAATTTAATTCTATATAAATATTGTCATAGTGACAATATTTATATAAAATCCACTTTTTACATTTATTTCATCCGTTGAATTAACGTCTTGACAACAACGCCGGTATCATATTTTTGAAGTCCAAAAGAACAAGTATCACTAACTGAATTTCTCAGTCTGCGGAAGAATACAGATTTTTTTTTTTACTACAGTAAAAATATACATCTGATAAGTATAACAGGGATGCTTATATGAAAACAGGCAAGATGTTTACTATAGAAAAAGTGAATTTTGAGTCTTACCGATGTTCTAACTTTTAATAGAAAATATTTAATGAACGGTTGCTGCTTTCAAGATAAAGCAACGGTAGCTTGATGTTTCTTATATTTTTAAACATCTAAGCCAGGTTTTTACGTTTCAGCTATAGAGAATACAAAATATACTATTTACATAATAAGGTTATTTTTAAATTGAAAATTTTAACATTATTTAATTAAAATGCAATTACAAAAATAAAGTCGGAAAACGAAACTTTCATAGAAAAGTGATTTGGAATTCATTTAAAAAGGCAAAATATTTTACCTGAAAATAAAGCTGATATAGAACGATTGAGAGAAAATCTTCTATTCTAATTGCAGTTAGAGGAATATTTTATTCATGCATATTAAGCTAAAAGTAATGGACGATTTGGGTCATCTTGAAACTCAAACGGATTTTAAAGATACGGGTAGAGAATTAAATAAAAATTTCGTAAGCCATAATAACTGGAATTATGATGAAAATCATCTGCATGGACAGTCAGAAAGACATAAAAATGATTTTTATATTGAACTCGAACTTTGTTACAATACTATTCGAGAGGGTAAAAATAAAAGTATAAAAATAATTGTCGATAAAATTATTTAGCCTTTTCCTCTACTGAGCGAAGTAACTGGAAGGTCCTACTTAAAAGATCTTGATACTTTAAAGTTTGTATTTTCAAACATCTAAATATACGCGATCGACAAAATAGGCTTTAAGATTTTATATAATAGCATTTATAAATAATATTGAATGTTTATTTTATAGAAATTAGAAAAACTTTATACTCTAGTATTAATATTAATTTTGACCAAATCTCCAATAATTTCGTAATATAAATACGTGTTAAGAGTATTTAACCTTTTATTCCTGAACCTTTGGAGCTAGTCTATTTGATCTCAAGCTCTGCTTTTTTGAGTAAGAGTATAAGATCCCGCTTTTTATAAATGCAGTTAAATAATTTTGTAATTGCTTACTGCGTAATATCTTACTATCTAATACCTAAACTTATTTTTACTAATATCTCAATGCTGAAATATCTGCTTTTTGTGGTTTATACGGACATTTAATGTACGAGTTTGTTTTTGGAATCATAATAGTTTTATTTAAAAACTGGTTATCCGATGTACAGTTTTATTTTGTTTAAAAAAATTTGATTAATATTTTCCTTGTAATTATTTTTTACGTAAGTAAAATTAAAACAAACTTACTTAAGTAAAAATAATTTACAAACTATTATTATTTGTTTACTTAATTTGGATAGGTATAAGCACAATTAATTTTTTTTTTTTTTGAGATTTAAGTTTGACATTATTTTATAAAATTAAAACTGAACCAAATGAAAAAAAAAAACAAAGCATTCCCAGGAAAGTAAGAAATTATTTAAAAACATTATTGCCAATTAAAAAGAAGAAAGAAAAGCACGAAAACGGAAGAAGAAGAAGAAAAAGATATGAAAACGGAGAATTTTAACTGATGTAAAGCAAACATACTTTTCACGCTTAAAAAAAAACAATTGTTTCTTTACTATAATTTTGATTATAGGTTCCGACATAAATATGATTTTTTTATATTCAAGTTTATTTATTTTTTTTTTTGTATTCAAGTTTATTTGATTTTGTACTTTTAGGAGACTGGTTTTATACCTGAAGAAGAAATCACTCATTTTAGGAGGCAAAAAGCCTCCATCTTTTTTATATAACTATATTTAGCAATCAGTATCTAGCAAAAAAACTACAAATGAACATGTCGCTTCAGCTGGAATTGGCACCGCATTAAAAGTAAAAAATTCTAATTTTTGAAATAAATTCCAATTTTTAGGAAGGAATGTTAGACGGTCATCGAAATGATTGAACTTATGCTCGCAGCGGATATACTAAGAATAAAAATAAAATAACAGTGAAAGAAATTTGATAGAAATATCAATTCCTTACTCACAAGGATAAAACGTTATAGTGGTTCGTAACTAGGAGATAAAATGAATTCGTAACTGGCTATTTCACAATGCGTAAATCAAATTTCAAACAATGTTAATCATTATCATGAAATATATAATTTAGCTAAGCGTTTAAAATAATTACAAGGTTTTTTCCCTGATGTTTATTTCCATATTACAGAAAAGATAAACGGCAAGCAGAGAGATTGTATTTACTTAGCGAGTAATTGTTGATACAGAAACATTTAAGTAAGCATAGTAAGATGGTGAGAGGCATAGTCCGTAAGGAGGACAAATTTGCAACGAGAATACAATAACAATCAACTATTGTCAAATCAGATATTTAGTATTTTTTTTGTTTCGTCACCTCGCTCGGCGGTGGGATTTTTATAGTAGTAGGTACTAATTGAGTTTGATGATCGTAAAGAACACTTTAATGTTGAAGATTAAGTCTTTTATTCACAAAGTTGTCTTCATAGCTAATTTAATAAAACAATAACTGATATAACGAGGGTTCGGATTCAGTACCCGATAAGAACATCAGTCTGTTTCATCCAATTAGTTACGAACAAACTTATGCGCGATTTATCCGATAAAATTAGGAGGATAATGGATGGTTATTTGTATTCGATTTAGAAAAAGATACAGTATCTATTCCGAGGAAAACGGGCTTCCTTTTATTCGTCACCATTATTTTAAGGTTCATGACCTAGATCAGGAGTCTTCCATTTCTTTTTTATCCTCAGCCCGATATTTCTATCCTGTACTGGTTCGATAGGTGCAGTCCAATACAAACAATATTTTAATTGAATATGCAAATATATATGTTGCTTTTATAGCCATGTACTGTTGTCTTAAGCCAAAAGGAAATACTACTTGGAGTTATAGAACGTTTTTTAAATTTTGTTTAATTATTTTTTGCTTGATGGTATTTAAATCATTTTTTCGTACAATTAACAGTTATTTTATTTAATTTAAATGTTAAGATATTAAAAGTTTTATTTGAGAATAAAACTGAGATACGCCCATTTAATTTAGAATATTCTTAAGCTATAATGTACTAAGTGAATCCAGTTCTATAGCGTTTACAATTCCAATTTATTTATAACGATGTCGTCAAATAATGAATTAAATAAAATAAAAAGTATTCACATAGTTTATATTTTAATACTTTCGAAGTTATAAATACAAAAGTACTTAATAAAATAAGAAAAATGTTATAAATAATTTTGATGAGTCCGTGAACCATAAAAGCTTTTGAGACAGGCCACATGTTGAAGACCGAAAGTATCCTAATAGAGTGTACGTATGTATATTTTTTATAATTACTGGATAAATATTGTTACCCTGTTTTCTCTAGTCATATTTTTTTTTTTAATTGGTGAATGTTTGCTATTAAACTTAATGATAAAGAACGCAAATAAAAAAAAGGTTAAGTACATTTCCCTCTTTTCTTCCTTTTTGTGTTTTTTTCTCAAACCAGTCTTAGGATGCGGTCTAATTAAATTGAAGTCACGACATCGTTACTGATTTCAAATGTTTTCTTTGAAGTAGAAACTGCTACTTGACTTTCCAACGTCTCACAGATCGTAGACTGCTTCAGATGGCAAACGAGATGAACTTTCTGATGTCTGCTCTGTCTGAGATATTTGCTGTGAAAAAGAATTTTCATCTCCGTAAACGTGGCGATTGAAAGTCCAGATTCTTGCGTTACTAAACTCACTTATTATATTTTTTTTTTTTGAGTTACTGACGCGATCAAGTCTTCTTTTGTTATTCCTGGAAAATCATGGATGATTATGGTTGAGCCTAGATGAGACTTGGGTCGACTGGAGCGTTTCTCATAATATCGGGTTTTGAACTACCCATATACTGCTATATCGAGTGGTAACGGTGAGACTATGCGACGGAAAAGAAAATAAAAAAGTTCTATTTTCCTTACAGAAGTCTACAACTGCCACTGAAGAACGTAAAAATATGATTGTCGAGGATTAAAAGGACTGGAGCTTCAAGCGACGAGGGGGATATTTATGAAAATGTTGTACGTACAGGAGGAAAAAGATGACGTCATCAACCTGTAGGGTGGGTCCGCCAGGATGCCCTTATTTTCTTTTGGCTTTTTTGAATCTCACGAAATGAAAATGGAAGTTCACTCGGGGAAACAAAAAAAAAAGGAAGCATAAAATTAACGAAGGCCTTCAAAGCTATCTCTATGGTTACAATCTCTTTTTGCTGAACTGGCTTTACCTATTTGCTTTTCCCTTTTTCAGTTATTATTTTTCTCGTCTTAAGAACATTAGATACTGCAATCTCGTCTATATTCCATATTCTATGACTTTCAAAACAACATTTTTCAGTCATTTTGAAGATTATTTCCAAATTTTCAAAAATTTAACCAACGTTGTAAACATTAAAACTTGTTGCTTGCACCAGGCTCATCGCTTCTGGTTTTCGAAGCGACAGATTAGGATGTTTTTTCATGAATCCTACAGCCAAATCTTTCAATACAGTTTTCAATTCGTCCCGAAAATCAGGGAATTTACTCTTCAGAGTTACAGCATGCTCATATGCGAGCAATCTAAGGTATTTAATAGTATGACCAAGGTAACTTTGACTGCTTTTTAATGTACTCTTCTAATCTCTTTTCTTCGATATTTGAGAAAACAGATTTTTGCTTTGCATAAATTATTAGTTGAAAAGTGGGTTGTTTTTTATTTTCTCCTCGTATAACGATAAAGAGTCATAGAATTTATACTCTAAATTCTTAATGACAACATCTTTTGCTGCATTTTGGTTCGTAGCTTCATGAGCCTCTATCAATTTTATTTTTTTAAGTTTTGGGTATTCTCTCAAAAAAAAAAAAAAACAAACGTAAAACGTTAAAAATAACAATACACGGAGTACGTTGTTAGTGTAACAACCTACCCTGGACGACGCCATTTTAGTTAGATGCTTATTTCATTAAAACTATGATTCATAAAAACAAGTACAACGTTCTATTTAAAAGGCAATAGTAGTTAGATTTATACAATAAATTGGCATCAACATATCTTGATTAAATTAAAACACAAACAATGAAAAGGCAATCTAATTTTATCACGTTAAAACACAAAAACTTTAATAACATCCGTTTAATAACGGATGTTGTTAAAGTTTTACCTGCCCTCTACGATTCTAACTGTGTTAACGGGCGGTACGGTGAATTATAATGGCCGACGACTTAAGCTGTGCTCACACTTATTGGAAGATGAAATAATTATAATGTAACAACTTACCCCGTGTAACGGCCTATACCGGTCTCCTTTACAAAATGAATTAAAAGAGAAGCTTTTACCTTCATTCTAGTATAATTTATACCTTTGTAATTTTCTGATAAAAATATTTCAACATCTACAATTCTAAAAAGCTATGATTTTTTAAAATAAAACGTTATATAAATTGAATAAAAGTTTTAATTGAATGTTACATATTTTAACAGTTTATAAATTTTTATAACATTAACAAAAAGGGAATTTGAAATTTACCTTCATCATAACAATTTGCAATTTAAATACTTGAAATATAGACATATCTAAGGTTTTATGAAAATATTGTTCATAAAATATTCAATTTGTGATGTTTACTTGTATGATGCCAAAAATGATACCATATGCTGAAATCAAACAGCTGGATCGCGCTGATTTCAGAACATTCGGTACTGAACTGTTATTCTGTATAAAATTCCTTAATTAATCTTACTAATTAATTAATCAGTAATAATTACTAATTAATCAGTTACCTGAAGAGTCTTTTTATAAACAAATTACAATATGTCAGCAACAAAGAAACCAATTTTCTTGTGTAACCACTCATTGAATGCGAAATTCCAAGAGCTAGCTTTGAAAACAATAAAAGTAGTAAGTAAAGAAATTTCTGCAATAAATATTGGCTTTGCAAAAACGGCCATTTTCAACGATTTTCGGCTTTTCTGCAGTAATTAATTAACGAAATTTAACTTTTAAGAGCTTAAATTATAGGTAGTGCAAATTTATAAAACCTTTATTTACAACATTTTTGCCTAGGACGTTTACCTTGGCCTACAAAATTGAGAAACCGATTTTTACCACCTTTGAACGGCCGTCATTTTGTCCAGTTAGCGAAAATTTTGTCTAGTCGCATAAAAGTTATACTAGTCAGCATATAAGTTACAAGTTATACTTACCCTAATCTACAACTACACGTAATTCCCAAAACTCTACTAATTTTCTTCAAAAATCGACCTTTTTGTGCCCCATTGACTGGACTATTTTTACATATACGTAAAACGATTTATCATTCGAAATTAATGATTTTTTGAAGGTAAAACTGCTAATGTTTGAGAGAATCTTTTAAAATACTGTAAAAAAACGGTTGAAATCTTTTTTCTTAGGTACGAAGCAACAAAAAATAAATTACAAATTGTAAAAAAAAAATTCTGAACTAATTCGTAAAAAATAAAATTACCTAATAATTTTTTATGGTAAATAAGATGTATTTTCAGTCAAAATAATATCGAAAATTAAATCAAAAATGAAGTGAAAATTAGGGCTTTCTATCAAATGAACACTAACAGTTAATAAAATAATTAAATAAATTCTAAATTTGTTCACCACCAGCCTCCTTCCGTTTAGTAAATTACAAATGAGATGGATTTTCCATCATTCTTTGATTGAATTTGATATTTTTGACAGCAATAATGATTTTTCTTAAATGTCTTTTTACAGTTTTTAATTTTTGGGCATATACTTTTGCTTTTATATGTCTCTTACAAAAGGAAATCGAGTCCATTTATCTTGTTGATTGCTACCCCCAAAATAGCAACATTTGACTACACCGCTACAAAATATTTTTTAATTTCTTTCTTTTAATCTCTACATTTCTATGCATAACTTCGTTCTATATTAAATTCTGGGTAATTATAAAAAGTTAATTACAAAAGACCCATAATTTTGGTCCTTAGTGAGCAAGACACAAGTCGGTGACAAAAAAAAAGTTATAGTACAGCGAATGAGATATTATTAGGGATGATATAATTAAAATATTTTGTTTACAAGGATGAAGTAACGTAAAAACGTGTCAGTCATCTGAAATGATATCAAAGATCGTAGATTTGTATGGTTCACACACATGGAAAAATGTTATATCCAACTTTTTTTAAATCGCTCAACATTTTATTTCAGTTTGTAATAACATAATTCAAAAGGAACTTCAATGTGGAAAAAATAAAGTTTTTCTAATGAAATTAGCAGTTTTAAAAAATATTTAGAAATTACATACACCTATGTACAAGTTTTTTTTTATATAATTATTTATCTAATAGTGATTTTAAAAAACGCATAGCGCTGGGTTTTAACTTGTTTGAAACCTAAATAACAAATAACCATTAAAAATATTTAATTTATTTTGTAAAACTCAGCCGTTATTTTATAACAATAATGTAAAATTGATAATTTTTTGGAAATAGTTTAATAATTTATGATTAAGACAATGCACAAATAAGCTAATTATACCATGATAATCGTAATAATTTTCTCTATTACAGTATGACGTTTTTTGTCATGAAAAATGAGTCGCAATAAAAATCCTTAGCAGTTTGAAATTACTATTATACTGAGACATAAAAACAGGCCTCATAGTCCAGCTGCTTATATTGTTTAAAACTCAGAATTGGATCAATCTGCAGTCAATCTGTAAATCAAATGATCTAGCTAATCATACTTAAGATGCACTGATCCATCTCAGCTAATAAAAATTAAGCTTTTTTCATATTTGGACCGTTAGGGTGTTACGTTGTAAAACTCTTTTATTAAATATTACGATATATTAATTATGTTAGCGTTGCTTACCTACTTTAAATTCATTAAAAAAACAGATTGTAGGTAGTTTTTATTAAAAATAAAAAATAATGGTTTTACAGTTAATAAACGCTATAAAAAACTCTTTAGCGTTAAAGTAGTTCTTTATTTTCTTTCTTTTTTATTACTGACTAAAATTAACTTACATGTTTGTAAAAGATTGTAGCTGACGCGAGTAGAATGGCTTAACGCCACAAATAAATGTAGAATATAACGAGTGGGAGATCCTAAATGAAAAGATTCAGAGATGAATAATTTCAACATACAAGTCGACCAGTATAGTATTAATAGGTTTCATGATAACTTTGTTTAAATTTAAGAAAAATATTATATAAATAAAGATAAAAAAAATGAAAGTTAATCGTTGTGTTGTATTTATTTAAATTACGCTGTATAATTAATTACAAAACGATTTGAAAATTATCGAGAAGCTTTCAATTTAAAATTTGCTGAGTGTTTATAATTAAAATCTATTTATATGAAGAATTACTCAGATTATTGATAACAGGAAATTTATTATTGAATTACATTGAATACCAATTATGATGGGGGTGATATTATCGTATGGAAACGGCTACATATTTCAAAACTGACGGGTATTAGGAGTTAAAAGCAAGTGTGGATCTATATAGTTACAATATTACTACTTTATGGTGTGTTTGAAATTTTTGTCCGCCATCTTGGATCCACCACATTGAGCCAAACCTTTTTCTTACGAGAAAAATGATGTTGAAAACCGTTTCCCGATAAATGCCTGAGTTTTCGAGTTATAAGCATTCAAAGTTACGCGTAAATATCAGTTGATATATCCATTAAATTGATAGTAGTGTTATAAATTATTAGTTATTATATAGTGTTATTTATTATTGTGAAAGCTGTTATTATTAGTGTTTGGACCATTTTTTCCAAAAATAACTGTTTAAAATGTTTTTGTGTGTATCTCTGAAGGTAATATGAAGAAAATAAAGTTAGTAAAGGGCATTTTACCAACGCGTATTTTTATTACTACCGCGACTTTTTCGTTTTTGCACTTCGATTGTTTATAGATCGAGAAGGGAAGGCGTTTTTTTTCTAAGGCATTGGTTAGTCTGGCATTTCTCTCATCACCACCCCATTCAGTCGTCCTAAAGCATAAGACCTAATGTCCGTGCCACAACACGATTTAGCGACCAATATCCTAATTAGCTCCTAGAGCTTACCTAACTGCGTGAGCGCAATAAACCTGGTGCCTTACACCACTCGCTTGCGTGTCCCACCGCTCACTTGTCATATATTACTGTAATGGGTACGCGTACCCAGTCTACATACTAAAATATTTTACTTGTCAATAAAATAAATTATTCCGTCAAAGACAGCAATTCGCTGCCCGCCTAAGTCGCAGAATGCAAGAAAGTACCTGTCTACCATATTGTAGCGCTTGGAGCTACATTTGGCCGATGAGCCGCCATTTCTCGAGGGTAGCTTCCTACAGAAAGCGGTAGGAGTCATATACCCCTTTTTGTTTGGAGAGGTGGAGAATCCATTTTATAGACACCGAAGCAGTTTCGGCATCACTAACAGGTTCTAAAGCTGCTAGCTTTTAGAAAGAGCGTATGTATACCAGTGCACTACCGACTAAACCTCCACCACTGGCTATCCACCCTTCCTGGCATAGCTAATAACGCATTCCATCAGGTAGGGGGAGATCGCCCACAGTCATACGTCATATCATACTACAAGTACAGATCTTAAGTTAAAAATACAATATAGATTATTACATGTAATCATTAAATAGTCAGTACAAAATAGAATACAAATTATACATGATATATGTACAAATACAGCTAACCATATACAACAAACAATGTAATACCTAAAACTAAACATTATGTAAGTACTAGAAGATAAAAAACAGAAGTATGTCACACCATAAGCGCAACCCACAGAAGCTGCACACAGCTGTTACTCATTTCACAGATACAGTATCTACCTAAAATACCAAGCCATCAAGGCTGCCATCCAACACCTGCGCGAAGTGCTCGTAGCTTCATCGCGCCAAGGTGACCCCTCCCCGCCCGGGGCGCCCCCTAGGCGCTCGGCCGAGGGCCTTTCCGCTCACGTGTCCTCTGACGCCTAGCTCTTATGCGAGTCTCTCCCAGGTAAATAAGTGTCCTGGTATAGTCAGCGACAACCTTCCTGTTCGTCTCCGGGTGCAATAATATATCTTGCACTTCTTCTGGTGTGAACATATCCTCTTTATGTAAAACATCTAATAGATCTTTACTCTCACGATTGTATCTTGCGCACTTAAAAAACACATGGTAGGCGGTTTCCTCCTCGTGGCAGACAGGACATTCATCGGAATGGTCCAGGCAGAACCTGAACAGGTAGGACCTAAACCCTCCATGGCCTGTCAGGAACTGCGTTAAGTAATAATCTAGGGAGCCGTGGCGTCTGCCGCTCCATCGCTTGACATCGCTAAGCATCCGATATGTCCACCGTCCCTTCTCGCAGCGGTTTCATCTCCGCTGCCATATGTTGTTCATCTCGACCGTTATGTTATTATTTTGCTGCCTTCTCTCTTCTTGTGAGAGAGCCATAATCTCCGACATCCTTCTCCGTTGCTCAACCGTCAGGTCGATAGAAAGAATTCCCGCTAGAACCTCTGCAGCCGCTCCTGAGACAGTTCGGTATCCGGATATGACCCGTAGACAGCACCGTCTGAGATATGTCGCCAGTATTCGCCTGAATTTGGCGTACACCATGGCTCCCGCCCACACCTCTGCACCGTACAGTAGTGTGGAGTGGGCCACGCTTAACAGAATTTTTCTTCGGTGTTGCTTTGGTCCGTTAGTTAGGCAGTAGAGCGGCAACTAGCCCAACGGGCGGTCAGGGCCCATGACCCTGACCGCCTTCTTGGTTTCCTCTACCGCATGCCTCCCAAATCGCAGCCTGGTATCACTCCAGATGCCTAAATATTTTACGACCGGCCTGGATGTGATGCGCTGTCTTTCGTTGGTGATTGTCAGCCTGGGTCGCCTTTTAGCTGTTGATATCATAACCGCCTCTGTTTACTCGGGTGCCATTTGCAACCCGGCTCCTTGCATCCGTTCTTTGATGCTTTCATAGCCGTTGTGTATCTTCCCACCGCCTCTGTTTTGGTAACTGCATCGACCACCATGACGAGATCATCCGCGTATCCCGTTAGTGCAACTCCTGGGGGCAGCTGCAGGCGGAAGACCCCGTCATATGCCAGGTTCCAGAGGGTTGGTCCAAGGCCCGACCCCTGCGGTACTCCCCTATCCAGTGCACTTTCCACTACGCCATCCTTCACTTCTCAGATTAATTTACGCCCAGTCAAATATGAAATTATTATCCTGGTAATGTATCCAGGTATCCCTCAGGATATTAAGGAATGCCTAATAGCTGCGAGTGATGCTATTTAAAGCACTCCTGACATCTACGGTGACCAGTTCACACATCCTACCTGTGGGCCGGCCTCCGTCATCGCGTGTAATTTTGCAAGCCATCTCGCATACTGCAGTTACCGGGTCTAGAGCGGAACTACCTCTCTACTGTTTCGAAGAGAGTCCGCCCCTCCCTTCAACAGCCTCAACAAGCCTGTGCTGTAGCATCTGCTCTAAGAGTTTAGCAACTGCATCTATTTTTGCGAGTGGCCTGTACGAAGTGGGGAGCTCCGGATCTTCTCCTGGTTCGTGCACTAGTACGAGCCTTTGTCTTTTCATACTTCCGGGAAGACTGCTTCTACCAGACAGGTGTTAAAAACGTCCAGGAAAGTTTCCGGTTTGGCCCCGGCCGCCACTTTAATAAATAAGTTAGGCAGGAGGTCTGGTCCAGGTGACTTATCTGCTGGCATCCGTACTACAGCAGCAGCCAGCTCCTCTTTGGTGAAGGGTGAAGGGCGGTGGGGGGTCATCGTCGCCTTGTTCTTCCATATCAATCATATCCCCACGAGGAAATAGACCATCGATGATACGTATGATCTCGTTACGTTCCCTTGTAATGGGTTGCCTGGGTCTCAGACCCCTTTTTACTATCAGTCTATAAGGTCTCCCCCATGGGTCTGTGTCTATTTCCGCCAATAGTCGCCGCCAGCAGGATTTCTTGGAGTCCCTAATCATCGCTCTGAGTTGCCTCCTGTGTTCTTTAAGTTGAGCCTTGTATAACTCTCTCAGCGAATCCAGGTGCGCACGTGTTGTCAGCCTCCTGTAGTTATGACACTCTTTTCTTTTCTGTCCTATTTCTGGGGTTCACCAGTACACAGATAGATGGCCCCTGCAAGAATATCTTCTTAGAAGTGTGTTATCACACACCTCTCGAGTGAGTTGATCAGGTATCTTGCTTTCCCTTCAGCTGCAGCTATCGCAGTAATGCCCCATAAGTTAAATGTCCCAGTGAGTGCCTCCTTGTCCAGCATCCTGGTACTCCAGCCAGCTGCCGTTGTCCTACCATTCCCACGTCTGTCACCGTCAGTGACCGTCATGATTATAAGCTGGTGGTCACTGGCGGAGAACCCCTTTCATACACTCCAACCATGAACCCGAGCGGCCAGATCCGGGGTGGCAAATGTGATGTCGACTATAGAACCCGTCGACCCTTTCCTGAATGTGTATGCAGCACCATTATTGAGGCATACCAAATCCAGATCCGTAACAGTCACCATCATGATTATTCCTCTAGAATCAGTCCTTGTAGATCCCCATGCAGTGGACCAAGCGTTAAAGTCAGCCGGTCTACGGCTGACGTTAAAGTCATCATTGCCGGTCGGTGTGCCTGGAGGTCCCTCGTGATGGTTGTCAAGATCAATGTATACCTCCCATCACTTATGTTGGGTGAGATGTAACAAGCATAGTAGTACACCAGTCCTACTCTTGCCCTGACGAATCCCGATCCTTGGTAAACGTCTCTAACAGGTATTTGTCTGCTCATCCATATAGTCGCAGTCCTATCTTCAGGCAGTATCCACCCCGGGCGGGGACGAGTGACATACGGTTCGGAGATGAGTGCTATATCTGCGCCCATCTTCGATGCGTATCTGATCATCATGTCATAGGCCAGTTCCGCAAGATTCATGTTGGGTTGTATTATCTGGACGTTCATTTCTTTGCCGTAGTTTGTCAGGTTCTCCCCCGGTTACTACTAGTGTTCATCTTGCCAGCCCCTCTGGGACACAAGAAGGAGCCGGTGCAGTGCCCCTCCGTATCACATGTTAAGCATTTTGATGTCACAGCGCAATCCGCCGCCCTGTGGCCTACGCTACCACAATTAAAACAGGCTTTGGACCTGTCAGCGCCGTTACAGTTCCTGGCGGTGTGGCCCGTCTCGTGGCAGCGGAAGCACTGCAGAGGCTGCTTTATAATGTCTACCCTGATGATACCAGGCCAATCCACATTCTGCCTTTACTCACGAGTAACTCTGCCATTGGCGCTGGTAGCCAATAGGAGGCAACTTGTGTCTCGCCATAGCCAGTTCTTATTGTATAGCGTATAATGTCGGGGAGCTCAGAGCCTGTAATGTTCCTCAGACCATCTGTTATGTCTACGCCTTGTGTGCCAGATACAAGGTCCCTTGTGCACAGTGCAGCTGCAGCTATCACAGTAATGCCCCGTAAGTTAAATGTCCCAGTGAGTGCCTCCTTGTCCAGCGTCCTGGTACTCCAGCCAGTTGCCGTAGTCCTACCATTCCCACGTCTGTCACCGTAGTTCTGGTCTTTGCCGTCACCTTCCCATCCTTTATTGTGTTAGTGACCGTTTGTTTAAACTCCTCGGCATTTTTTCGCTCTTCTCTGACTTCTATTTCCATACGTTCTCCGGTCCTCCATATATAAAGGATCTCCGTGGTTGGAAGCACCGTGACCTTTCTCTGTAACGTTTTCAATAGGTCCGCGTGCGTCGCGGTTGGCTTTATGACAAGTGTTTCAACCTTGTGCGTGGATTCAGCCGGTATTTCATCATTTCGTGCGTAGAGAAGTCAGCATCCTGGGGTGACTAGGTGATATTTCCCCCCTCGCATTAAAATATTTTTCGTGTAAGGTTGGCGGTCGAAGTGCTGTATAACTCCGTTTGAAGTTCGCCCAGCTTTCCACC
This sequence comes from Lycorma delicatula, assembly GCF_047948215.1. Lineage (NCBI taxonomy): Eukaryota > Metazoa > Arthropoda > Insecta > Hemiptera > Fulgoridae > Lycorma > Lycorma delicatula. The sequence goes on along the minus strand of NC_134458.1, from coordinate 14,359,664 downwards.
ATTAAACGTCTTGACCTTGCTAAAGATTTTTACAAAAGCTTGTGTGAGGTCATTGTCTTCAATGGAGTCCACGTAGGCCACGTGAAATGTATTCTTGACAGAAGTCTCATCATCCATCCCCTCTCCAATCAATATTGCTTTTAATGAGGCTGTCAAGGGATTTCCCACTTTGACTTCTGGAGCATTGAGTAGCCACGCTACTTGAGAATGCCTTGTAGCCAGCTTCTCGTGTAATTTGTTCTCCGTTAGTTCCTTCATATCTATTATCGCAATGCTATCCAGGGCTCCGTATTTTTTATCGGGCTGTCCTGTATAAGTATTGCGGTACGCGTTCTTCGGCCATGTCTTTTTAATAAAGTCTACCGTGTCTTCATCGGGGACTCCATTGCTAAGTTCATCTATAACAGGACAGCCAGAGGCAGTCACAATCTGTGTTGCCACCTCCGCTGTTTGTTTCTTTCCTGTAGTGAGGGTACTACCGCTTACCATTCTTCTTAATTCTTTTACTGTGCTGCTTAGTCCCTCATCGACCTCCTTTATGCTTCATTTTACCTTCTTATTGATGTTTTTCCGGTGGTCAGATGCCAGCCGTTCCAATTCCACGACAAAGTCCTCGAGTTGTTTGGGAAGCTCCTCTTCTCAGTTGGAGATTTTCTTTATAATGTGTCTTTCTATCTTTTTTCTAAATTCGTACTGTGACGGAGATGAAGCCCCCCAGGCTATGCATCAGGTGTCAGCACGCTGGTGCTGGACTTAACAGGCGTAGCCTCCATGTCAACATGCCTCTCTGATCTATTCTTCTGCATTTAAAAAAAAAAGGGGGGGTTCTTTTGTGGGATCCGGCTTGGATCTCAAAGGGTTTTGGGGCCGGGGGCCCTGGAGCTGAGTTATAGAATTCACTGTACTGTAGCTGAGTTTTAAAGTTTAAGTGAACTAAACCTATAATCGATCTTTCGAACGATCACTATTTAAGAACAAACATTTTTGTTTTTATCAGACTACACTGTATCCATCCTCGACTTCCTGCACAACTTTCCAAAAACCACGTGTTTCTAATACTACATTAAAACGTTTATATCTCGCTCAATATTACACCTACAAAGACGAAATGTAAACCTAAGACGTATCTTATCCTATATTTAATGCTTTTAACGCTAAAAATGTGATAAACTGTCTAAAAATAATTATTTACCTACAACTTTGTGCCAGATGGTGACTTGAGTTAATACTATAGCTAACTTAAAACTACCTTTATTTGTTAAATTAACAAACGAAAAACGTCTCAAATGTTGATTACTCACGTATATTATTGTTTTATACTCACCAAGACTTAAACTATACAAAAAGAACAGTATTTGAAAGCACTTATAAATACAGCTCTCACGTGTTTTTATCACTATACACTAATTTGTTAATAACTTATCTACGGATTAATATTTTTTAATCCGCACTGGTACGAATGTAGATCACTACCTAACACACTTTTTAACAATAATTTGCAATAAAACAACTAAAAAATACCACTAAAGATATCACTTAACGGTGGAGGGAAAATCACCTCGTAGTGGTAAGGTGCACTATGATGATGAATCGACATATACCCCTTAAACATTTGATGCCGGTTGAACAAAGCAACAGCATGAAGGAACACCCACACGTTCCGACAATGCGGCTCACGCCACTAAGATTCGCCGCTTATTAGTGCCCAATTCTTCAATTAACCTCTAAGTTCCAGGGTGGCCTGAGTTCTGGCCCCCCCAAGAGCTGGGCAGTCGAACATCATGTGTTCGTTCGACTGGACCTCCCCTCAGACGCACAGTTCATCAGCTGCCAGGCGAAACCGAAAAAAAATATTGGTTCAAATTCACTAGGTTGGAAAGCATTTGGGCTCTCGTTGCCCTTAAAAACGAACTAGAAACGTATCCAACTCAGGATTTTGGCTGTGTATGGCTCGGAGGATTTCGGGCTCCTCTACCCTCGTTTTCCTCGGCAAATCGTAGACCAATGTTTGCGGCCTCTGCTCGGCCAGCAACTGAGCCTTCAGCCCTTATTCTTAAGGACGTCTGCTTCCAGCAGCCACTTCGCCTGTTGCTCATTTACAACTTCCAGTATGACACCATTGTCCTTTGTTTTCGTTTTACGGGAAACCTTTTTCTGCGGATCCAGGACCTTTTCAAGGTTAGCTCAGTCATTGCTGACGAAGCCGCCTGACCAGGTATATCGTGGGTCTCTTAGGTTTGGCAGCCGGAACTTGGACTGGCAGTGGTGGACTAGGCCGCTTATGCTCAGGAGTGGCAGTTAGTGGCAAAGAAGGTAGGTTTCTTAACCTTCTTCTCCACCCGTTTATAGTTTTGTGGAGTTCACCAAGAGCTTCACCCGTCACGATCTTTAAACCACCTGCGTCCCTTCACCAGAGAGCCTTGACAAGACCGTATTAAGGGACCGGTTGGCGCCCTGGAGGCTTTCACACTTTAAAGCCAGCTCAGAAACCATCAAACTGCATTCAGATAGGTAGGTGTCAACAATCTGCCGACACTCCAACAAAATCTAGGACACCTTCTTTGAGGAGAATTATTCCAAGCAGACCGCATCCCCTCGATCCTCCCCAAACCATCAACACCATAGCTAGACCTACCTATAGAAGGCTTCGCCCCAGAGACCGCCGGCTTAGGGCCAACCATGGCTCTACTGTCTTTCACCACCCTTGACTTCGTGAGGAGGCGCCCTTCAGACTGGTTACGCTCTCCAAAGACTAGCTCTTCCTGCATGCTTCCCACGGAAGTCCGCCCCACACAGCTCGACGCTTAGGCTTTGGCAGGAGTTTTTGTGCAATCCGCCGGTGCACAACGATGCTCTATTACCTTCGTGAAGATCTCCGAGACCTTCTTTCAGAGGACCGGTTTCCCGGAGGAGACCTGCTGATCGACATTCTCGCTTTGAAGGGGTCACCGGCCACCAAGTCCTTGGCCAACCGACCAAGTCGCCCAAGCAAACTCCTCCGAATCGCACCATAGCTGCTTAAAAGAATGAAGCACCGACTGCAGCGCCAGGCGCTACGTAAACAGCCTGAATGAATCTATCACCTAACACAATACCAGGTGAGCGTTCACAATTATTCCTCGAGTAAGGTCGTCCGTTCTCACATAACCTGCTCGAGAAGTCAAAAGCTAAAAGTTCCTGATGTATACCACCGGCCAGGTCGAAGCGAAATCGCTTCTTGAACCTACCAGAAGATCTGAAAAATTCCTTGGCCTCACGAAATACGAAATTGGGGACACCAAAATACAAAAGGAATCGTCCTTATTTAGCCGACGGTGGCAATACTGCAATACATTACGCCGCTGTTTTGTGTAGTACTCTGCAGCAACAATGGTTTACTAACCGCCACCGATTGTTATACATCCTCGACGACGAGAACGTAGAACACTGCTCTTGCTGTAAAAGCAACCGGTAATGCAATGTAACTTTGCATTACGGGGCCAGAGGCCGAGAAGCGATCCAAGAAGGGAAGGTGTTTTGGTTGCTTTGCATTTTTCCAGCCACCACTCCATTCGGTCGCCCTAAAGCACAAGATTGAATATCTGTGCCACAAACGGCTACTGAGCCTTGAAACAGTTTAGCGACCAGTATCTTAACTAGCTCCTAGAGCTAACCTAAAAGTGTGAGCTGAATAAGCGTGGTGCCATACACCACTTGCTTGCGTGTCCCACCGCCCACTTCTCTTATCCACTAAAATAGGTAGGCGCACCCCATCAATTACTAAAACATATATGACTATCAATAATTAAGGAGAAAGGGAAGAAGTTTATCGAGAAATGGCTTTTCTATCTTTTTTATCGAAAATGTTTACAGTAAAATTATTACCACACTGATATGTAAAATCTGTTCGCATGTGTGTTCGCCTTCCTATTTAAGAAGAAACAAACTTTAATTTAAAATGGCGGTTCTAAGATGGCAGAAAAAATTTTCAAACACATGATAAATTAGTCATTTTTTACTTCTGGAATTCCACTCTTTTTTTTATTTCTTAGTGTCCCTCATCTTTTAAGTATGAAGCCGACTCCATACTCTAATATCACTTTGTAAATTACAAAATTATATAAGCCAAATTATAACGCAGAACGTTTTGTTTTTTAAATACATATTTTCAGCTTTTTTCAAATGCATCTCATTTAAAAACACATTAATATATTTTTCTATAAAATTATGATGAAGTAGTTGTTATAAGTTAACCGATGGTTACTGCCTAGTAGTATATGAAATTAAAACATAAAATAAATAGCCCTCACATGAAGTTTTCTTCCCATTCAAGCTCCTGATGTGTTATACTTCAGAAAGGGTTCAGACATATTTAAAATTAAAGAAAAATGTATTAAGATTAATTAAATTTGAGAAAAATTTGTGTGTTCAGTATATTTGAAAGACGATTGAGGCATAGCCAAAATCATAAGTTATTGTGGGAGTCACCCTGAAATATTCCTCTGTTGATGTTAATGTCTTTTATTTGTATTTCTTGTTGCTCTGAGCTTAAATATATTGTTGTCGATCATGTTTGCATGATTATTTGTAAAATGTGTTGTAGGTATGGATCAATTTTGTAAATTTTCAAAGTTTTCAGTAGCCAGTTATACGGAATGGAATCAAATGCTTCCTTGTAATATATGTAGCATGATATATTCTGTTGCATTTTCTCAGCTTGTTTCATGATTACACTATCGATTATTATTAATTCTTTACAAATTTGACTATTTTTTTGACATCCTTTTTGTTCCTCAGTGATTATGCTATTTTGTGTCAAATTTTTTCCAATCTTATGTGTGATTATGGAAGTAATTAGCTTGTATAATGTTGGTAAGCCTATAATTGGTCTGTAATTTGCTGGATTTTGTGTTCCTTGGTTTTTCGGTATGATTAACGTTCTTCCTTGTGTTAAGAAATTAGGTATACAGCGTGATTCTGTGATTTCTCTGAAGTGTAATAAAGTGATCTGCTCATACCAGAAATTATGTACATGATCTATTCCAGTTGTGAGTTTTTTGAATAGTTTCAGTTAGTTCTTTTCTTGTAATTATGTGATCTGTTTATTTTGGTATATTTGTATGTATATTATGTTATTCTGTAATCCATGTGACTATTACTTTATGTTGATTTTGTTGTGACCATACATTTTCTCAAAACGCCTTAACATCACCTGTGATTTGTGGTATGAGTCTTATTTGTTCTTGTTTATCCAGGCTATTATAAAACTGTTTTCCATTTTTGCTGAACTGGATGTTTTGTGTCTTTCTTCTATTTGATTCAGTGTTTCTTTTCAACCTTGCTGTAAATACTGCTAGTTCTTGTTTTGGAGTATCTAGTATTTATGTGGGTTTCTCCTTGTTAGCCTCATTGTTTATCATATGTCTTACATGTTTTAAAATATTAGTTGTTCTGTTTCCTCAACAGTATTATACTGTTTTATTTCTATTGTGGTTGGTTTGTTGTTGTATGAACTGTCCATTTTATGTTACAACTGTTTTGGCAGCAATGTATACCATAAGATGTATGTCTTCTAGTGTGCATGTATCATATATGTATTTATCTAGTTGTGCGTTAACTCTACTGATGATAAAGGATGTGTTCTTCTGGCATATGAGTTTTGGTAGTGGAGGCCGGCTGGCTGGGGCAATTCCCTTCCACTTGATTAAGTTTTCTATTTCGTTTTCTAAAGTATCTCCTATGATTGTAGTTGCATCTTTCATGTTTACTATTCTTATGTTGGTGTCTATCCGTTGGGTTGGTGGATTGGTTGTTTTGGAGGGCTGGATATTTTTAGCTGGAAAAATTAGGTTTTGTGTTTGTGTCAGCTTCTTTCTTGTATGCTATGGGAGTTCAGTTCTTTTGAGATTTGTTCCTTGCTGTTTATATTTAATTTTCTGTGAGCCTTTTGTTTGTAATTATAACACTTTTTTGATCAGCTAATCTTTGTAGAGTGACAGTGTTTATCAGGTCCAGGTATTTTTCAGTTAACAGTCTATGGAACTCTGGTTGATATCCTGTGCTGATTGTTCCTAATTTGGTTGCAGTGTAGTAACAGTGCATGAGAGTGATGTTCATTTCCCTTGTCCATGTCTTCGTTGTCTGGGTTTTCCAGTTTCAATGGGCCAGGACAAAATTCAAACAAAACTTTCACCTGGTGCGATTTCATTCTGATTTCCTGCGATGTTTGAATAACAAGAGTTGCCACTTTGTCCAGCTGTCCTGTCATTCATCTGGGTTAAAACATGTCGTGTCATTTCCGTTCTTATGGTGCCGTCAGGTAAACCGCCGCCATTCGGTCCAGCATTCTCTACCGCAAGCTGAGCTTCACGATGGGTCCTATAGCACCCTACCGCCCCAACCATTTTCATTAAACCGACTTTTTTCCATTGTAAAATAAAAACACATACAGATTAAGCTCCTGCGAGCTGGTCTCCGACAACACAAGTACAGTCTCTCTCTACGGGTACTTATAGTTATTATATTTTTTCTTTGTTGAGGTTTTAGGGGAATCAATAGCTATGGCCATTAGCCCCTTCCACGTCAAAAAAGAAAAAAATACCTTTTCCTCCTCCAAAAAGAACACAAACGACATAGTCAAGGACTGGTCTTGTCAAAAAGTGCATCTAAACATAAACTTTTCAATGATTATTGAAACCCCAAAAACACAATATAACAAGAGTGTAAAGGCTCTTGTTATTTTAAAACCTTTCTAACTGTTTCTTACGAAATTTGGTCCAAACTATCAAGCAACACTTTATTGTGATAAAAATTATAAATCCATACTTGGAAAAAACTTTTCAACACAAGATCACAAACATGTAAAAGGCCCTTTCCATTTAACATCACACAATACACTTATAATAAAACATCAAAAACATATGTCAAAACTATCATGTTAATTAGAAATATTAAAAACACACTTTTTATTACAAAAATCTTCATGGAAACATACGATCAAGCTATTCTTTAAATTCTATCTCCTTGGTTTCCCCTTAGACCGTCCTTTTTTGGTTCTCTTCTCCATCCTTCTAAAGGTCTCAATGTCGACATCCAAGGTATCTGAGGCCTCAGAGATGGAGTCTTCAGAGCCTCCAACTTAAGTGGTTGAGAATCGCTTACTACATCGGATGACACCAGGTCCGTTGGCGTGGTCAGAAGTACATCATATTCGAGACTGAATGCACTGACTGCTAGAACATGTGGGGTGGTCGAAGTTTTTGCCCTCTCACCTTAAGTCCTCCGTGCTTTTGGAAGCTTAATTTTTTTTCTAAATCCAAAATCCTTTCCTTTTCCAAAATCAGTATTTCTTGTTTCGCAGGTCCCTGAGTTGGGATTTTTTCAATTTGAAATTGAGCTTCAGGTTTCTTCTGTATTTTCATCTCAATTTTATCGTCTTTGAACTGGTCAAAGGCTCATTCTGCTGTGGAGAAGTACTCTTTTGTGTCACGTCTTCTTTCATTCTTGAAGGTTTTGGGCTGCTGTCCCTAGATGAATGATTCTTCAACTTCTGATCAATAATTCGTTCTACTAAACTTGCTAAGGCTGGCGGAATTTCTGTTATCACGTCGTTTGGTTTGAAGGAGGCTGCAGGAGCAGCAGCAACCTGCGCATAAGACGTGACCTTTGGCGTTCTACTATACACAATTTTTCTTGCTTCAAAATAACTGATCTTCTGAAGGTCTTTATCCCCTGTATCGCGACTTCTTCCTCACATTTCGAACAATTTCGTGATCTCGCACTGTGTTGTCCATTACAGTTAACAAATCGGTGGATCCCGGGACGGATCATCCCAGTGCAACGAGTTGCTACATGTGAAAATTTGTTTTCTCCTGCATCTCACTGTTGTGTGTCCGAATTTTTCACATCCGAAACACCGCAATGGTATTGAGATGAACAGACGCACATCTAGGCTATGAAATCCTGCCTTTAGTTTTTCAAGATATTTAGGTTTATTAAAAGTTAACACATGCAACACGGAGGGTACGACTTCTCCGTTTCGTCGAGTGTTCAGCCGTCGAAATGCAACAATTCCGTTTCCATAAAGCTCATCTATAATTTCATCTTCAGTGCAGTTAAGCAAATTTCAGCACACAACTACTCCTTTAGAGGTATTTAGTTTACCGCGTAGTACAACCTGAACGTCAATGAGTTCCAACTTCTTTTTTTTTAGTAATCGTGAAAACTGCATGTTGTTGAGAGTCTCAACAAATAATCGCGTCGCAGTCTTTCTTGTTTATTTAACCGGGCCTCCAACTGCTTCCGTGATGCCTCGACCTATTTCAAAAAGCCTGATCTTAGAAAAATCTCGCTCCTTTTTCTTGATGACTATATATTTAAGAATAGGTTCTCCACTCTTCGGTCGAAACTTTGTTCGATGGTTCTTTTCTAAAACTATGAAGTCTTCTTTATCTCTGAACTCAATACTTTTCCTCCTCTTCGCTTCCGAAGAAAGAAGTTCTCCAGGATGGAAGTTTTACGTCGACCCTCTGTCGCAGAAGTTGTGAATGTTCAGCTGTCCATAAAACCTATAATTACGCCAGTCACGATGTCACAAGGTGCGGGCTAAGAGACGGTTGGGCGTGCCCCGGATCATTGATCCCTCCTGGGTTTCCCCACTCAGCCGCCTTCCACAAATTTTACCCGGGCCTGGGGATCGGGTAGTGCCTGACCCATGATACCGACATCCCAGTACTCGCACGTAGCTGAAAGAGCTCCGGTACCCTTACTCATGGAACAATCCCTGCCCAGTGACTGCCCTGTGAAGTGACTGACTTACGCTGGACAGCGCAAGACTTCGGCAGAGCAAGCTCACAGCAGCCTACCCTCAACCCAGCTCCACAACCTAGAAGAGGGTTGAGCACTCCCCTTCGCGCAGCGTCGGCAAAACAGATCACAGTCATCCCTTCCGGCCTCACTGAAGAAACACAGCCACAACCAGCTCGGACAGCTCGGGACCGCGAATCCCGTACTCCACAAGAAGCTCTGAGCAAGCCCATTTCCCCGTTGGCCGACAGTGAAGGTACCGAATTTACCATGTTGTTTCCCCCCCCCCCCCCCGGACGTGCCCGTAAATGTTATTGCACGGACGTGGGGCTGGATTTATCTGAGGAATTATTATTGCATTTACCTGGCACTACGAGACCCGAGGACGAGGTTCCGCATGGACGAGGCGGCATGGAGAGGTGGAGTACTACGCAACCCAGTTTTGTACGGGTTACGGGTACTTCCGTGTTCCTCTTAATGTCGTAGAGAATGTGCCGTCCCCCGACTGCATCTATTACTGCGGCGTACGGGAAGACGCCGAAAACACCTTTTTCAAATGTGCTTGGTGGGCGATAGATTTTTTGGTTTAAATGAAAATGAGTTCAAGGTAAGGCTTCGGGAGGTGGTAGAGAATTAAGTTTCATTATTGCACTCTCTTGATCAAAACAAAAAAAAACGTTATTCTAGATTATCTAAGTAACTCTTAAATCCTTATTTTCTTTTATTAATCTTAATGTAATTTTTACTTTGTAAGTCACTCCATAATGCTTCACGCACACAGATTACAAAGGTTTTATTTAAACTGTTCTTCTATATTCATCCAAGTCTCCCTTGTTTTTTTGCTCCCACATTTTCAGTCACGTACAGGGTGATAAGGATTCGGATTCATTGCAAGGGTGGTGGTGAAGAATCAACAATAAGGTCGAGATAATAATTAGATGTAAGTCCTTAAACTGGTATTTCTAATACTGCTAAAATATATTTGAGGCTTTGGACTCTTATAAATGATTATTTTTCACCTGTTTATTTATATTACTGCCAATTATTTTCTAGCGTATTATTTTATTTGGATTATTATTAACATATTAGAACGCATCTGAGGAAAGTATATGCACACAAACCTATTGTGTTTTATTAAAGTAATAACAAAAGTATAGTATGATTTTTTTTTATATAAAAAACTTATCCGTTTTTATTGGAAAACGGCATAAACAAATTGAAGAGTAGTCATCCTCTCTTCCTTAGGTCAAGTTATAACCCAAGTGAAGCTGAATAAACGGCTAGTGTACGATGGAAATAGAGAAGAATTTTGTTCGGCAACCGATCGGAATATTAAAGATAAATTTAATTATTTATACAGCTTTTCCCTACTGAAAATGACGAGTACTTATTAATAGTTATTTAATAATAAGGACCGGTTCAAGCGGATACGTAACTATCAATTAACTTTACCCGTAGTCTCAGTAATTCAGCAAAGGTTAATTTTATCAGTGGGTTTGCTTTATAATACCTCTCTGTTCTGTCTTAAGAAAGCTTACGACTATCTATGTAATAACCCATTATCGTATTCATATAACAGTTGTTTAATATCTATTTTCAGTATTCTCTTAGATTCGTTATATCTTTATTTTTTATTTGGCATCATTTTATATATAAGATCGCAGAGACAATAGTTATAAATATTGAAAGCATATATTAATTAAGGATTTAAAAATAAAGAACCATTTTTATTGCTCTCTACCGAGATATAATTCTACTAAGTAGAAATAATTATTAAAACAAAGCAAAAAAAACCTGTAAAAATTATTTCTCTTATTTTAAATTTAAAAAAAAGTTATAATATGCAATTACTGACTACTTATAATATGTATTACAAATACGAGGTAGCTATGATTAAAATGGATGTATGTAAAAGTAAGTCACCATGGAAAAGAGAGAGAGATTGCTATATTTAAATGGGTTTTAATTTTTACATTGATGAAGCGATAAAATAAAAAACTGAAGGAGTAATTTGAGAGTCGAATGAAAATTTAAGGTGAAAGCATAAATGTTAAAGACTCGCTAATAATGTTATATTTCAGCTGTTAAAAAACATCGTTAAAATAAAAACTGAATGGGGTGGACTTATTTGTAGCATTTTTCATTTATTCTCTCATGATCATATTCAAAGTAATGTTCTCTACAGACCCTTCATTTGCGAACAAAGCAAAATAGTATTTAAATGAAATACGAACAATAATTGCCGAAACGGTGTTTGAAATGTTCATAAGCACTGAATGCCTGTATCAACAAATTCTCTATGACCACCGGCCCTCCTTATACGTAATCTCTTGAGAATTGATTGAATAAGACAATATGTAAATGTAAAAAACAATAGCAGTTTTCCTTATTCCTGATACGCTTTCATCCTTTCCTTTTTAGATCTGCATGCACTCATGTAGCCTTTTTTCTCTCAATTTTGATAATTTTTTTTTTCTGTAGCGAAGAGTGAAAAACTGACAGCATAAATATGAAATCCAAAGGGTCACTTTTTTAAATTATAACTTATAACATTAAAAAGTTTAATCGGAAAAATTAATAATACTTCAAAAATATTTAAACAAAATTCCTGAAACTGTTTATAATATTTAAAGATTCCAGACAGTCATAAAAATTTAACAAATTCTTGCAACCGTTTTTTTAAAAATTAATTTAATTTTAGTACTTTTACAAAATATAAAGAAATTGTTTCTTTTTTCAATCGTTTTGTGGAAATCGTTTGTTAATAGATACGTATATCCGAAAATACAGTATTCTAGTTAACAATAAACTTTAAAAATTCTATAAGAACGGTTTTTGTACCATCCATCTTTGAAATTTTTACAAGCTCCTTAATCTGTAAACAAAATTACTCTGTATTGTTTTATTGATATATAAATAAATAACAATAATTAAATAAAAAAATGAAGCATTATGTTAACAGTATGTTATAAATAATTTTAAATAAAAATGCTATAAATACCAATAAAATATCAACAATAAATTTATTCACACACACACACACACACACACACACACACACACACACACACACACACACACACACACACACACACACACACACACACACACACACACACACACACACACACACACACACACACACACACACACACACACACACACACACACACACACACACACACACACACACAGAGAGAGAGAGAGAGATAGATAGAGAGAGTGAGAGAGAGAGGGGGGGGTCGAGTGGGGGGACACATATATATGTATACTACAATTTATGTGCATAAAATGGGGCTAAACATTAAGGTAATTTATTATTGTGCTTAGAAGACGAGGTTTTAGTTATATTTATCCTCTTTTATTTTACTCTTGCTATTTCTTCTTTTCTACATTTATAACTTTACACAATAAATGAAAACGTTTACCCGTTCCATCGATTTTGGATCTTGTTGTTATTAATAGTCGCTGACATTCAATATTTTTCACATTTTATGCTTTAAGAGAAAGAAAATAAATTTTGTCAACAGAAACAAAATCTACTCATTTTTGTGCGATCTTATCACACGGCAAAATACTTTTATTACGACAGATCGACCGGTATAGTAATAGAAATAAAAAGTGTACTAAAATGCAGTTAATTATAATCCATTATATTTAAATGTAGTTTTATTTAAAGTTTAATAACGACTAAGAATTAATCGTGAAGTCATTATAACGATGTAGAAATATATTCAATTTTTTTTTTTTTATGGCTGTTGATTTAAAACTTTTTTTGATGTTAGAAAAAACGTAATTGTATTAAATAGTTTATTTGAAAGAAAGCAATTATTGTATATTTCAAGTTAAATTTCACGAATTTCATTTGATAAAAATGACTTCAGGGAGAGAAAAGCAATAAATATTGAAAATAGTGCAGTTTTTTTTTTACTTTGCACTTTTAGCAATGTGTCTTTGTAGTTATGCAGAATATCGTTAGAATTATTCTAAACTTTATTTTAAAAAAAATCTATAACTATAATTAATTAGTAATTATAATTATTAGAAAACTCACCTTTCCATTTTCTTCCTGCTTTTATTCTTGGCACAAGAACTTTTACATAAATTATTCTTCCGAAGTTATCTTTATCGCCACAGTACTCTTCTGTTAAAAATAAAAGAAAAAGTAATGAATAAATAAATTTATAATTATAATTATGTGTAATTTACTGTTTAAAAGTAAATAAATAATTTATTTTTTATTTTTTATTATTTGTTATTATTTATTTTTTAATCTTATTATTTACACAGAAGACAACAGCGATTACATACGGAAAGATAAATGTCACCGACCGCTTTAATAATTACCTAGGAAAGATTACAAGCGGAACAGGAATTTTGAAAATAGAATCTTAAATATGGAGAGGCTTAGATGTTTTACCAAAAACATCTACAATAAGAAAAATATCTCCAACATTACAAATTAAGACATTAAACGACTGTTATAAGATCGATAATCTTATTTAGTACTGAAACATTACACCTAACCGGCCACATCAAATTTTTCAAGATCGAAGGAAGCTTACTATGAAAAATCCATAGATCAAAGGATAGAGACTGAAATGTAACAAGGAGATCTGTTGATATCAAGCAGACCTAGAAACAGCGGTAAGGAAAAGAAGCTCAAATTTCTCGGGACGCGAATAGATTAAATAAACAAATTTTTGACGAGCTGTGAAACACGAGAACCAAATCAAATTACTTGAAGCAGATGGTAATGTATCTCCAAAGGATAGGCTTGAAAGAAAAAGATTGTTGCGATAGAGATAACTTAAGAAGAATAATTTACCGTAAGTTATTTTGGCAGAAAAAAGGACAGGAAAAAAATTAATTGATGTAAAAAAACGAATCCGTGCCTTAAAAATGAGGAAGGCATGGAAGAAGAGAAATAAAGCTAGAAAAAAGTGATATTTGCGCGGTCCTAATTTGACATAAATACCTTACCGATTTTGCCTATCTTTCACCTTATAACAGATGTTTCCTTTCTTTTTCTACTAAAAATCTACAATTCACATCGAGTTATGAGTCTCCTACGAGCTCACAACAAATGCACAACTTGATATCTTCCTCAAATCGTGTTTTACGTAGTATAATTTTGCCTTGAAACTACACAGTTGTAAAGAATGCTTTATGAATTTTTGTTATAAACAAGTGAGCTTTTAAAAGATTTATCAATCAAACATTTGTCCACTTTTGTTTTTATTGTACTGTAGCTGCTATAGTTTACCGTAGTTTTGTTTTAAGTACAGTAGTTCATTATATATTTAACTAGGATTATTTATGTTTAATATTACCATTCTGAATCCGAATTTCAACTAATCCTGTAAGGAAATAAAATCAAAATAAAAGAATTTTTTTATTTTTAACATTATATTTTTTTATTTTTTGTTTTGACGAATTAATTCACCGCAGAAGCTTTGAAACTTGTACGTGGGAATATGTAAATGGAATTTTTTTGCGTATGAAAAGTACATGTCTGACCGGGATTCAAATCCTGGACTCCCGGATGTAAGACCGAAACTCTTCCATTCCGATATGGAGACGGCATTTATTTATCATTATCTTCAGAAATTTGGATTACGTGAATTGAGATTTATTTTATATTTTGAATGTAATAATACCGTCGTTAATGATATTCATATTTTTAATTCTACGTAATTTAAAGTAATTTATTAATATTAAAAATCTATGCAGTTACCTACCGCTTTAGAACGATTAAAACATACTTTCTCTTTCTTCATTGTAATTCTACTCGAGCTGTGTAAACGCTCACTGTTGTAATTAGAAATTTAAAAATGAAACATTTTTAATTATTTATTTGGTTAGAAAACAGGAGAGTTCTTTTAAGTGTTTTTTGTTATAGTAAAATTTTAATCGTTATTTTTTCAAAACTGTTTATCATGGTCTTTTTTGTACTAAACTGTAGAGGAGATTACCGAGTAATTTTTTTATGTATACTTCGGTTTAAGGACGTAGCATACGAAGACTAACCGTTACATCAGTTTTGATTTTCTTTTTAATTATTCTTCCTTTTGAATTATCTCACTACTATAAAAAGAAATAATGCATTTTTCGTTTATTCCCGAAAACCGCGAAAACTACCGAACCAATTACTACGAAATTTTAACTGTAGCTTTCTTATGACCGCGGAATGTTCACACAGTTCTAACTCAAGGATCTCAGTACTATACAAATCATAGGTTAGAAAAAAGGTATAAATAAATAAATAAATCCTAGAACTTCCTTATTAAATTTAACGTCGCCTACATCGATTGTCATTGTCTATATCGAATACTTCAACCGGTTATTGTCTGATTTATTAAATTTAATGTTATTAACTAAATAAAATGTCAATTTGTATTATTATCGTATTATACGTAAAGACAAAATTAGTTTGAAAATAAAATTAAAGGAACGACTACTATTATGTAAATAGTGGTCGGTTAAATATGTAATTTAATAAAGTTTTGATGGTTTGAAGAATATTGAATTTGAATATCCATATCGTTCTCTTCAGAAAAGTATTTATTTTAATAAATTTAATGTTATTGTTAAATCTGGCGGCGTCCCGCAAAAACTCATCCTCATGCGAGTAAGGTAGCATTCTATTTATTTTTATATCGTGAACTAAGAAGTTCCATCAGGGTAAGCACCATACATATAATTAGTATAGATTCGACTTACAGTTTGGTATTAGTATTAATATTTTCGTAACACCTAGGTTGGAGAAGTCATAGATAAGAAGAAGAACTTCTAGGGCCGCTAGAATTTGTGATCGTAGACAACGTGAATCTACGCTATAACATTCTTAAAGACTTTAAAAGTAACGTATACGCTCGGGTCAAAATCTTATTCAACCTTCGAGAAATATATTTGGTCTCAAATCCGTTATAAACTATCATCCTGAAATTGACTATCTGAATTAGAATGATATTGCAACAGGTAACACGATTGAACTGTGTAATCATGGGATGCCAAAAAATGGAATGATGAAACTCCTGGAACCTTGCTGTCCTGGGAGCAAAGTAGTTCTTGTAGAAGTTCAATATCCTCCTGATTTCATTAAAAATTTATTTTTAAGAAAACTTTTTTATCTAAACATATTCATTTATCCGGTAAGTTGTGAATAGCACAACCTATATGTAGTTACCAAAACAAATTCCTATTTTTAAAGTTCTGTATGCATATAGGTGAAGCTGCGGCGGTGATGCTAGTTTTTATTAAATTGAAATTTATATTTGTAACAGTTCAGTCCAAATTGTTGTCTTCATACAAAAAAAAAAATTGTTGCTACTTGACTGGAATCTTTTTAATTTGTCACTGTTAAAAATAATACCCACAAGTAACAGCTTAACTGAAGAAATTTCAGAAATAAATTATTCTGATTTCAAAAGAATCAAAAGAGTTTCTGAAAAATTGTGGAAATTTTTAATTTTGTAAAATTTTAATAATTTATAAACAAAAATGTTGTATTATTTTAAACCCGATGATAATCCTATTATTATTTCTACTGACCGATATGTTAAATTTTTGTACGTCACACATCACGGCAAAAATTTAATTGATTTTGTTTTCCTCAAACTATGCTGACTAACTTTGATACTTCTTATTTGATATCTATTGCTGTAATACGGGCTATAATATATATTTCATCTAGAGGCTATATAGAAAGTCGACCCTTATTTTCCAGTTTGTAAAGTGATTGTCAGATTTTTAAATACGAATTAGCCAGTAAATATTTATTATGTAGACCGACCACTCAAAAATTCTAATATTGTTACGAGTGTGATTTTTTCCCAAAAAAGATAAGAAATTGCTACACATTTACAATGTAGTTATGGTTTAGTTACTTATAAAATATAATTTTTGTACCCAAAAAAAACAACTGGAATTATTGTGTATCGTGTAGTCTATAAAAATCTTTTTATTTAGATTTCAAAAATTTATTTGTATGAAATTAACAATGCACTTTCTTAAATTTTTTTTTATTTAAAAAGAGAACATATAATAAATATAGTTTCTTTCTTTTTTATTACAAAAACGTATGATCTATGCTTATTTTCTACAATTATAGTAGTATATATATATATATATATATATATATATATATATACTACTCAAGTGCGTATAACCGGTTTTCGGTGTGTTTTAATCTGTACGGTTGATTTGTATATGACCATCAATAGTTGAAACCACAAACATCTAAAATCACACAAATAAAAGGATTATTTTACCATATAACTTTCCTGTAGAACAAACCGGCAAATTGTATTTAAATCAAATCTAACTTAATTAACGCATAACAAAATAACAAGTTAACAAATTTAATTATAAGAACACAATTATAAATAATAATGATATAATACCCAGATATAACGTCACCAGACATTTGGAGACATCTGGATAATGTCTCCAGATATAATGTCACTTGTAGCTGAGGAGGTAACTGGCCAAGTAACAGTATTATTTAGTTCAGCATTACGATAGATAGATTTGGGGTAAAGTGTATTATTCATTATTTATACATATACATATATATCATAACCAACGGTACAGTATCAAGTAATACGACTAAAACCATACCCAAATATCTGTTTTTCCCATCATTATATTGAAGATATTTATTTTATTTCTAATAGGTTTCAATCGTCAATAAAATTTTCAAAAGAAAAGGTCACATTAGAATAGTTTGTAAAAAGATTTTCTGTGCTTTATATTTTTCAAAAAGTATGAATCTTTTGATCTAAAATATAATGAAGATTGATACTGGGACGGTGTACATCCACTTATCCTCTATAATTGAGTTGTGGAGCTGTATAACGAGGCAAATAATCTATAATCTCTTATCCTTCAAAGGAGATGTTTGAGAATATTGTACAGTCTGAACGAGATTTTTCTCAGGGAAAAAAAATATTTTGAATGAAGGAAATATTATATTCGTGTCTCTCTATGTTTATAAAACTATTTTACTCGTTCAACCTAGTTGGCAAGAAGATTTATTGGTAACTACAAGTGCCGTTAATATTTTACAGTAATAAAAGCGTTTCTTCAAGTTACTTTAATTGTTGTTTTTTTTCATTATAAATATATTTTCTTCTTTTTTCTTTTTATTACAAAATCGTATGATTTATGCTTATTTTCTAGAAATTATAGGTTTATATATTTTATTAAAAAAAAAATTGTATATATTATTATCATTATTATTCAAACCCAGCAATATATCAACAAAACTTCAATGCAGTACCGACGAGGTACCATCCCGTTGTTCGGTTTTATTAATTATTATAATTAAATTTCTGTTAATATATTACCAATATTTACATTATGTTTCTGTTAATTCATTTATAGTTATTTTTAAATTTTTTACCAGATCTACGTAGACTGTTTGTTATTCTACTACTAATGTCATCGGTATTTCTCCTATTTACTGGAATCAGTATGTGTATATATTATTTTGTAAAGAAATTAGAATACATCTGTAACAGCTTCTAGTTGTACGGTTGATCGTTGTGAACGAGTTTCATAACAAACTCATTCCTTATATTTCATTTCATTCTATTTCTGATACCGTCTATTTGTAACAGATACGCTTATCTTGTAACAGTATTTCATTTAAGATTAATCGTACGATCCGTACTTATCTACGAGTCTCGCATACAACAAAACATCAAGTAACTGTCGTAGATTTCATAAGCTAAATCAAATTTTGTAAAAAGTCAGTTAAAATAGAAGGCTTTCTGCTCGTTTATCAACAGGAATCGCATCAAACGTACCGACTATTTTTCACGTTCCTAGGAAGACTGTCTTACTCAAAAGTAGTGAATTTTTCGAGAGAGCAAAAACAAGATTCTTGATGACTATAAATTTAAGTCTAAGCTGTAAATTATGAAAATTTTTGCATATCTATTTAATGACATCGTCTAGAATTAATTTTGACCGCATTAACATAAAAGTACTTGCCCGATGTATTTGCTACAAGGGGTTAACCTTCCCTTTGTTCCACTTATAATTATAATCTTCAAAATAAAAAATTCATTTAAAATTCTACCTACCTCTTTTTCAGTTGTGGAATGAGTGGCGTCCCCTTCACTCTGAGAATGTTCCACCAAACAAATTTTTGGTTTATCTGTTTTATCTTTAAATTGCATATAAAAATATCCCGATCAGGAAGCTGAAACCAAAGAACAAATTTTTAGTGTTTCCCAAGAGGTGCAATTTTCCCCCCATAAAATTACCCTCTGCAAAGCTTTAACGTACCTTTTCTTCTGCTGACCGCTACAGTTATCACTGTAGAAAGTCATTTGTAGATCTTTTGAATTACAATCTGACGATTTTTCTTGTAGATACAGCAAAAGACAAGTACACATTTCTGTAGATCCGTTGTTACCGTCAACCTCGTTCCACACATAACACTGTGTATCATCGTTGCCAATGTTCGTCATTGAGAAATTCATGATGATAAGCTTTGATTTATCATAGAAAATAGATGAATTTCCTTTCGAGATCAGCTAAATCGCTTGCAAGTTATAACATGCAACTATATACGTATTACTTTTGTCTTTTGCATTTCTATTCTTATTGTCATCTTTTACAGTTCTAAATAAATATTTTTTAGTTCGATGATTATCATATTCTAATTGTAATTTTTCTTTTTCTTCATTGTTGCTGTGGTCGTACTTGAAACATTAATTGCACTGAATTTTAAGCGGTATAAAGAATGAAATATTGAACTCTTCGTTGAAAATATCATTATACATATGGTATGTTGCTGTTTCTTTTCCCTCCTCTTTACACTACTGCTCATAGTCTCTGTAAATGTGAGCAATGGTTTTGCCTCGTTCAATAAACTCCTTGGAGGTTTGCTTTCGTAAATATTAGTTCTCAATTCGCGGTGTTGAATTTATATTCTGTCACACATCATTTTTTATATCACCACTTACTTTATAGTGTGAGTTGTGCCTACCACGCCTAGTTTCTCCAACTGAACCGGTTTTTAACATTGTTTTCAATGCCGTGCTAATTGCCCAGTCATTTAATCAAGTGTATTTTTGAAAAAGTGTTTGCATAATTTTCCCTTTTGTCCCTGTCAAGTAAAATAGAAAGCATTATTTTATTCTCTATATTCACTTACTGAGTACCTTTACTTTGGCGGCTTAATACTCTCCAAATGGTGAATAATGAAATCTCTTTTCCTAACTGTGCCATTTAAATTATAATAATCATTAAAAATCCTTTGCCTTGCATGTCCGCTTATTTTATTACTACACTTGAATTTACACGTACCCCACAGGGATCTTTGACCTGTTTTTCTGCCATTATTTTTTTAGTTTTTCCATTTACAATGTACTCTTTTCCCATATCCCTCAGGGTTTTTGCCTTTGTTTTAATTCATTGGGATTCATTAAGAAGTCGCTTAGGAGTAGTTTTCTTTACTGCAGATGGAGTCTCCTTTTTCTATTTTTATTGTTCAAATTGGTATCTTCAACATTATACGGGATATTTTTATTTTTTAACAATGGCAATGCCATTGTTTACATGCTTCGGAGCAAAAGCCTCGGGGTTCTCAGAGTCGGTTTGCAAATCTTGCAGAGAAGCAGAGGCCTCAGGTTTCTCAGTAGTGGTTTTCAATTCTTGTTGAGAAGTAGAGGCCTCAGTCGGCTGAGGGACTGGACAGTAAATCATTGTCATCATCAGAGGAAGATTCTGAAGAACTCCGACTTAAGAACATTACGACGATAATGATGATGATAGAAAGGAATAATTTGGATCTTTGTCGGTGTCGTCATTACCAAATACATAATTATTATTTTCGGTATCAGTCTCGATAATATTTTCTTCATAGATTTTGTGCTCTGTTTCTTCGATTACCTTGCGACACTCCTCAGTGGCTTCCGTTATAATATTATGATGCTCACCAATGTTTCGGACTTATTAATTCTTCACTGATAACCAATTTCAATTTCTGCTTGCCTCTTGATCCCATAACCTGAAATAAATATGTATCTGTATATACAATCCATAAATTTGTACCATAATTCAATTTTAATAATTTTTCTCCAGTGCTAATTCAGACAACAATTTTTAATTTAACTTCAAAAAGTTCAGCAGCTTCATTATGGTCGTTGATATTGTGTTTTCGATATTCTCCAAGATTATATTAATGTAATATCGGTGCATAATTGCGTTGAAAATAATACTTATTAAGATAAATCCTTTCTCTCTGCCATGTAAATTAGTAAAAAGACCAGGAATTTTTATAAAATGCAATTTCATTTTGATAAAATTAATAATACTAGGCCAACAGTATTTTCATAAATAATGTATTTTGATTAATACTGCAGTAACTTGAAGTAGTGCACTCTATAGCTAAAGGAATTATCAAAGTTGATGTAAACATTCCGATGAACACTGTTGTAACTCAAAATAATACACTCTTTGAATGACAATACCTATATCATTAACATTCCGACAAATAACGTAATATCTATAAATAACACACTTTTCATCAGAAGTCATTGAAAGAGCTGTACTATGATTGCTAAGAATACTGTAATAATATGAAATGATACACTTAGTTATGGATAAGAAATAACAAAATGATGAGTACTCACCAGAGAAAGAGTAACAAGTCGAAATACTAGTTTTCTTCACAAGCAATAACAGCTTATTCCTCTCAACGTTATAGTAATACTCTCTTGCTGGGAAACAGACAGTGATGGTGTGGGGTAAAAGAGACTAAGTGGACTCTGGCGCCCAACCAGTAAACTTATCTTAATATATTTTTCCTGGGACGTAGAGCGTCGCATTTGGCATGTTCTTTTGCAATAATCCAAAAAATGACTTTTTTGAGTTACGACAGTTTTCCTAGGTACGTGCGACTGTACGATAAACTTAAGGTTTTAACGCATTTAACTTATTTTTTGTACTTTCTTATTTCATCTGATTCTGTGAGTATTTTGAATAAATTTCTTTAGTTTGAAAACTTATGAAGTTTTTTAAATCGTTTTGCGTGTGGTAATGCTTTATCATAGAGACGGGTTTATTATATTATTATCTGTACGTTTTCGGACCCAGTCACTCTTATACTTTTAACTTACATAAAGTACAAGACTTACCGATTACATTTCCTTTTTCCGAGATGTTCAGTACATATTCCTATCTCCTGTGGTGTAAAGAGAGAAATTTCTCTTAAGGAGCTGAAGATGATCAGCAGTTCGATGTATATGAGATGCTGATGATCAGCGTAATTTTTAATTCATGCTGACGGAAAAGATGATTTTCCCCTTATTACCGCAGAACGTGTGTTCTTGAGCACGACATATGCTTTAGAAATAATTTGTACGAGCTGTCAGGTCACTTATAATCGTCTTGTTGAAAATGTCTAACATATGTAAAAGATAAATGTAGATTTCTCTTTAACGGAACGGAACGAAAGAATGGCGGGAGTTTCAATATTTCTCCCTACAAATCGCAGAGCGTGGACAATGTCCCTTCCTGCTGTATCTTTCTATTATCGGGCAGATTTCATCGGTTATTTAGTGGCGGTTATAAATTTTAAGTTTTATTTATAGACGGATTTGGTAATTTGCGTTCCTATCCGTATGGACCAGCGTGAAATTTATTTACTGGTTCTGACCGTGAAAGACTAAGCTTTTGAGCCTAATAATCCCGGCGTGATTCCCCTTCAGTCCATCCGCTGAAGTCCTTTCGGTACCAGCACCTATGGGCTTTCTTTTTCCTGTTTAGCCTCCGGTAACTACCGTTTAGATAATTCTTCAGAGGATGAATGAGGATGATATGTATGAGTGTAAATGAAGTGTAGTCTTGTACATTCTCAGTTCGACCGTTCCTGAGATGTGTGGTTAATTGAAACCCAACCACCAAAGAACACCGGTATCCACGATCTAGTATTCAAATTCGTGTAAAAATAACTGGCTTTACTAGGACTTGAACGCTGTAACTCTCGACTTCCAAATCATCTGATTTGGGAAGACGCGTTAACCACTAGACCAACCCGGTGGGTTAGCACCTATGTGCTAGCAGGAGTGCCCCTAACGGAGCCCTAGTTATTTGAAGGGAGAAATGCGCCCCGTTCTCCGGAGGGAGTCGCATATGCTGACTAAATGAAATTGTGGTCTCTTCGTGGGACGGTGTGGGGTGTTGTCGAGCCTTTTATAGTTTTAACAAAATTTAATTGCGAAAACGGTCATTTTCGCGGCCGGAATTTTCGCGCGGTTTCCATTTATATGTTACGCGATATAGAAGCTCCTAAGCCTGGTTTGTTTTTTGACTCTCGTACCACCTCTTCACGGTGGTTGTGTAATACGGCATGAGGCCGTTTTCTTATACTCTGTAGAGTACGGGCCTCTCGGCAGATGTCCCGGAAATGGCCGTGTTCGGACATGGCCGCTCTCCCGAACTGTTTGCGTGCCTGCGCCACCCCCACCACGGATATGGTGTGTAGTCCCGCATCGTAGCGAAGAGTGACGTTTCTGACAAATCACGTTGCTCCAAATATCGTTCACAACGCTATGTTTTGGACGGCTTCTAATTTCTTTTGAAGCGTGGAGTTCAAAAAAAAAACTCCCCATGCCGGGTAAGCATATGTTAGAACCGGCAGGATGTATAGCCGAAAAATGAGAAATTTGGTCGCCAGTGGAAATGGACTGGCAGTGTTCAGTACTGGGTATAGTAAGGCCCTGACGGCCTTTGCCCTTTAGGTCACATATTTAAAATGTTCTCCTAAGGTAAGTCATTTATCCAGGACTACTCCCAGGTACTTGACTGTTTTCCCAAAGGGGATTTTCTTTCCTGAGATTTGCATCTGCCTGACTGGAGCACGTGTCTTGTATGTGAACATCACTGCCACCGATTTTTCGCCGTTGACCTTGATTCTCCACATATCGAGCCACGGCTCTACTAGATCCAATTGCCGTTGGAGTCTCTCGATCGCGTAATATACACTTCCGGATTCATAATAATATGCATTTTTTAGATAAATTTTATTTTATTTCAATAAAGAATATTCGGTCGAGTTCAACATTATACTCAATAATAAAGGCATCAATAATTAGTTTCATTCAGTAAGTATTTGATACGTCATAATCTATTCAAACAAATGAAGATCGACTATTATTCAGGTCAACGGTTGATTTCCTCAATGTAACGTATTTTGGTCCTTAATCTGAATACCGATAAAATATAACTTACTGGAATTTTAATCATCGATATATCGTAAAATATTATGTATTCGGATAAAAATTTACTCTGCAGAAAATTTATATTAACGAGCCTATAATCTATAACTCTTATATTTTACTTTCTGTATAATTTTTATGATTCTTTTATAAGGATTTAACCTTAATCAATTGGTTTCGGTCCTCAGTTTATTTGTACTGGAATTCATTATACAGTATTATTTGAAGGAAAAGAGGTGTTATTTTCTATAAGTAATCAGTATTCAAAGGCTACATGTAAGAAAGATCTTTTTAATTAATAAATGGCTGTTTATTAGCCACCGCAAACTACGAGTATTAATTTTACACCAGTAAGTAAACAGAAAGAATAACTTATATTAATATCGATGATAACTTCCGATTGTGATTTTATTTATAGGACTTAATTATTATCAAAACATTCTGACATTCTTTAGCCTACTTGTTCTTTAAATTTAAGAACATTACCTTTTAATGATTGGTGGACGGTAGTAAAATTATCTTGTAAGTAAGCAATTACCAATCGGTGTAGACGTCGGGTTTATCGAATACTATATATTCTACGTTCTTTAAATATCATATGCTTTATAGTAATATTTGGGCGTTAGTTATTATTGTTATTGTTATTATTATTATTTTGTATTTTTTTTTGTATTTTTACGGGCTTCGACTACTAAGGTCATTAGCCCTCGTCACATTCTTAAAAAAGAAACTAGTATCACCATCAGGATCGTCATATGTAAGGGTGTAAAGGGCCCTTACATTTTATTTAAAACACAACCTACATAAAAATATTAAGACACAACAACAACAAGACAAAACAACACTTTCGGGGTGTAAAGGGCCCCGATATTAAAATTTGAGATAAGGTTCTCAAAAGACCATGAAATTAAAATACAAGTTATCAATACCATTTCCTTCTTCAACCTGTCTCGTTTATAGTTTATTTAAGCAACCTCGGGGCGACCAGAACCGCCGTTAAGCAGTATATCAGTCGCGCCAGGGTGCCGTGGCAGTTACCTCCTTCTTACAAACAGGCTACAGGCATGCACCACGCCCACCCATAGCCTCGCGCCCTCAGTCCACCCTTGAGGGTCCCCCATGGCATCATTGGACACACCCCGACTCACTGCTCTTGAATGCAGACGAGCCAAGATGGCCTAGGCAAGAGGGCTACCTCCCGTCACTATACGTGCCACGCTTCGAGACTCCCATATATAAGTGAAACTACCTCTTAGAGACTCTTTATCACAGCTTTAAATTTATTCAGTTTTACAGACTTCTAAGAAGTCCACTGGCGTGTAAATAAGCAACTCTCTTTTCTTCATTTCCATTATCCAGATCAGCAGTAATGTCATTTCTTAGACGGAACCTCTTTCTGAGGTCCTCATATATTGTACACTCTTCTATTAGATGCTTAATTGTAAGTGTCTTATTATAAACACCGCACATCGGTCTCTCTTCGCCGGTTAAAAAATATTAATTTGTTAATCACGTGTGACCGATTCTAAGTCTGGTCACAGCTACTTGTTCACGGCGAGTCAATTTAACGTCGCTTTTCCATTTATATGGAGAAGTTTTCACCTAGTTTAATTTTGAATTTAAACTCCTCCAATCAATACTCCACTTGTCTCTTACTATGTTAGTTAGACGGTTTTTAACATCTGCCACTCTTACAGGAAATGCATCCAAATCATCGCAGACTGTTGCCTTTCTGGCAGCTTCGTCTGCGATTTCATTACCAGTAATACCAGCATGCCCCGGACTCCATACAAATACACAGCGCTATCCTCGTTGTTTTAGAACGTATAAAATGGACAGGATGTTTGCAATTAGGACATCTTTAATGTTCTTGTTCCGAATTGCGACAAGTGTACTTAAAGAATCGGAACATATTAACACTCTCTCTTCGCAATAGTGTTCAGAGCAGCGAAGAGCTTGCTGAATTGCAGTGAGTTCTGCCGTGTAGACACTGGCCACATCTGGCAGTTTCCAAAAGTGGGCTTCTCCACTTACATATATTGAGCATCCAACACGATGTTCGGTTTTAGAACCGTCAGTATAAATTCTGATATGTTCTTCGTAACTACTGACGGTTGCCAAAAATTCCTGTTGGATGATCACTGCTGGTTTCTTTTTTATTTCTCTTTGGGAGAGATCCAAACTTGTATTTACCGCTGGCAAGAGCCATGGCGGTATATCTCTAGTAGAAATTGCCAATGTATCTGGAATGACAATTTCATATTTACTTCTTAATTCGTGGTACCTAATTCCGGCTGGTCTGGAATAGGTAGCACGACTTTTGTATAATGCAGCTATAGGATGATTCGTAAACAATTTATTATTTATATGAGCAGGGAAAGCCCATACATTTGCTGCATATCTTCACAAGAGGATCTCTCTTCTATAATGTAGTGGCATTATTCCGGCTTCAGACATTAGACTAACCGCCGGACTTGTGCGGAAAGCGCCTGTTGCATATCTTATTCCGCTATTATGAACTAAGTCTAACTATTTTAAATGCGACTTACTAGCGGATGAATATACGATACATCCGTAGTCTAGTTTAGATTGAACCAATGTTTTATACAATCTCAATAATGTCTCTTTATCTGAGCCCCAATTTAAGTTCGATAAACATTTTATAATGTTTAGGGCTCTTTTGCATCTATCACTCAAGTCCTGTATATGTAATCCCCATGTAAGGGATTTATCCAATACTAGTCCTAAATATCTTACATTGTCTTTATATTGTATTGGATTATCATCAATTGTCAACGCAGGACTTTGATGAGGAATTCTCTTCCTACAAAAGTGTACACAGCACGCTTTTTCTGGTGAGAATTGGAATCCGTTATTCTTTGCAGCTTCATTATAGCATTGACCGCTCCTTGCAATTTGTACCTCACCATAGCAGTCTTGTTGTTGGCATATACAATTGCCAGATCATCAACATAGACGCTTTTGCTGATTTCTGCTGGAATGACTAATATCAATTTATTAATGGCAATGGTAAACAAGGTACCGCTCAACGGCGAACCTTGTGGTATGCCATTTTCCAAATTTCTTACAGATGAATATTCGCTACTGACTCGTACTTGGAAAGTACGGTCATTCATATAGTTGCTCAGTAAGACTGGCAGGTTGCCCCGAATGCCCCATTCATGTATCTGGAGCATTATACCATGACGCCAGGTCATATCGAAAGCCTTCCGAAGATCAAAGAAGACTCCGACACAATGTTTCGTTTTAATGAAGCTGTTATATATAACGTCCTCTAAGCTGATCATTTGATCAGTGGTAGAATGGTATTGCCGAAAACCTGCTTGATATGGTGATATCAGGTTTTCTTTTTCCAAAACCCAGACGAGTCGATTATTAATCATTTTTTCCAGTATTTTTCCCATAGCACACGTCAAAGAAATAGAACGATAGCTATTGGGGGACTGTTAAATTTTTCTTTTTCTTAGTGACTGGAACAACATGAGCTTTTTTCCACTGCTACGGGTACGTTCCATCCCGCCATATTTTATTATAAAGTTCTAATAATCTACGCTTTGTAGATTAATAGAACATTAATCTACTCTTTGCTCTACTTTGTATTCACAGCTTAATACAAAATATATTCTGTATTCAGCTGCCTGATCATATTATAATGGATTTCATCCGGACCAGCAGCTGTGTTACCTGCTTTTTCCAACGCTTTCGCGAATTCTTACATTTTAAATGGTACATTATATGAGTAATTATACTCAGTTCTAAAATTTAGTAGACCTTCGAGTTCTTCTTTTTTGGTTCGAAAACCTTCCTCGTAGTTGGCCGTTCTGCTGGCCTTTTCGAAGTGATTGGATAACAGCTCTGCAATTTCATATGGAGTGTCTTTTACATCTTTTACATCTTCATCTTGAACGCTAGTTATGGGAGCAAAATCATTTCGCCCACAAATCGCCTTCACTTTCCTCCAAACATCTGATGCAGTAGTAGTTTTGTCGGTAGATGACACGTATTGCTGCCAGGATCGTTCTTTCGAGTCTATCATAAGACGTTTTGCATACGCCCTGTATTTCTTAAAGGCAACAAGATGTTCTATGCTAGGACGCTTCTTAAAGGCGTTTTACGCCCTTTTCTTTCTTTTTATAGCTTCACTTATTTCGTCGTTCCACCATGGAACGGGCTTTTTCGTAAGTTTCCCAGATGTTTTGGGAATATATCTCGATGCCGACTCAATTATTGCATTTGTTATGGCGTCGCCATCGTCTCCAATAACTCCAGTTGTTTCTGGGAGTTTCGTTCTGGCTGTGAAGCTCGTCCTTATCAAATAACCATCTTTTACAGATGGGATATGTTTTTCCTGTAACATCAGTTACAATTTGCACCGGGAAATGATCGCTTCCATGCAGATCGTCTATGACATGGAAGCTGTACCTCGGTGCTATCGATCCGCTTATAAGTGCAAGATCTATACAGGACGTCGATCCATCTCTGGCACTGAAAAAGGTTCCTGATCCGTCGTTTAAAATAATAAGTTCTAAATTCATCAGGAACTCTTCCAGTTCTCTTCCATGGGGATCTACTCGATCCGATCCCCAAAGAGAATTATGAGCGTTAAAGTCACCCACTAGTAAAACAGGGGGGGGGGAAGCTCGGAAATTAGTCTTGCTATGTCATCCTTATTCAAATCATAATTCGGCAAGTATATGCTGCAGACAGTGATCTGAAGCGGACGCTTCATTCTAACGGCGACCGCTTGTAGGTTTGTGTTTAGAACAACCGCTTCGGTGGTAGCTCTAGTCGATGTTAATATAGCTACTCCACCTCTAACTCATACATTTGGCGGTTGATCTCGCCGAAATATATCGAATCCTTTTAATTAAAAATTTTCATTTCGGCGGAAATGCGTTTCTTGCAGACACATACAGATCGGGTCTACATCATGTACCAAGCGTTGGAGCTCATTGATGTTTGAAAAACATCCATTGATGTTCCACTGTACTATCGACTCGCTAATTTTAAATTAAATTATGATCTAGGTTTTCCTTTCGGCCATTCTTTTTTTCTCTTCTTCTCCATATTGCGGACGACATCATGTTCGCGGAGAACGTCGTCTCCGGTTTAGCTTCCGGTCTCCGTATCGGAGACCACCGAAGCCGCCGACTACGACGGGCATGGATCGGCCCCGGTTTCAGGTGCTATTGAGAGGCGGCAACCTGGCCGCTCCCCGACACGGGGATAGCACCGGTCACCGCCTGTGGGAGGGGGGACACTCGCCCCGCTGTGTGATTTTTTGTGGCCTTTGGAGTTTAGAGGCCAACTCAGTTGCAGGAGGCTTTGGAGCATCCATAACAGTCTCTGTAGGTATCACCTTTTTCTTGTCATCAAGAATCTCACTGAGACGGACTTGGCATTCTGCTTTGGCGTCCGTTTTCTTCAGAACAAGAGCAACTTTCTGTTTTTTATCTTCAGGAGGCTGTACTAATATCTTTGGTTTTATAGGCTCTTTACTGTTGAAAGGTTTCATTTTATTGTCAATAATTCTTTCAATCATATTAGCCAAGGTCGGAGAAAGTTTACTGATGAGTTGGCCTTCATCGACAGCAACTGGAGCAGGAGCAGGAACAGCAGCCGCAGCCTGAGCATAGGTTGTCGTTGCTCTAGGCCTGCGGGCATTAAGAATCTTCTTAGCATCGAAGTAGCTGACCTTTTGCAGGGTTTTTACTTCCTGCACAGCTACTTCATATTTGTAGACAGGACAATTCCTTGATCTACAAGAATGTGCTCCTTTGCAGTTGATATATGTAGGAGGCTCTTTACACGGCTCTCCCTCATGCACCTCTTCACCGCACACTCATATTTGCGGTCTTTCGCATCTAAGAGCGGTGTGGCCAAAGCGTTGGCACTTAAAACACCTCATTGGCTGTGGGACAAATGCCCGCACATCCAAACGATGAATCCCTGCTCTTATTTTTTCCGGCAAAGTAGGCCGGTTGAAAGTGAGGACATGAGAAGCTGAGGGTAAGACCTCACCGTTCCTTCACATGTTCAATCGACGGCACTCTATTACTCCTTGTGCTGCCAGTTCCTCTACAATCTCTTGCTCTGGACAATTTAAAAGATCCCGACAGACCACAACACCTCTTGAGGTGTTGAGTGTGCCATGGGGATCAAAACGTACAGCCAGATCTCCTATTTCCTTCAGTCCTAGGATCTTCTGAGACTGTATATCATTTACAGTCTCTACATGAAGTCCCGTGAAAGTTTTTCTTATTTCCTTAACAGGGCCTCCAGCACATTTGTTTATTTCTCGAGCGATGAGGAAAGGACTCACCTTCGAGAAATTACCTTCTTCCTTAGTGATAACTAAATACTTTGGTTTTGGAATGCTGCTCTTGAAAAAAGCTTTCTGCAAGCTTTTGCTAGACTCAATCTGAATCCTTTTAGTTTCCGCACTCTTTCGGCGTTTCGCCTGAGGCGAAACGGCCCGTTCTAGACGAGGGTGTTTACGTGAACCTTCTGCGACGTTTAGTTGTTCAGTTTCCATGAACAATTAATCCCTTCTGTAGTAAGGCTAGCCGCCAGGGTACACCCCCACTCCAGGCCTACCAACCCTGGAGGTCCGTTCCGGTACTCCGGTGGAACCGGCATATGTCCTGGCAGAGAGCGGATGCGCAGTCTCTGCACTGACTCCAGGCCCTTACACAACGAGGCTTTCAGGGCTCCCATGTCCCGAACAACATGGGCACCTTCACTACATGCTTGCCATCGCGGGGGGCATGTGGACAACGAAAGGTCTCCGTTACACCTGCAAATAACTTCGACCGTGGCCGCCACATCGCCAGCTCTAAAGGTGGTATCATTCCATTTCCACAATCAGTAAGAATTTCGTATCTGCAGGTGGCCGTGAAATCCGGTCCTCTGATTCGGCCTGCAGATGAAAATCGGCCGAAAAAAGTATATCCGAGAAACAATACTCGGAACCCCGTTAGCCAGCTATATGTAATGTACGTGAGTACAGCTGTTGCCGCCCTGGACGTGGAACGTAGATGTTGTGTTCCGGACGTGAGGATTATCTACCTCAGGGCGTTATTATTGTTATTATTATTATAAGTCAGTGAAAATGAATGGAAAAATGCATGTAACAAATAGTTAATTAAACTTACATGAAAATAATTAGTGAAATTTAATAAATTTTTTGTTTTAATTATTCAAAATAATTATTAAGTATCTAGTTTTGGTGTAATAATTATTTTTTACTCTTTAATCTGATATATTAAAGGGTGGAAAAAACAATACCAGCCGGTGTTAATGAATATTGTTAAATTAAAACTCTTTCTTTTTTTTAGAAATTAGATTTAATTTTAGTCAGAAATATTTGGAAACCCAACGTTAAGAAAATAAAATACAGAATTATTATATTTTACCTTAACTCCTTAAATATATTTATCCTGAATGCTTAGGAAACACATTATTAGTAAGACTAATCATTACGAATAAAGCCTTTTTTTATTTTAACTTGGAGAAATGAAAACTTGTATAAAATTATTTCTACAGGTAAATAAAATAATTCGTTTGTTTGAAGTCAGGTTTAATTTAAGGAAGTATGATTTATTTCAAAATAAAATATTTTAGCTACTTAAATATTTAGATTATAAATATAAAGAAATATTTATAAGTTATCTTATATTTTTAAGAAATTGAATTTGTATTGTTATTTTTATATTTTATTATTTTGATTCTTTAGCTGATATTTATATGTTTTTGTTTTTATTTTAAATTTTCAAAAAAACATAATTTTACCAAAGCAAGCTAATATTTATACAGAGTTAATGATATAAATTTTTGTAGAATATATTTTTAAATATTTGTAATTTTTCCAATAAAATGTAATGTATTGATATAGAATTTTTTTTGAAAAAATAGAACGAATACTTTAAAATTAAATAATAAAATACAGTAGCAATAAAGGTAGCAGTAAAAAATTCATGTTTTTTTTTTATTTTAATGAAATACTAAACTGAGTAATATTAACTTGAGAAAACAATCATAAATAATATAAAATACAACAGTTTATTCTTATCTTATAAAACAAAAAAAGGATAAAACTAATGAAAAAATTTGACTGTTTGATAAAAAAAATTGATAAAAGTTGGTTACTTTAAAAAATTAATTAAAGCATCCTGTTTTTTTTAATTAAAATAATTTTAAGCAGAAATAGTCTCTTCTAATTTGCCGCAGATGTTACCCCTAATATCTACGTTGAAGGTAATGCTACTGAAAAAAGACGTTCCTTTCTTGTTAAAAAAATCAATACGATTATATCGTTTATTTTATATTTGTAATTCGAATAAGTCTACTAGATTTTATTGAAGCAGTTTTGCCTGCCTTAATAATCAAGGTTATTAAAGCTGATTCCTTTTATTAAATAGAAAAGTAATTGAATGCGAGAATGCAAAAAACACAAATGCTCAGCATTAATAATCAGTTCTGTAATATTTGTATCTGGATGTAAAGTAAGTTGTTTACCAAAGTTGTGTAATAGGAGGTTTAATATAGTTGTTTAATAGGATTTTTACTATGGTAATTTAATACAGTGTTTTACTCTGCCTCCTACAGGAAGTAAACCTAAGTTATCCAAAAATGGACCAAGTGATATTAGTTTGTTTTGATTAGAAATAACTTGATTATTTTCAAGATTGTTAATTTCATTACCGAAATGCATGTATTGTGATTTTTGTATAAAAAAAAGTAAGAGTATGATTTATTTTCTTTGCAGTTAGTGAAACAATGATTTGTTCAGAATGACTGGATTTAACATAGTGAAGAAATCTAAAACAGAAACTAAAAGTGCGAATTAAAGTATGTAGAGATGAAAATCTTTCTGTGTAATCGAATTCAACAGTAGATTCAAATGATGTTGAAATGGTTTTGTGTTTTTCTACTAAACATTCAGGATTCATGTTATAGTTGTTAAAACCAATATTGCGATTATTTAGCGAACGGCAGGAAGATTATAAAAGCCAATAAGAACCTTGCCACCAAAGTGACATATTAAGTAATATATTTGTAGTACAACTCCAGACAATACGTCAGCAGGATTTTCAGAAGATTTGACGTAGTGCCAATTAAAATTTGAAGTAATTCGCTGAATCTCATAAATTCTATTACTGTCAAATAATTACCAATTAGATTGTTGTCCATGAATCCAGTATAATGCTATTGTAAAAACTGCTTATAAGTGTATTTCATCAAAATGTATGTTTCTAGCATTGATTACGTTCAATTACAAACGATTTAGTAAACAACCACAAAGTTGAAATCTTGGTAACGTAATTTGTTTTAAAGGAGCTAATTTTGATTTATAACTAAGGAGATAGATGAGATTGTATGGTTAGCGAATAGAGTTCATAAATAGATGCTATAGCCATACCCCTTTATGAATGCGCCGGAAAATCCATGAATTTTTTTTTTTATTATCGGTGTTGCGGAGAAATACCATTTACGTACCCAGCACAAAGGGGGGGGGGGGATGACGGACTCGCACGGGTTGGACTAGATTTTATTAAGAGCCTATGTGAGCCCGCGCCCTACCGACTAAAACTCCTACTTCACCGTTCCTCACCACCCGGGGCCGGGTTTGCAATTAAGTATAGCACAACCCCGGGGGTGCCAAAGCAGGGAGACCCAGGAGTCCCACAGCTTCACCACCACCGCCCACCCACGCAAGCACGGACAGACGACGACTCTACTGAGGGCTGTCCCCACACCCCAACCAAGACTATTGATTACACTTCTGACTACTGCATTACGATCTAGAACTGCAACTATACTCACTTTAAAATTGATACTCACGTATTTGTATATCACTCGACAACTCAGTTGGGATACTGGTACTACTCACCGCTTGTTCAGGGGTTACCGGAGTCCCCCCGCTTACTCACCAACGCCCATCTGTGTAAAAACAGACGAACGACAGCTCTACGAAAGGCTGTCTTTCAGCCCCTTGCATCCTGCACTTTCCTATACAGCACACTGTATACAAAGCTGGACACTGCGGCAAATTTATCACTGTCTGTTAGCATTACTCCAATGGCATTGCCTACGTCTATCTGACCAGTAATCACCATACATCTTCTTCTTTCTCTTTCCCATCTAACGCATTGGAAAAAGACATGTTCAGCTGTGTCCCTCTGACCACAATATTGGCACTCCGGATTATCTACCTTGTGTCTTCTGAACAGGTAGGCTCGGAATGAGCCGTGTGGCCGGTCAGGAATTGGGTGAGCCAATAATTCAGCTCACCAAATCCCCTCCCGATCCAGGGTCCGATCTCACCTATTAAACGCCGGGTCCATTCGCCTTTTCGTGAGGTGGCCCACCTTGTCTGCCACTCTTTCATTAACTCACGTTGCGCGTCTTCCTTATTTATCCCTTAATAAATTTTTACCTGAGCTGCAGCCATCTGCTATATAGATAAAACACCCCAGTAATTACAAACAACGCTTCAGTTGACACCGACAAATAGGCACATGCTATTCGTAACGCTATTTTTCGTTGTACTCCCTCAAAGTACCTCCTATTCCTGTCACTTTTCAAAGCCCTGTGCCACACTGTCACACCGTATAACAATATAGAGTTCACCATATGTGAGTACAATTTCCTGATTGAGGTCCGCGGTCCAATAGTTGTTCTTAATAGTCTATTTAGATTTTGTACCACTGGTTCAGCTTTAGTACGAATCTCCTGTACATGAAAAGTAAAGGACCTTCTGTGGTCTAGCCACATTCCCAGATATGTTGTATTTCTGACGAACTGGACCGTGCCTTCCTCAGTCACAATCCTGTCACACCGTATAACAATATAGAGTTCACCATATGCGAGTACAATTTCCTAATTGAGGTCCGCGGTCCAATAGTTGTTCTTAATAGTCTATTTCGATTTTGTACCACTGGTTCGGCTTTAGTACAAATCTCCTGTACATGAAAAGTAAAGGACCTTCTGTGGTCTAGCCACATTCCCGGATATGTTGTATTTCTGACGAACTGGACCGTGCCTTCCTCAGTCACAATCGGAATACGCCTTATAATTTGTCTCCCCCGTCATAGAGATCGCAACCGTTTTATCGTGCGAGAACCAAAGCCCTCTAGTTCTCATCCATTTAGTCACCATATTTATTGCCTTATTTGTTACTCTCGCTACCTCTTCCTCCTTCTTTGGAGTGACCAGTACAATAGCGTTTGCTGTTATCATGGTAACAGCAAACGCTATTGCTTGCACTCTCTCTGGGTAAGCGCAAAATTACATCGAACGTAAGATTCCATAAAATGGGTCCCAAAACTGAGCCGGAGGCACCCCACTTGACACTTTGAATTCAATCTCACTACTGCCTATTTGGTATACCAAAATTCTTTCTTGTAAATATTCTTGTCTATATCGTTTGTCTGAGATATGCCAGTATATTGACCTTCATCACTTCAAATATTGCTTCCCACCTCAGAGAATTAGTCGGATGGATTGTATACATCCACAAAGATGACTACAGGAATTCGGCGCGTACGCCACGTTCCCGTTCCCGCGTAATCAACCAATTTCATTACCTTCTTCACAGCATCCGTCGCTGATTTCCCTGATCGAAATCCAAATTGCCAGTAGCTAATACAATATAGGCCCAACCAAGCTTACCTCTAATATCCTTTCTACTAATTTACAAAATTTATTTGTAACACAAATTGGTCTATATGGAATTGTAGCTCCCGACCTACCTGGTTTGTTTATTAAAACTATTCTTGATATTTTCCATGAAATCGGTATAAAATGGCCGTTCAGCATATTGGTCATTACTTTCATCATTGTAAGAGGCGCTTCTTCCACCAGTATCCGGACGACTTCTACTTGAATGCCGTCCGGACCCGGACTCTTAAGTAGTTTCATTTACCTGTCTGCAGTCTTTAATCCTGCATAGTGAACACCGGTATTTCATCAGCCACTATTTCCTCTCTACATATATCTACTTGCTTCGAAAAGAGTACATCTACATTTTCACGCACCTTGTCTTCTTGTATCACTGGCAGTCGTCGACCTAGTTTTCCGGAAATCAATTGTGACCTCTTCCCCAAGGGTCTCTATCGATATCTCTGCAAACGTCTTTCCAACACTTGCTTTTGGATTTTTTGATGGCTGCTGTATATTTGGATCTAACCTCCACATATTTTTGTTTGGCCTCATCGTTGCGAAGTTGACACTCACGTCTATTAACTCTTTGTAGTTTCCTTCTAGCTGCCCAAGCTCTTTTAGGTAAGTCCTCCAGCTTAGGTCCCCACTAACACGTATGTGTTTTTCGGGCACTTGTACCAGGACTCCCGCCTTGCCCATTCTATGGTAACAATTTCTGTCAGTTCTTCAGGGTCTGTTACTTCAGCCACTTTCTTACCAGTCACCTCCGAGAAACGAACACACCCGTGCCTCGAGGTGATGGTTCTACCAGGCTTAACCATTCTTGGTGTCATTGTTACCTCATACGCTAGTAACTAATGATCCGAAAGACTCTCTTCATCCAATATTCTAAAATAGTTAAAGTAGTTACATGATCTTCAGAGATAAAAATCAAATAAATTGCCGAGTTGGATTCCCCGCGACTAAAAGTAGGTTCATAATTTTTCATACGAATCAACCTTAGAGCATTGATTTTTTCTGCTAAATATTGTCCACCCAAGTTTCGCAGTCCCCGCAAACTCTGGAGATTTAGCGTTAAAGTCGCCAACAAAAATTATCTTTCTGCCTCTGAACCTTAGAATCGCATACCCTAATTCATCAAGGAGAGCCATAAAACTGGCAACTCCCGCAATTGGGGAAGGAGTCCCAACTGAAGGAAAGCCAGTTGCTACTGTCAAATTCTCGTCTCTTATCCATTCCGGCCTGGGAGTCACTGATACATTAGGCTCCGGAGAAATTATAATGTCTACTCTATTTTGCATAGCCAACTACCAGCAGTTGTCAAGTGCCCATCTGCTACGATTCATATTAAATTGTAGTATATTCATTTCTGGGGCGTACACCTTCAGGTCCAGTGGCCCTCCAAACCACATATCGCGCATGTCGTCGGGTATTTGCATTGAGCCCTCTTATGTCCTGGTTTTTCACAGTTGAAGCATAACTGACGTCTATCTACTTCTTTGCAATCCGCTGAGAGATGGCCCCAAGCCCAACAACGATATCATTTGTCTCCAGGTACTCGGATATAGACACGACAATGTACCCAGTCTATCTGTATTCGAGCCACTTTTAACTTCATTGCTGCGCGATATGTCGTGACCACTGTTCATTTTTGGTTTCACTATAAGCAGGTCTTACCGACGAGATCTTAAACTCATCTGCACCTCCAATTATCTGACCTATTGCGTCCTTAACTTCTTATTCACTGGTCTCACTGTCAATATCTCTTAGATGGACAATTGTTCTAGTCAATTGCCTCTGGTCCTCATATGGACCTGTAACCCTGCCAACTTAGCTCGTAATGTAGTAGTAAGTGCCTCAGCCTTCTCTTTCTCCTTAACTCGTATGCATAATTTTTCATTATTTCCTTTCCTAAGCGACAAAACTTCTCCAGCCTCTTCCCGGGTAACAATTTGTCTCTTTGTCCTTAAGAGATCTGCATAAGATCTGCCCTCTGCTTTGACTATTATAGTTTGGCTGTTTTTTACAGGTGGAGTAGCACCTGTAAGTAGTGCACACCTGTAGTAGCGTTTGATCCACGAACTTTTGCTTTCCTGATTTACAACTTCTAACTTTGGAATCGAAACACTCACTATGTCTTCTCTATCCTTTGTTAAATATACTAGTACTTTTCTAATGAGTTTCCCAAGTCTACCTCCTGGTAGCATAAATGTGCTGTCGTAGTAGTTTCTAGTATTTTCTTAGTGGCTTTTAATATTATCATTACTGCACTTTCTTCTCCTTTAACTGTTTCATAATAAATAGTGTAACTACTAGCTCACGTCCTACGATAACTGTACCACTTTTTATGTCTCCAGAGACCACTCCCGCGATACAACGAACAGGGTGATCTCTTCGCCCGGATTGGCCAGTTAGGTCATTAAAAGTAATTATGTCTCCTTCATTGGGTATTTCCTCGATTTGAGAAACTCTTGAAACTATCTCCGCCGGCCATCTTGTAAAGGATAACGCTACCAAATCCTCATCAGATAAGCCTGCATTCAACTGTTTCCTTATCCCGAGCTCGCGAGACCCTCCAGCTTGTGTCGCCTGCGTAAGTAGTACGGAAATAGAAATACTCCGTCAAAATCCAAGATGGCGGACACCGCCATCTTAGGATGATGTTAAGAATTAAAAATTGCAAACACCGCCAATTTGGATTGTAACGTCAGTGACGCTAGTAGCCCGTCAGTGTTGCCAACATGATTTATTTTGTGTCAGTGTTGAAAACCTGGTTATATATTTTGTATTAAATTATTGAAGTAATAATTCAAAGGTTGGTAGCATTGTTGAACAGCTGTTGTGTAGCGGTCGGTTTGAATTAAATAAATAAATAATATTTGAAGTGAAACCTGGTCGGCTAAGACTCGAACCGTGTCATGACGGGGCGCGACTGACTGATGCCTTAAACTAATCTGCTAATAATTTAATACAATGTATATAACCAGGTTGGCAACACTGATAAAATAAATCAAGTTGGCAACACTGGCGGGCTACTAGCGTCACTCACGTCACGATCCAAGATGGCGACGTCTGCCATCAGGTATTTTGAGGCAGTATTTCTATTTCCGTATTACTTGCATACTCGTCAGGGATGGTGACAACTCCATCAGTTTTTTAATCCCTTTGTTTATTCTACAAAGCTCCTTTTCATGTGTTGTTATACATTTCGACAGGTTTATTTCTGAATTTTTTTCAAATTAAACACAAAGTCCTAACTGAGTAATCAGTTCATCCATGGTCCTCACAACAAATTCCTTCTCTTCCGATTCCTCCTGTCTGCACCTATTTTTGCCTTCGGCATACTCTTTCTCTACCTTTGTGAGTGCCTTGTCTCGAACTACCTGGTTCTGCTGAATCCGCCAGCAAAGTGATCTTCTTCTTTCTATTGTTGAAACAAACGTCCAATCGTAAAACTAATGCACGGAACATCTTCAGCGCCAAATTCAATTTATTTTGAATTTATTTTAAAATCGTGGGGGGCTTTTTTTTGGGAGGGGATCAAGGGGGTAATAAGAATGTATCCACTCAAATCCGGGGTCGGATTTTGAGGGATCAAGGATGGGGTCAGGGAGTCAGGAAGGACCCAGTACGCAAAGATCCCAGGGGTTTTGAGTTAGGAGTTATGTAAAAGGAGCTAGGATGGGAAAAAGCAATTGAACTGATCGTGAAAATTGAGCCATGTGTAAATATTAGGTCGGGTAATATTTCGTCCAAATTAGTTTTAAGTTGTCACGATAATTGCATGAAAAATTTATGGGAAATAAAATATGACCAGAGAGTCCTAATAATCAAACACACCTGCTATAATAGAAAGAATGTTTCTTTTAGTGTGAATTTTAGAATTATTAGAATTAGCAATTTAGAAGAGTAGTGTGTCTGTAATGTTATTCCATAGAATTCCTAATGTACGTATATTATGTTCTTGGTTTGGCGGAATGGAAGAACTATGGTCAGAAGAAGAAATGATGCGATTATTTTAGAACTATTTATGGAAACCATAATGTAATAATTTAGAAATATCAATGAATAACTTAATTTAAATTATTCAACTTAAATGAAGTTATATGTGAACCTGTTTTGAGGTTATCAACATAAAAATAATTTGAATGGCTTTAAGTGCTAGTGGAAGATCATTCTCATTTTCATTTGCTATCTGAACTAAACACCTTGTGGCTAAGTATGGTGCACAAGCGGTCCTATAAATTACA
The DNA here is from genome assembly GCF_047948215.1 of Lycorma delicatula. NCBI lineage: Eukaryota > Metazoa > Arthropoda > Insecta > Hemiptera > Fulgoridae > Lycorma > Lycorma delicatula. The sequence continues at coordinate 14,319,709 of NC_134458.1, read as the reverse complement.
GTTAGTAATGCAAAGTGTTTTATCTCTTGGTCTGAAGAATCATGCCAAAGAATACGTTGTAAACTAGAATCGACAGGCTTAACTAATACCTGTCGATACATTTTGGATATGTCAGAAGTAATGACGTAATTATAGATTCTGAATCTAAGCATGATGGAAAAGAAATTTTGTTGAACTACAGGTCCTTCTAACAGAGTATCATTAAGAGATGTGCTATTAGTGGATTTAGCTGAACCGTCAAAAACAACTCGAATTTTAGTTGACAGACTAGAAGGCTTGAATACTGGATGGTGGGGTAAATAGCACACGTTTCATTTATTAATTATCAAATCATTAGAGTTCAGTGAGGACATGTGACCTAGTTCTAAATATTCCTGACTGAAAGCGGAGTAATCTTTTTTAAGGTTGGAATTGTTGATTAGATTTCTTTCTAGAGATAATAATCTACTCTTAGCATTAACGAATGAATCGCCTAACTATATTTTATTACTTTTGCTTGGCAATGATACGACAAATCTCTCTTGAATATTTCGAGGAGTGTTGCATTGAAAATGTTTTTCACATGTAGAGATTTCGTTAACTGAGACATCAGGGTTAATTTCTTCAATTTTCCAAAAATTCTCGATTATAGTTGAGAAATTTGTATAATTGTTACGAGTAAGAAGGGATACAATAGTATTATTACCGTTAACGTAAATAGGAGGCAATTACTGATTACGTATTTTAACTTGGTTTTTTGAACAATAGGATATCTGGAATTTCGAATGCATTTTCCAGGCAAGATAAGATTCAAATAGAATTGAGTTCCCATAAGGGTGTCAATACTCTTTGTTATGTTGAATTTAGGATCTGCTAGAAATAGATTATGAGGTAGATTGAAATGAGAAATATCAAATGTGTGTGATGGAAGGCTGTTAGTTTTATCTGATAAAACAGCACATTGCACTTCAAATGAAAAGTTCTTATATCGAGAGTGCAATGTAAGTGTAACGCTGTATTCAGACTGAAATAATGAGTTATTTATGCCCAAAATGGGAAGATTGTTTTTAATAAATTTAAGTCCTAATTTTCGGGCAAATTTAACGTGCAAAAATGTGTCTGGCTGCCAGAATCTAATAAGATTCGACATAAATGAATGTTACCAAATATATCATTGGTGTTACATAAAGCAGTTGACAAAATTATATTTTTGTTTGACTAAAGTTTAAACTGAACAATAAGTATTATTTTCAGATTTATTGCCTTCTAATTTAGAATCAATAATCTTATAGATATGAACAAGAGTTTTATGTTTTTAAGAACAATTATTACATAAATTATCTGAATAACATTCATTAATAGAATGACCTTCATGAAAACAAATAAAACGACAATTATTATGCCCAAAAAAGTTCATTAAAAACGTTTTACAATATTGTAAATAACTAATCGTACATTGCCTAGAGTAAAAATTTTAAAATAACAAATGACATTATTTCCCTTGTATTGCTTATTAGAATATTAAGGCAGAGCATTTGGTGAGAGATTTGACTGAATTGTTGTAACGCTGTCCCTTAGCGTTGTTTCCTATGTTCACTTGCGAGTTTGAAATATTTACATTGATATTCTTGAGAAGTTGTTGTCTTGAATAAGGAATTCTATGAAATCTTGAAAGGTTTGAAACCTTTGGTTTGATAGCTTCTTCTTCCATAATCTGTAGGTGTTGTAGTCCAATTTTAATGTTAGAAATTGGATGACAATAAATTCATATGTGTTAACGTGAATTTGCATTGCTTCAAGAGAGTTCACATTCAGGATATCTCATTGATGAACTTGGATAAAGCGTCTAAGGTTTCCCTTTTTATAGAATCTAACTTCAAAATGAGTTTGGCATTATAAAATTCAATTATGTAATTTGTTATCAAATCGTTTCTTTTATAATTCTAATGCAATCATGTAATTTTCATTTGTTATTGGTAGATTCTTAATAATAGCCAAAGCTTCATCCTTCAAAGAAGAATGTAAATAATGTAACTTTTGAAGATTAGTTACACCGTTTCTAGTATGTACAAAATCGTAAAAAATATATTGAACGAATGTTGCCAATCTGAAATATTACCTCTACATATGGGTATATTAATGCGTTGTAATTGAATTTGTTTAATTTTTGTGACTAAACTAACTTCTTGTTTATTTGATTTTTGATTATTATTAAGGTTTATCAAATGTTGCAATTTGCACTCTATATCACATAAGTCTTCTTCGACTTGTACACGATCTAATGAAAATCCATCATCATCGAATCTCATTTTAAGCTGTGATTGGATGACGTCATACTTGCCTTTCAAATCAAGAAGATTCCTTAATTTAATTTGTAAAACTTGACTATCACCTTGTGAGACATCACATTTATCAGTGAATGTGCGAATACTACATACTTTATAGGAGTATTCCTCTCATAAAAAACAATAATTAAATTTTCATGTAATCATAGATCTGGAAATACTTTTTTCGAATTACTGGTAGCGAAAAATTAAGTAATTCTACATTAAAAATTTATGCATACTAATTACTGAGAAAAATTGGTGGTTTTATATACAATCGTAAATTTCAAAAAATTGGATCCCAGCACTATATCTCCGTAGTTCTAAAATATTGTTGTAAATCCTAAAAAAAATTAGTCAAAAAACACGCTTTTTTTAAGTATGACGTAAATTTACTTTATTATCAAATAACTAAATAAAACTTCAAAGAAGATTGCAGGGAATTAAATTATGAATTAATTTATATAATTATAGTCAATAAAAATCGAATAAAAATTTCAAAGATCCTGTTTTATTGAAAATCAAGCATAATAAAAAATTCTGAAGATATTTTACGAGTAAAAAATTCTTTCTACTATGGTGCGTTACATTTTTTTTTTTTTGTAAAATTTTAGCCGCTAGGAGCGATATATGTAGCAAAATTTAATTATTAAAGAAAGTCTTTTACTTTTATACCAAATTCATGAACACTTCCATGATCTACTTAACTGCTGTAACTCGGCCGATATTTTTGTTTCGTTCTAACAGTAATTACGAGATGGTTATTTGTACTAAATGAGATCATACCATTCTTATGTAATTTAAGGTTTTCCACTTAAGGTCTTTAACAATTAGAATTTTTTTCTGTCTTGCTGTTTTATATTTACTATTTTGTTTCCCTTTTTTCCTAAAACTGGACAAATTATTTTTTAAAAGATTCTTATATTTTCTTTTGATCTCGCTCTATTATTAAAATCAGAAATATAAGTAACAATAAATATGCACAAGGTAAATTAATTTAACCTGAACAATTTGTAATGCTACAACTATTAGTTTCTTTAAAATTCATAGAAAATTTTGAAAATTTTCCGTATATGTTGTATATTTTCCGTGTTGCAAATTAACTAAATTCTTTTTTAAAACGTTATATTTTGGTTTGTTAAAAGCAGTGATCCACAGACGCACGGGAAATCCTGTGAGAAATAACGGCAAAGACTAGACCTTGAGGATTTCCGGAACGTGTGCGAGGAGAAACAGTACAGTTCTACTGAAATGTACAGACCGCCTAAGTAAAAACGAAAAATCATTTGATAAATTCCTGCAAAATCCGAACTCCGCTGGCCGATCGCAGCGTGTGAGGTACTTTGACCTGTTCAAGCGTCAAGTCAATCTCTGTTTCAAATATTGTTGTAATTAACACGTCACACGAGTGTTTAAAAGATTTTATCAAGATTTATGAGTCTGACCCGTGGCTATGCCTTGTACAAAGTCAAGGTATGCTCTCGTTGTATGTTAGTGCTATCGGTACATTCCTGTTTACCTAAAAAATGTAATAATAAATAAGTCAACGGTATAGATTTTTTTTTAAATTTTAAACTGTCATAACCGTTATATTTTTCTTTTATAAGGTTAAGAATTTACTTTGCACTGAAATTGTCTTTTTTATTTTATTTAAATTTTTTTTAAATATTATTTTGTGTTCACGGAATTTGTTTTGACTAAAACATACGCAGATGATGGTGTAAGAAGACAAATCCACACTTTAATTACTAATGAACATTTGTATTTCATTTATTGAAAACGAATTCTTTCTTAGGCAAGAAGAGGAATTTTATTTAAATATCGTATATTTGAATTTACCTATGGTTTCGCTAAATTAAATTCACAAATTAAAAGTATCACAAAAACTATGAAAGATCACTTAGTAAAAAAATCTGACTACAAAGTCGTAACATTTTCCTGGCATCGCTTATTTATATTTATGGTGAAAAACTAATAATACATGAAAAAATTACATAAGATTTCTAGTTTTGTTTGGCAGTAATTTATGATGAATTTTTATTTTAAAATTATCAATATACGTAGGGTAAGTCAGGATACAGAGGACTCTCTAACCTATTTTCGCGTGTATCTTGTTTTTATCAATTTTAAATATTGCAAAAATATTGTTTTAATACTTGTACTTTGTATTATTGAACTTATTGATTGGAAAGCTATAATCAATAAAATTTTTTGGAAAAAAACAATGAAAATCTACGTAATGCAACAGGTTCTCTCTGCCCCGTGCTTTGGGGTACATAGGATCGTCTGGTCCCATCTCCCCCAAATTGTAAATAAACTACACATAATTTTTTAATTGTTAAATGCTTTCATTTAATTATAGTTATATAAACCATTTTATTATATTATTTATCTTTATTATTACATTTTTTACTAAATTTATATTTTTCCATATTATTTATTTTTTATTTTTCTTCTTACAAAAATAACATATGATACTGTCATCTTCTTCTTCTGCGCCTGCACGTGCATCATGTGCCCAATTTTTGCAAGTTTTGCACATAATCGATCCTTCTGGTTTCAAACATAAATAGCTTTCCTGAGAATAAATGAAAAGATAATTATCATGATCGTCATAACTTGAATCTTTCACCGGAAATAATTTTTTCCTGCAGTTGCTCTTAGAATTAGACTTTCCCGCAAGTGCAGTATTTAGGCCTGCCTTATTTTTGTTCTGCTTTATTTTTCGTTAATTTCTTGGCCTCTATTACCAGTTTATTAGTCCCTTCTTTCATTTTTAGCCCTTTCCGATGAGTTTATTTTAGCGGGTTCAGTTTCGTTTCCTGCCGCAGGCCTACCTGTAGTAATTTTTTGAACTCTTCTATCAGCTTCTTAGCTTCTTCCATCAATCTCTTAGCTTGTTCTCTTAACTTTTTGAAGTGTTCATCTACATATTTTTTATCAGCTATTTTAATTAACTCATTTTTAATTGGTGTGCCAGATAGTATTTCCGCCTGTTGGGGTTTTCCTCTCTTCCTTTTTCAATTTTCGTTATAGTTATCGTTTACAAGAATTGGCGAATTGACGATTAAAATTTTGGAAAATGACTTCAAAACTGGCGATCAATTGTCTGGATTGATGTTACTGTATTTTCTGAGTTTTGAATTGATTTAGGTTTTGATGATTGATTTTTTGCTGATTGGACTGATGATGGATTGATGTATTTTTTCTGGCTAATTCTATTGCTTCCAAAATACGATCAGTAGCATGGTTATCGAGTACAACAGAACTCTTTTTTCAGTGTTGGTTTGGCTGGCTCGATAAGATGTTCAAGATATTTTATGGATACGAGTTGTTACTATCCATCCAGCCTGAGCCATTCGCGTAGCCGACTGTTCCGAACGGGCATCCCTTTCAGAAATTGGAAGACATTATTTGATGGTCGATTTGGTGTACGGCTTATTTCAGGTTCAGTTACTTTTGTAGGAATAAAATCTTTTTCTCTAAAAATATCTTTATCATAAGGCATTATTCCCTTTGAATCCTTTAACTGTTTTCTCTATGGTTACAATATTAAGGTAGGTTTTACAAAATATCTCTGATACTTCATTAATTGTTGTTCGTTGGCCTGGGTGATTTGTCATCCAGTTATCACAATGTCTTGCAAATTGTGCGTTTAGTGGATTAAAACATACCACATCATTTGGTTGAAATTTGTGACTACTGTGCGGTAGAAATGGAAGTAAAATAACATTACTTTTTTCTGGATAATTCTATTGCTTCCGAAGTACGATGAGTAGCATGGTTATCGAGTATACCAGAACTCCTTTTTCAGGATTTAAAGAATACTTATCAATTGTAATTTTTGAATATCATAAAATTTGTTCATTTGTTTATTAAAACCACCAGCTCTGGCAACACTCGTAAGTTCTTGGGTTCTAAATACTAAAGAAGGGTTCCGTTTTTTGAATAATTCAAGCAGGTCGTAACTAGCCCATTTGATTAGCATGACTGAAATTATGTTTTAAACCCAATTTTTCAGCAAGTTCAAATGCAATTTTTTTTTTAATATCCATAGCCGTAACTCTGTAAAATCGAACTTCCATATAAAGAATATGTTTTACCAGCAGTTTTTCTTTGAAATGCGGAAAACACTGGCTTAAGTTAACACTGGCATAAGTTATCATTTCTAGGGCCCGAGACAATGTTGCATTTTGCCCTTCTCAGAAGACATGTTTTGGTACATTAAATGGAAGTGAAGATTTTCGCATACTCATACCTTTCTTTACAGCATCAAGAGCGCAGGAAACTTGCTCCTCTGCCCAGGTTGGCCCTGAAGTTTTGTTCTTATAAGTTCGTACCATCTGCGAGGACAAACAAAAAGAATCTTTACTGGTTGTTTCTCATAATTATTTATATTGAGGCTAATTTTAATTTAATTAAAATTAATTAATAATAATTTGTTAACTATTACTTATAAATAATAACCTCCCTGATAAATAAGATTATGAAAAAACTTTTTTGAAATTTTATAAAACTAGTTCATTATTACATCAACGAATAAAATAATTTTATATTAATTTTATTAGTAAAAGAAATTTATGTAATTAATTTATATTACTTTTCAAACGTATTTAAATATTCTCATTGTTATAAATTGATTAGTAATGTTGATCGGTTAATGATATGAAATCACGTGGTTAGGGGCACATAGGACCAATGAACCTGCGTGTTCCTACCATGTCTGGACCTGAGTGCCCCAAGCTGCCATATTGTGAACCAAACGTTTAATGTACTAAAACACAGAAGAAACGAATCCGTAATTTCTATGTTCGGTATGTTCTTTCCTCTGTTACACCCACATAAACAACGTCACTGGAATCAACACATACAACACATCAAATACAGATACCGACAAGAACCATGCAGAAAACAGGATAAAGCTGACATTCACAACACCCACACGATACACACCCACACAGCAGTCAAAGCAGAAATCTCAAACAGTCACACCACTTACCAGTAGCTACCATCAGACGCAGGAGCAGAGTATCCTCGGCCTCATCGCACCCAGGCGACCCCCACGCGTACAGAGGACCTCCTAGGCACTCAGCCTAGAACTTGTCCTCCCCCGCGCCGATCGGTGCCATTCTCCTCTGCGGGATTCCTCATATAAGTGCAGCTTTCTCGTCACAATTCTTTTCATAGTCTTCAACTATGCCTCGCCTAGGAATAGGATTCGTCTATTAGACTTTTATTCGTACACTAATAATTTCAAGCGGCCCCAGAAAAGTTAAGTCAGGTAACCTTGGAGGCCAGTTAGGTCTACCGTGTCCAATTAACTTGTTTACAAAAGTCGCATTTAATTGCTGTCTAACTGCGTTTTGGAGCCTACGTTTATATAACATACTGAACTTTCTTCCTTATTTTCACCAGTAGAACATGTCTAAATATCTGTTACAGACTTCGTGAGTCACCTTACATAATCGACTTGTTTCCTTTATGTAAAACAATAATAATATTTACTGTAATTCCAACTGTGATACTAGTTAACAAAACAGGAATGCTTTTTCCTTCAAAAGGGTTAAAGGATGTTCTTATTGTATAAACAACAAGGGACTTTGTAAAAAAAGGAGAAAGAAAATTTTTTTATCGAATTTAAAAAATAATAATTATAACGTCAGGGATAAATATTTATTCTTAATAGAAAACTAGATCAAAAAAGGTCAACTATCACAAAAGTTAACTCGTAAAAATCATAAAAAAGTTATCGAATTTAAAGATAAAAATATAAAATTATTCATCTGAAAAATTTAAAATGAAATTGGCTTATTTAAAAAATAAATTTGAAATTTTACCAAGTACATTTAGCAAATATTTTATCTACGTTCTTTATATCTTATTTATAAACCACAGGACCATATTTTAATTTATTAGATGGATAAATTAAGGTCGACTCCTGTCGTTCGAAAAATACAAATTTACTTGTTCCAAAACCCCTCCTCACCACGAAAAAATACAGGTTTACGAATTAAACAATTTTAAAACTGAGTGAAACAATCTAAATTTTGTTTCAAAGAATATTCACGGATAATTTTTTTTCTCAAACTAAATTATTCGTACTTTTCAAACTGATTTTATATTTTTGAGATTCGTTTTTATCCGATAGGCATTTTAACAATTAGGCATATTTTATAAATAACGGACAGGAAAGAGAATCTTCTGGTCGATTAAGAAAAGGTCTTCATCAAAATCACACAAAGGATCCGCTGTTTCCAAAGGTTGTGGTATTCTTAACACGGCTCTTCTCATAATTCCTCTAGAGAATGGAATAATTTTACTCAGATTGTAAAAGAACATTAACAATCAGCGATTTATCATTGAACTGCTTAAATTTCCTGCAAAAAACAACTAGCAATTCTCAATTTTGTAGTAATTCTCTTGGAATAAAAAAAGAGCTGATCGAATTCATTCCCTTATTATTGGTCTCCTACGCTTAGTGATAGTTTACAAAATATTTAATAATATGGTTTTAACAATATTGATTATAATAAGTAGTCTCAACTGAAGACTTTAATTATAATGTTATATCATTTTTTTAAATTTGTTTTTGTCTTCAGTCATTTGACTGGTTTGATGCAGCTCTGCAAGATTTCCTATCTAGTGCTAGTCGTTTCATTTCGGTATACCCTCTACATCCTACATCCCTAAAAATTTGTTTTACATACTCCAAACTTTGCCTGCCTGCACAATTTTTTCCTTCTATCTGTCTCTCCAATATTAAAGCGGCTTTTTTCCAGTATACCTTAATATGTGCCCTGTAAGTCTGTCCCTTCTTTTAACTATATTTTTCCAAATGCTTTCTTCATCTATTTGCCGCAACACCTCTTCATTAGTCACTTTATCCACCCATGTGATTTTTAACATTCTCCTATAGCAGCACCACATTTCAAAAGATTCTAATCTTTTTTTCTCAGGTACTCCGATCGTCCAAGTTTCACATCCATATAAAGCTACGCTCCAAACATATACTTTCAAAAATCTTTTCCTGACGTTTAAATTAATTTTTGATGAAAACAAATTATATTTCTGACTGAGGTTTGTTTCGCCTGTGCTATTCAACATTTTATATCGCTCCTGCTTCGTCCATCTTTAGTATTTCTACTTCCCAAATAACAACATTCTTCTACCTCCATAATCTTTACTCCTCCTATTTTCACATTCAGTGGTCCATCTTTATTATTCCTACTACATTTCATTACGTTCGTTTTGCTCTTGTTTATTTTCATGCGGTAGTTCTTGCTTAGGACTTCATCCATGCCGTTCATTGTTCCTTCTAAATCCTTTTTACTCTTAGCTAGAATTATTATATCATCAGCAAATCGTATCATCTTTATCTTTTCACCTTGTACTGTTACTCCGGAGCTAAATTGTTCTTTAACATCATTAACTGCTAGTTCTTTGTAAAGATTAAAAAGTAACGGGGATAGGGAACATCCTTGTCGGATTCCATTTCTTATTACGGATTCTTTCTTATGTTCTTCAATTATTGCTGTTGTTGTATGATTTCTGTAAATGTTAGCAAATGTTCTTCTATCTCTGTATTTGAACCCTAATTTTTTTAAAATGCTGAACATTTTATTCTAGTCTACGTTATCGATTGCCTTTTCTACGTCTATAAATGCCAAGTATGTTGGTTTCTTTTTTTTTAATCTTCCTTCTCCTATTAATCTGAGCGCTAAAATTGCTTCCCTTGTCCGTATACTTTTCCTGAAACCAAATTGGTCTTCTCCTAATCCACTCTCTTCTCAATTCTTCTGTATAGAATTCTAGTTAAGATTTTGTATGCATGGCTAGTTATGCTTATTGTTTTGTATTCTTCACATTTATCTGCTCCTTCTTTCTTTGGTATCATGACTATAACCCTCTTTTTGAAGTCTGACGGAACTTCTCCTTTTTCATAAATATTACATACCAGTTTGTATAATCTATCAATCGCTTCTCACCTGCACTGCGCAGTAATTCTACAGGTATTCCGTCTATTCCAGGAGCCTTTCTGCCATTTAAATCTTTTAATGCTCTCTTAAATTCAGATCTCAGTACTGCTTCTCCCCTTTCATCCTCTTCGACTTATTCTTCTTCGTCTATAACACCATTTTTTAATTCATTTCCTCCGTATAACTCTTCAATAAATTCCACCCACCTATCAACTTTGCCTTTCGTATTGTAAATCGGGGTACCATCTTTATTTAACACATTATTAGATTTTAATTTATGTACCCCAAAATTTTCCTTAAATTTCCGGTATGTTCCGTCTATTTTACAAATGTTCATTTCTCTTTCCACTTCTGAACACTTTTCTTTAATCAACTCTTCTTTCACTAGTTTGAACTTCCTGTTTATAGTGTTTCTTAACTGTCGATAGTTCCTTTTACTTTCTTCATCACTAGTATTCTTATAAGGCTTTCTACCAGTTCTCTTTGTTCTGCCTAAGTTCACTTCTGCTGATTTAAGAATTTCCTTTTTAACATTCTCCCATTCTTCTTCTACATTTTCTACCTTATCTTTTTTACTCAAACGTCTTGCGATGTCCTTCTGAAAAATCTTCTTTACCTCCTCTTCCTCAAGCTTCACTAAATTCCACCGATTCATTTGACACCTTTTCTATAGGTTTTTAAACCCCAATCTACATTCATTAACACTAAATTATGGTCGCTATCAATGTCTGTTCCAGGGTAAGTTTTGCAGTCGACGAATTGATTTCTAAATCTTTGCTTAACCATGATATAATCTACCTGATACCTTGCAGTATTTAGCTGGCTTTTTCCACGTGTATATTTTTCTATTATGATGTTTAAACTGGATATTGGCAATAACTAAATTATACTTCGAGCAAAACTCTATAAGTCGGTCCCCTCTTTCATTCCTTTTGTCCAGCCAGTATTCACTCACTATATTTCCTTCCTTGCCTTTTCCAATGCTTGCATTCCAATCTCCAACTATTATTAAATTTTCAACACGTTTATGTTGGTTCGCCAATTTCTTCGTACACACTCTATTTTATCATCACCGTGGGTACTTGTAGGCACATACAAATTAACAATCGTTGTGGCTAAGGTTTTCATTTTATCCTGATTACAATGATTCTATTGCTAAGCTTTTTAAATACTCTCTTCCCGTTCTTCTTGTTCATTACGAAACCTACTTCTGCCTGCCGATTATTTGAAGCTGAGTTAATTATTCTAAAATCACCTGGCCAAATGTCGTTTTCCTCTTCCCACCGAACCTCGCTAATTCCTACTACATCTACCTTTATTTTAACCATTTCCCTGTTTAAATTTTTTAACCTACCAACCTTTTTTAGACGTCTAACATTGTACGCTTCGACTTGTAGAATGTTGTTTTTAATTTTCTGGTGACCCCTTCCTTAGTAGTCCCCACCCGGAGATCCGAACGGGGGACTAGTTTACCACCGGAATATTTTACCAAGGAGCCTCCATCATTTTCATATGACAATGCTGAGCTATATTTTCTTGAAAAGAGCAGTTGCAGTTTTCCATTGCTTTCAGCTGCGCAGTATTTACAGGATTGAGTGATGTTGATGTGGCCGTTTAAGTCTTCCTGACCTACGCCCTTAACAACTACTGAAAATCTGCTGCCCTCTTTCGGGAATCATTCCTTAGTCTGGCTCTCAACAGTTACCTCTCCGATATGGTTGCACCTTCGGTCCAGCTATTCTGTATCACTGAGCTCTCAAGCCCCCTCACTAACGGCAAGGTCTCATGATTCATAAAGGCAGTTATATCATAGAGGGAGTTTATGTTATAACATAAACTTATACAAGTAATGCACTAAGACTCTTGCCGCTGATTATAAGGCAAGTTGTTGTAACACTACTTTCATAACATTTAATAATAAGTTCTTAACTGAGGATTATATCTAGCGATAAAAAACGCGCTATTTTAACGTGATTTTTTTAATATAAAATAATACGTGGTTTTTACAAAACACGTCACTAAAAAAACATGAATTTTATACTCATCTACAGCGTCGTTAATAGTTTTAATAATACCAAACTTGGAAAAGTTGAGCAGGCAGGCGACGTTTGGAATATATAAAACAAATTGTTAGGGATATAGGATGTGTAGAATGGGTATACCGAAATGGAACGACTGGCACTAGATAGGGAATCTTGGAGAGATGCATCAAACCAGTCAAATGATTGAAGACAAAAAAAAATGATACCTAATTTAAATAGCGTAGTGTTATATAAATTATGAATAAATTAATATGTCTATCTATTTGGGCTTTGTTTAGTTTTAATAAAACTCGGAAATTGTTTCTATGTTTTAGTTTCTTCATTAAAAAAACCCAATTTTATATTACTTAATATGTCTACTAGAAGCAAAGGGATCGTCTCTGTAATTTTTATGATAAAAATCTCGACTTCTATTGACAACATTTTCATCCTAATTTTTGAATTTTTTTTAAGAGAATATGTTTAAAATAATGATATCAATGTGACTAAATTTCATTTTTGTTAATTCAAGCGCTCAAAAGATTAAGAAGCCTAAAAGAATAAGGGACTATAAACTGTATGATACTTATGATTATTTTACTAAACCCTAGAAACAGGATACTTTTGAAAAAACATTTTTTTGGAAAAATGTTTTGAAAAAAATTGTCAATTTGTTAAGTTTGGGTAGCTCTAAGGAGCTGGATAATCCAATGAGCATAATATATTGAAATTTTTTATCAAAATGTATTTTTAATAATTTCTCTAGATAGAACACATTAAAAAAATAAAATGGTTCGAATATCGTAGGTTTTCAATTTTAGTTACTTGATGGTGTAAGGGGATTATGATGTTTGGTAGAACAAAGAAGCTCGACAAACCGTTATACCATTTTTATAGCTCCGGAATCAGATCTATTGTAAATTAAAGTATGAAATAAATAATATTTTATTTTGTCAAAATGATTAATTAATTAAGAGAATCAGCGGATTAAGGATGTCTGAGGAAGCATTGTCACTATTGTTCTACTTCTCACTTTTACTCGGAAGCTCAAAACCTTTCCTTTTTTTAATTATGAGTATCTTTTTACTTACTTTATTTTAACTTACAATATCTATTTTCATTTTTTCCTCAAATTTTTCATCCTTAAGTTAACATACTTCCTGACATTACCGATTGATGAAATTTTGCACTGTTACTAAGGTGGGGTGACAATACAATATTCCACCATTACTTTTGCAAACATTCGCCCGTACGAGGGTATATTTGTAAAATGTATATAAGCGGCAAAACAAGTTTTGTTAATTTACAACTGTATTTCAATAATAAAAAACTTCACTATTTCGTTACTTTGTATAGTAAATATTTGATTGAAAATTTGTTTGATGTTTTATAAATATATTAAAAACTTCAATATGTGATGTTTTCTATTGAAATCGAAATTAACCTACTAATTAAACTCATGTAATGTATGATAATACTTTGAGTAAAGTAAGATTAAAAAGTATAGAGCGAGTTTTAAAAAACTTTTTGGTATTATTAATACTTCAATTTCTGTAAATTGGGAGACAGGGGACTGGACCTCTGAAAGTTGAGGTATTCCCATATAAGTCAAAGCTCCTACCATAAAAGTATAACTATTTAGAAAAAAAGATTCATATACCGCAGTATTTCACTGTTTATGTTTGTGGACGGAGGAATATAGAATGCGGAATGCCAAGTGTGTCGGAAAACTTTCACATTATTGCCTTGTTTGTTGATTAAAATGAATATATTTCACTTTCTTGAAAGTAGAATCCATTTAAAAAAATTGCTCTTATATATCACAGAATTTTATTTTCATATTTTACTAGGCTAAGGGGGCTTTACCGATTGGAATATCTGGAAAATGAACATTATGAACAACATCGAGTTTCCTGATTATTCGCGAAGGTTTTGAAAATAAACAGTATGAATATAACGACTTTTAATTTTTTTGAATTAGAAGGGGGTAAGAGCCTAGTTGAGGATTGGGGGACTTGCTTACAGATTTTTTGAACACCATTAAGCATCTTTCTTGTCATTCAAGATAGAATGCTGTTTAATAATAACGATTCAAATACATTTTAATCAATTTAACGTGGCCGGGAAAACAAGGGTGTTTTTTTTTTTTTAAATAAATTAGAGCTTACAATCTGACACTATTAAGTTTTCCCCACTTTTCAATTTCCCCAATTTCAGCAATGTATTTTTTAAAGTTTGCTGTGATTATCAGTGGGTTATAATGATTACTGTTATTTTGATTAAATTATTTACTTATTAAAGGATTATGGGAGCTGGGAAATAAGGAGGCTAGAAAATCTTAAACACCGATAAATTTCTTGTTTTTCTGGGGAAATAAGCTTATAAATAGTTTTGAAATTTTACAAATTGGTTTAGTACTTTCTGATACTACCCCGGACAAAACAACAAATAATTAAATAAATCTATGATTATACACAACAATTTAGACATCGATTTTTTCTAACCGAGAGATAATATAGATTAAACAGTAGGGTTTTAGATTTTTTTAAGAAACGATTCATTACTCGTCATTATGTTAGATATCTTCCTATTTTGTTAAATTTAATAATCTTAAGCAAAAAATAAATAAATATAAGGAAATCAGTAACATTTAAAATAAAATATATTAAAATTTTACAGCAATTTTAACTGTAATTCTTTCATATTAATTCTAAATTTATTTTATTTATGAATTCGATCAGTTCTTTTAATAGAAATTTAACGAAAGCCTCTGCAAGCAGCATGACTAAAAAGAGTCGTGTCATATGGGCTGAAGCAGGAATGACCGATTTCACGCGGAAATTAACTAAATCCATCTCCATCTCGAGATGGGAAAGGTTCAGCCAGATATAGACCGGGATTACCCACCGGGTTGGTCTATTGGTGAACGCGTCTTCCCAAATCAGCTGATTTGGAAGTCGAGGGTTCCAGCGTTCAAGTCCTAGTAAAGCCAGCTATTTTTACAAGGACTTGAATACTAGATCGTGGATACCGGTGTTCTTTGGTGGTTGGGTTTCAATTAACCACACATCTCAGGTATGGTCGAACTGAGAATGTACAAGACTACACTTCATTCACACTCATACATATCATCCTCATTCATCCTCTGAAGTATTATGTAAACTGTAGTTACCGGAGCCTAAACAGGAAAAAGAAAGAAAAGATATAAACCGGGCGATATAATTCACGACGCTTCGTCGTTGATGGGAAGGGACTCATATTCTCCGCAGCAGGACGGATATAAAATTTATTATAACCTGACCGATGGTGATAGGGAGTCTTTAAATAAGATCTTAAAATCAGTCTGGCATATATTGGAAACGTTTAAGAATCCTGTTTTCGTTTTTCCTGGAGGACCATTTAGAGTATTCGTCAGGAAGTTATTGGTGTACTTATACAGGAATTGTGAGAAACCTGTTTCAGTGGTCATCCTTGTCGAGACACGAAGAAGATTAAGATTAAGGTCGAGGTCTGACTCTGCTAGGCGGTGCAAACTACCAGTAAAGGAAAGCCAGGTGGTTGTGTTGCTAGGATGTGGTAGGACCTACTCAAGATAATGAAGTCTGCCGTCATGCAGGAAGAAGCGGATGAAGTCCTATCGTTACGTAAAGGCAGGAACGAGGACTTACAAGTGCGTATTAAAGGAGTAGAGAATGCGAAACTATTTACAGCTGTTCTACGTAACAAGGCAGCCGACCTACAAGTAGACATGAGGACACGCAGAGATAGGAAGGCTGTCGTCTACATCAGACATCGATTACACACAAGTGAACAAGAAGTCAGAGAGGCTGTAGCTAGACTGATCAGTGTTAATGAAAAATTACGCATCAGTTCGGTGCGGAAGGCATTTGGCGACACCCAGAATGTCACAATTGTAACGATACCAATATCTTGATTAAGAATCAAATACGTACAGGGTGGGTCCATTGTCGGCCTACAAACGAGAAGAGAGTAACAGTTATCGTTGATGGAATATTGTACATAGGAGTGCTGAATGTCGGGGCCCTATAGGACTGAGCTTTGTTGCAATTGTGGCGAAAAAGGATAGGAGACCAGATAGGAGAGTGTCGAGAGCCGAAATTGTGTCTAGACTGCACGAGGAGATATCACCGCAACGGAGGCGTGACGTGCGGTCCTGCTCGCAATGCTTAGGATAGCATTATCCAACGCAAATCGCAGTATACACTCTCACGATCTGGTGGGAGAGGAGGCTAGAGGACTTTGTGTAGAATTTTTAATTACTGCAGAGCTGAATAGACATAGGCAGCCAGGAGCGATTGGTGTACCGATGTGAAGGGCAACTTTGATAAAGAACATCAGTGGAAGGTTGGGATTTCAGCTTTTTGTTAAATGTCCAGGACTGATTGCCCTCGACTTGTCGAATGCAGTACTTATTGGTGTTTACATCAGCCCAAATTGTGACTTACTTGAGTTTGAAGAACATATGACTAAGTTACACGTCATAATAAAATCGCTTAAAAAATTCATGCTAATGGATGATATGAATTGAAAGTCAGTTATTGCAGGCAGCCGGTACACCAATCGAAAAGGCAAGGTGCTAGCAGACCTAATTAAAATGACAAAGATGTTTTGCATGAATGACCACACGCCCACGTACGAGGCAGAAGCCATGTTTCTGTGCAGGATCTGACAATCCTTGATCGGGGCTGGAACTATAATAGATGTCACTGGAGTGTCTTAAGTGATGAGACAGCAAGCGACTACTTAGCCACGCTTTTGGAGATAGACGATGTATTGTTTCATACGGCCAATACCCAGAGACCCACTAGATTGTCACAAGTGCCGGTAGCATTAGTGGTCGCGAAAGTAGCGGCCAAATTCAGTGACGGCAGCACATTCACGCCAGATGCTCTACAAGAACTGATAATCCAGGAGATATCTCAGATACCTAGTAGAGATAGAGGATCTAAACATGCATACTGGTGGTCTGACAGCATTGCGACGAAGAGACAGGAACTGCAACGACGAAACGTCGTAAACAATGTCTTAGAATAGCCAGGGGAGGCCTATAAAGAGGCAGCGCTCAATTATGTGAATTGTAAGCGTTCACTCAATTATGACTTTAACAAGCTAAGACTGAAAAATGACGTGAGCTCTGCGTAGATTTAGATGCAGATCCATGGGGGGGGGGGGGGCTTATCAAATAGCGATGAAGCGTTTCGGTAGAGGATTTCCCGTCCTTACGGAGAAGCAAACGAGCGAACAAATTACCAGACCTTTTCCCCGTGATATTAACGAGGTTACTGATGTTACTGATTGAGAGGTTAAACACATCTCACAAGAGGAGGTGTCTAAGGCTATAGCCAAATTGAACAACAAAAAGTGTCCCGGCCCAAATGGCATCCCGGCGGCCGTTTTGAATGGTTTAATGTTAAATTCCGATGGGAAATGAAAGATGTACTGAACTGCTGTCTTGAGAAGAAATGCTTCCCTGGTTGTTGGAAGGAATGGCGCCTGGTCTTCCTCCTCAAGCAAGCTAGAGAAAGTCAACGTGTCGATTATCGCCCGTAATGTCTTATTATTTATGTCGGAAAATCAGTCGAAAGGATGCTGGCGTCCCACATAACTATGTGGGACGCCGGCCTCCAACTCCTCAACTGAGGAGTTGGAGGCCGGCCTCGGCATACGTCCCAAATTGTACGGATTTGGGTCAGGAAGGTAAACAGTACAGGCAGTAACGAAGGTGGTCAATTGGGCAGTCGCCACGAGACAGGGGACATGGAGGACAAGGCGCATGCTATTTTTCATTATGCTCGATGTACGCAATGCGTTTGGTAGTGTGCCGTGGACGACAATCATATCTGCGCTTCGTGACAAAGGAATCGGCGACTACCTGAGATGCCAGGTTGGGGAATATCTCAGCGACCGGTGGGTGACCGCTGATACACAAGGAGGAGCCTTGCGGTTTCAGTTTTCAGCAGGTATGCCACAGGGATCCGAATTGGGTCCATTGCTACGGCTAGTGGCATACGATTTTGTGCCTCGCCTCCCTCTGCCGGACGGTGCTGAGACAGTTGATTTTGCTGATGACATGACCTTACTGGATAGTGGGAGAACGGAGGCTGAGCTGGAGACCAGAGGAAATGAGGCGCTAGACATGATTACCACTTGGACGTAGAAGCACGGCCTTACATTAACTCCACACAAATGCGAGTATACAGCTCTTACCGGAAGGAGAGTGGTGGGACAGATAAACCTAAAGCTAGTGGATCAGCCCCTACAGTTTAAGAACTACGTCAAATACTTGGGAATTCACATAGACAGATCTTGTCGCTTCAGTCAACATGTAGTTGAGGCGTGTTGCAAAGCCAAAAGGACGCTCAAGGCGCTAAACCAATTGCTGACAACTCAGTCGGCCCCGCGCGCCTCCAAAAGACGAATGCTGATGTCAACCGTCACGTTGACGTTACATTTTGCAGTCCCAGTGTGTGCGACTGCGGTTGGAGTGCAAAGAAATTTAAGGCGGTTACAAGGGATTTATAGCCGCACCCTACTTGGCGTGATTTCAGGATTCAGGACCGTATGAAGCAGCCTCTGTCATAGTTTCGGTTTTGCTCATTGACCTACAGATTATAGCACGCACCTTATAATACAACGGGATGGACAGATCAGAGGTCGAGGTATTGGTCATGAATGACTGGAAGGCTAGATGGAAGACAGGAATCGGCTCGGCGTGAACGATGATGATGTGAAAGCGTGGTCAGCTAGAGGCCATGGCGAGGTAGGTTTTTGTACCACACAGATGCTCACTGGCCATACCGCTTTTGAAGAGTATTTATTCAGATTTGGTAGGCGTGCCAATGTATGTTTTGCTTTGGGATTGACACGGCGGAATATAGCCTTTTGCGTGTATTGTATAGAATTGTCTGCGGAATATACACAGTTTGTCTGATTTGAATATTGATAACTTGGTGCAGCACATATTGTCTGCCGAAGAAAGGTGGAGGGCGTTTAACGCCTTTTATACGGCCGTAATACGCGCTAAGAATGCAGAAGGCCGCTCAAGGGGTTTAGGATAGGGCATGGTGGACAGCCTCAGTCGTGAGGGCCGGCATGCCTTGGTGTGTCGGTTCCAATGAGCGGCTGGAGATTCCATGGGTCCGTTAGGGTGACGCTTAAACTAAAATATAACACCAATGCAGGCACCATTAAAGGTATAATCTAATGTATTAAGAGAAAGCAGAGAAGTGAGAGAAACGAGTGAGGAGGAAGAAGATAAAAAGAGAGTTAAAGAGAATGAAGCCGTGAATTCAGGTGAAGAACTGACCGGAGAGCAAAGTGGCGATAGACAGCCCTCTGTGGAGCCGTCGTTCGTCTGCGCTTGGGTGGATGGGCGATGGTGAAAAAGCACGGGGTCTCTCGACCTCCGCGCTCAAAGGCACCCCCTTCACGTATGGCTTAACTGCGGATCCGATCTCGGGTAGGGAGGAACGGTGAAGTAGGAATTTTAGTCGGTACAATGCGGACACACGTAAGCTCTTAATATCAACATCTAGCCTAACCCGTGCGAGTCCGACACTCGACACTTCCCCACTTGTGTGGGGTACGTAAGTGATATTTTTCCGCAACAACGTTAACAAATGAATAAAACAAGGTAGGCAACATCTGGAAAAAATAAAACAAATTGTTAGAGTAGTAGGATATAGAGGTATACCGAAATGAAACGCCTGGCACTAGATAGTGAATTTTGGAAACTACATCAAACCAGTCAAATAACTGAAGGCAAAAATAAATTATTTTAACGTCTTACATTCCATAGACTACAGCCATTAACTTATTGATATTTTTTAAAGTAATTCATCATAGTAGGTAACCGCAACAAATTACATGGAACAAACTTTTGTTGCTTAAATACTAGAGACATTTAGTATTTAATGATTTATATACTGAAGTAAAGAGCAAGGGGTTTGTTGTATTAATTCATAAATACCGTACCGTAAATCAATAAGCAAAAATAATAGCATTAATAATTTTTAGTTTTATCTGGAGAGAACCTAAGATTAGATCGGTAAATTTATCCAGAGAACATATTGAATCGTTACTGCGAATCCATTGTTTTCATTTTAACTTAGAATACTTTCATTCTAATTCGAAACAAGTCTTAATAATTCTTTTACGGGAAATATTTGTAAAATTTTCTCTACAAATCATCCGCTGCATTTGCGCTGTTTACTCTAACGAGAAGTTTTCTGTAAACTGACTTCTCCATATCGCAATCAGAAAATTTTAAAAATGTATTTATTAAGTTCTCCTAGTTACTTAGAAAATTATCAACCGTTTTTAAAATAACGAGTGTCCCAAAATGAGCTGAAATTAAAATTTTTTAATAAAACATTTTTTTATTTGATAATTAATAATACTTTGCTTTATTAGAAAGCAGTGACATGGAGGTTGTGTGGTACAAAAATCTAACAAATGAGCGCCACGGCCTTAGCTGCACATTTTCACTCTTTGACAAAATTTTCCAAACATGTTGACATAATTGTTGGTAAACGTCGGCAATGTTGTGTCGAATCTCTTCTGTAAGTTTCTCAATTGTTTGTGGTTTATTGATGTACAACTGCTTTATCCTTAACATAACCTCAAAGAAAAACGTCCAATGGTGTCAAGTCATACGATCTTGGCGGCCAATTCACATAAGCTCGCTACGAGATAACACGACCATTAAATTTTTCTGGCACGGATTCACAGGCAGTGTGGCTTGTTGCAATATCTTGTTAAAACTACATGTCTTCCACATCTATATCATTAATTTTAGGTCACAAAATGTTTGACATCATCTCACGATATCGAAATCCATTGACAGTAACGGTATCTCCATTTTCATTTTCGACGAACTTAAGTCCAATTAATCCACCAGCTCAAAATCCGCACCACACGGTGACCCGTTAAGGTTTCATAGGAAGTTTTTCAATGCTTTTTTTTTTTTTTTATTTCCTGCTCGACAAATCTTACAATTTTGTTTATTGACAAAGCCGGTAAGAAGAAAGTATGTCTCGTCGCTAAAGATGATTTTTTTTCGAAACATTGTTGTACTGTTATTTTTACAATTTGTGTGTTGTTTACTTAAGTGTGTACTTTACCATACTTAACCTCAATGTTTACTGGTAATAGCATGTAAAAATTTCTGT
This sequence comes from Lycorma delicatula, assembly GCF_047948215.1. Lineage (NCBI taxonomy): Eukaryota > Metazoa > Arthropoda > Insecta > Hemiptera > Fulgoridae > Lycorma > Lycorma delicatula. The sequence continues at coordinate 14,298,218 of NC_134458.1, read as the reverse complement.
TTTGGTTTTACCACTAAAGAATGGCGGCAAATTTAGAATATCAGTTCATTTTGTGACACTCTTTATATTGAATGTGTTAGTTTTACAGAATGGTAAGAAACAACCCAAAAAAATTATGTTAAATAATTGAATACTTTTTGAGAATTACTGCGTATTCCGAAAATGTTGCTTTTTATTACCACAAATTTAGTACCTCAGTTAATAAATATACGTTAACATTTTATTGAACTAAAAAAACGGAAAATAATTTTTTTTTAACTTTTATTTTTTAAATATTTGTACTAACAAATTTTTATGAGTTTTTTCAAATTTTATATATATGTTAAAATGGTAATAGAAACCGAGTATTTTTTTCACCTACATTTGGGTTAACTATATCTCAATCGGTTTAGTAGACGAATGTCTACAGCAGTATGATCGGTTCAGTGAATAATCTGATTTGACGATTCATCAGCCCAATCTTCGACCGATTAAAATATTACTAACGGTTCTCAATATTTTTTTTTCAGGTCCTGATGGAGAGAAGGGACTTGATTCTTACTGCAATATTTTCAACTCTTGCGGTTCTTCTCGCTCTTGCTGCCGGTCTTTACGTTTTCTTCTGGTGCCACCGTAGGAGGCGTAAGAGGGATGATGATGCAGCGTCAGAAGAAGGAGGCGGCCGATTAGAAATGCCGAATAAGGAATCGAACCGTTCTCCCAATGGATTTCTCAGTTTGCGCACACCTCTCATATCTACTAGGACGCTTGGGTGAGTGAAGAATTTCATTTTATTACTTTTTTTTTAACTAATGTAACTTTTTTTAATATTAGAAGTAGGTATCGTTTTTTCAGATATTAAATATTTTTTATTACTATTATTTATAATTTTGTTTTTATTAATTAGTGTAAGTGTTCCTAACATCGTTTTTAAAATTACGTTTATTAAAAAGCGTTTATTTTATGAAAAGCCGCTTTTAAATAAGGTATAAAAATATTAAATTAAATAATTAAAAATTCTATTGATAACGATAGGGAAAATAGACACATGTTTTAAAGTTCAAACGACAAGGAAATATTGAAAAAGTCAATAGAAATAAATTAGATCTTCTACTCTTGAGAAAATACACATAGTAAAAAGCAGTAATGCAAACATAATTAGTGAAATAAAACATGAATTACGGTTTGAAATCTGTAGACGATTCCTTTAATTTAATCTATTCAAATTATGGAAGCAGCAGATTAATTCGTGACAGCAACTAAGACGATTTACATGCCTTTTATTTAGTTCGCGCGCGCGAGTGTGTGTGAGTTTGACGTTCAGATGAAGCAGAAATATCTATAGAAATACGAATACTAAATATCGAAAAGAAGTAATTGAAACAAAGATAAATTTATAAATAATTTTTGTAATCTACAAACATTTCCATATATGTTTGCAAATGCAATGATATATAGAAATGTTTGAAGATATATAGAAATATATAATAGTGTAATAAGACTGGTATAACGAACCTGAGTAACAGATTCCTGCCAATTAAGAAGAAAATAGCAAAAAATATAATATTGGGAGGAATCCAGAAAGCGGGTAAAAGAAACTCTTTTAGTAAAGCTAACATGTTCGTTTAACCATCGTTCTATGTAATACTGCCCGCTGATACACATAAAGAGATGTTGTTCCGTTAGAAGAGTAACCGGACTAGAGTAGAAATGCATGGGAAAGTATAAGAGCTTGGTGGTTCTCACGCTCAACTGGGGTCTGGTCCTGCAGGTCAAAAGGATAGGAGTATAAATACTTCAGGGAAGACGAGTTGAAATCATTTCTGCGAAAAAATTCTAACCGAGGAGTTATTACGCGAATTTGAAGCGAGAATATTCTGCTAGGAGGTCAGTGATGGAGCAAATTTCTAGTGCGTACAAGTTCCACGCGATTAAGGTGACGATACAAGTAATTCCAGTACATGAAAACAAGAAGTGGTTGGGTGAATTACTGTTAGACTATAAATGAAAAAGATAATGTACTAAATTTCATTCATAAATTGTTAGGGTGGTTTTGGTTGTGAACAGCAAAGGTATTTGTAGTGAAAGATCTTCTTTGTGTCTTATCTATTGCATTATTGTTGCTAATACAAGACTAATGATTAAAAATGTTAAGATTAGTGGTTATGCTAATGTCTTTTGTCAATGGGACTGAATTCTGGTTTTCAATTTTTAACTACCTATAAATAAATCCTGACGATTACTTTAAATTCTGTTTTTTATATATAATCACTGTTTTTTATAATTATTTTTGTTGTTGTGGTTGTGATTACTATTATTATTATTTGTATATTATTTACGTTTATTATTATTATTACTATTATTGATTTCTCTTGTTTTAATTATGTTTTAAAACGAGTAAGTTGAAATTATATAAACATTTTCATTTCTCAATCTGTCAATATCCTGATCGAGCCGCAAACACGCGACAGTAGAAATGTTTTAACTAAAAGCTAAATAAATTAAGATGAATATTTTAAAATTCCATATTTGCACAAATGCAAGAACAACGAACGGATTACAACAGAATTTTAGGTGGTATTATTGTGACCTTATGTTGTTGAATATTAACAAGGATTCCCATTATATTTGGATGAACATAACCTTTTACAATTTATTTCCTGAGCGTGCATTTAATTACAATATATTGAAAAAACAGAAGAAATAATTAATAAACTTATATATCTCTAAAACGTTTTTGAAAATATTTTTTAAAATTCCGAACTTGATGAAACTTAGCGATCTTCGACCAATCATAGCTAATCTGTTATATAAACATATATAAACTTTCTTAAGACGATTGTTTTTTGCCAAAACGTTCAAGTAAAAATATGATTAAATCAATCAGATTTTTCAATAACTTCTATACTAAATATTTTTGATACTTCGATCAAGTTTTCCTGCCTTCAGGCGAAAATTGCTCTTGATACTGTAAGACAATTCAAGTTAAATGTACAGACTAAAGTTTTGGAGATATTTTATTGCTATATTTTTTTATTTCCTTTCAATTAACGTTACTGTCTTGAAAATAATAATTCTGAAGCTATAAAAAATAACTGCTTGGTTTTGCTGTGAAATTAAAAAAAATTGACACAGTTATTCAACTAGCAGATTGAATTAGTTTATATAATCTGGAATAAAAATAGAAACGTGTGTAGACAATCTTTTACCAAAATTTTTGGCGGTAGTTTTACATTACATAGAATTAAACTGGGCTACTACCTCCTGATAACCAGTTAACGATTGATAAATAAGAATTACCTGGTTATTTAGTTAATCCTTTACGAAGGTTACAGAGAAATTAAACGGTAAATTTGTGACTCTATGAAGAGAGAGTTTAATAATGGATTTAGTCTATGTTATTTTTCAGCCTTTCTGTCCATGTAAAGGGAATTTTAAATTCTGCTTCATTAGGTAAAAGTCAGGATTTTATTAAAAGTAATTTTTATGAAACGTTTCGTAGAAGGTAAAAGAAGAGCAAATTGTGGTTAAGCATTAAAAAGGTTGATATTTCTAAAAAAACGTGCACATCATCTACCCGCGTAAAAGAGAACCACTCGACTGCCACACCTGAGTGAGCAGGGATTTATTAATAAAACATATATAATTTTGATTTTCTCAAGTACTAAAAAAGATCTTCCGCTACATGTACAGTTCTAGCTTTAATATTATTATCAAAGCTACATTTTTTTCGGAAGCTTCTTTTTTTTTACAATATTTTTATTTATTTATGTATAACCTTAGTTATTTGAGTAAGTTTATTTACATCTTACCGAAATTTATTTATTTATTACTTTTAAGTTTTGTTTTATTTATTTTTAATATCTTTAAACTTTAGAAAGATATCTACATTACTTAGGATTGAACAAATGTATAACAAAAGCTGTAAGTGTGATCGATCGGTTTTGCAACGTACGATGGATGACTGTTGCCTAGTCGGTCGATAAATTGACTCTTTTTCTCTCTTAGAAAATTTTATTGCACTTCTAATGGCATTTTCAGATTTTTTATCTCGCTTTAAGTTGTATAGAAACCTCATATTCGAACGTCACGTTGACCTTTGCCCCCTGACAACAATTTGACGGTCGAACCTGAGGGTGTGTTTTCTGGATGAACACGTTTTTCTAGTTAAATTTACAAACTAAAAGAGTGGATTTACTGCAAAATATATAGTAAAACACGGGTTTGGATGCCTCCAAAATTACTACAAAAATAACCAACAAATAAAAAGACGTTCGAATATGAGGGTCTTTACAGGGTTTGAGGGTTTATTACATTAAAGAACAGCTACTTTCAATGATGAACAGTTGATTTACTGAAAAATTCATAGTAAAACATATGTTTTAACTGCAAACACCATGATTAATTTTAAATTTATGATGATGATTTAGGCCATCATTACTTTCAGCATTATGAGTGTTAAATCATTGATCATTATTTAATGTATACAATGGTAATTATTTAGGGTTCAAACTTCAAAATCATTGTTGGTTTTTATAATCTAACAGCTACTCAGTTAACGCTGTAAATTTATAATGATGTTCTGCATCAGTCAGATAACATTACTTTCATCAAAGTAATGTTATCTTTCAAATCAATATATTTATCTTTCATTTGAAGCTGACTTCAAAATGAAAAATTAAAACTGTTGCAAAAATAATAAATATCTTGCTCTTAAGAAGTTTTTTAATTAAGATTAAGAATTTTTTTGGGTTAAAATTTGAATTAGCCTCCAAAAAACCTCTCCGTTTGAAACAATCGGTCAACAAGAAATTGAAAGACAAAAAATTTTTTTCTTGATAAAAACAAGAAAAATAATGAAATGGTTAACAAAATAAGCTAAGGCTCTTTGGAATGAGAAAATATTTTTTTTACGAAGTTTTTCACTTAATTTTGTTGAATTTTCAATATCGTTGCTGAAAAAATGTTCAACATCATAATTATTTCAGGCTTCATGTCAATACATATAAAAAAGATAAACAAAAAAGAGTATGAAGATGCTTAATCTAATTGTGTTTTTTAGGCATTCACCTATTCCATTCATCTGGAATAAAATTTTCACGATGTCACTGAAGGAATTTGCTTTAGAAATACCAAAATTCTGATTAATACATCAAAAAATACACGAGTCGAACTGAGAACCTCTTCCTAAATTTAGAACTATATTAAAAATAAAATCTGTGTTTTACAACATAATTTGTTGAAATTATCACTTTTTCTTTTTCTGAAAACAAAATCTTTACTTAAAATTTTAATAAAAACAATCATATAACAAAATATAAAAGTGAAACTGTTATATGTAGTTTTTATTTCAGTGCATGAGCTTTGAAAAAAATTATTTCTACCATTGCCGTTTGATTTAGCGTATAGTTTATGCATTCGGTTATATACTACGAAATTTTAATAAAATGTTTTTCAAAGTAATTTTATAAAGTAATATGATTTCACTTTTTTCTGTTGTACTTAATTTCAGTTTTTTTACTCTTCATTTCTCTCATATTTAAAAGTTAGGCTACGTTTTATTCCGGTACGTAATTTTCAGTAATCATCACTTTAGTTCAATATAAAGAATGTTCTCTCATACAGATTCAAATTAATTAAAGTCAAGGATAATAATATATATAGTTTATTTACGGTGCAGTCAATGGAGTACAATGACTAAATATTTAAATCATAATTCGGCGTTTTAATTTCTTCCCGTATGATTTACTAAGGTTTTTCTTACTTATGAAAGGATTTTCATCCCTTTTTATTATGACAAAAATTTTAATCCGTGCTAAAGCATTAATATTAATAGTATTTTTAAATGAATTACAGATTATCTATTAGAAAATATTTCAGCTGCACCCTCTTAAGGTTTCAACAGATGTTGACATTTTTCCCATTTCAACAGATTGACATTTTTTTCTGTTTCAACAGATGTTGACAGTTTAAATAAAAGAAGAAAATTACAGTAGCCATGTCAGTACGCAATACGAATGATTTTTTGTTTGTTTAGTATTATAATAATTGAATGAAAATGCATGGTCAACTATTTCCTTGAAACAGGTGACGATAGGTTAAGTTGTGCAGTTCTATTTTATAGTTTATTTAATGTAATTTTAATTGCCTTATATATCTTTCAGTTCCCATTATTTTAATGAAACTTACACATGTTTTAATGTTTGATGATATATTACATACAAAATGTAACACAATTATTTATCTAAATAAAAGGGTTTGTTCCAATTTAACCAATCGCCGGAGGTAGCTAAAACTATTGCAATAACTGTTTAAAACATTTAACGGACCACTAAGAGAAAAATTAAATTTGGTAAGTTTAAATAAAATGATCGCTTTTATATTAAACAACTGATATAACATTTTTTTTCTAAACGGGAATATAAAATTTAATATTTGAGCAGTCAAATTAGAACAATGTAAGAATATGTAAAAAAAAAAGACACTTTCGACAGCTACTAGTAAATGATATAATTTGTGTATATCCTTTCCTTAGATGGATTTAGTTTAATACCATTCCCTCAGACAGTAAACATTTTTCACAATTTTTCCCCTTGATCTAAGTTCCAGGGTGGCTCGGTCTCTGGTTCCCCCAAGAGCAGGGTAATCAAACATCAGGTGCTCATTTGACTGGACCTCCACAAAAGGATGTACAGTTCATCAGCTGCCAGCCAGAACCAAAAAGATATTGGATCAAGTTAGCGTGGTCGGTGAGCACCCGGGTACCTGTTGCCCTTAAAAACCAGCTCGAGACATACCATCCACACAGATCCTGTATAAACTTATACAAAGATCTTTCGTTAGTCGTCCTACTCCAGCTGCCATGTTTTCATCGTGAGTCTCTGGAGCCCCTACCGCAGGCGGGAGATGGGCAACACAAGGAAATTTAGATCCAGTGCATTGTGATCACCGTTCCGTTCCGGTACTGACCCGGCTCGAAACTGCATCCCAAATACCTGAGCCTTCCGGCCTCTTCGCAATCTCCACATGGCTGTCCGAACTTTCACCACTAAATCGATTGGGAGACCTTTCCCAATACAGTGGTAGCCTCGTAGTAGGTTGTTTTAAAAAAACAGTGCATACAATTAAGGCTCTGCGCTGGGCACTCCTTAAATTTTGAAGAAGTGCTGTATTCCTATCCAACCTATACCCCGAAACGGGCGCCGCGTAAGAGGTCACGCTTTCAAAGACACCTCGTTACACCATGTACATTTGACGGCCCGACAACCCATAGTCTTTCCGAGCAATTCTTCCAAGTTTGTGCATCACTGAAATGGCGTCCGCCGCTACTTGCTTAACGGGGTTGCTAAACAGCAACTTTTCATCAAACAAAACACCTAGGTACTTACGAACTCTCACTCGGGTGATTAGAGAGCCTTTATACTTAATGTGGGGGTTTCGACTGTACGATAATTTATCTGCACCCTTGAGAATATAAACTTCGTCTTCGGCACAGAAATTTTTAAATTTTCAATGTCCATCCAACCCTCCGCGGCTGACAAGTTTGCTTGCGCTCGATCTTCCAGCTGCTGTCGTGAATTACCGCGAACTAAAAGGAGACGGTCATCGATAAAAAGCCTGGGCTGTGAACCCTTTTGGAAATGTCAATTCCAGAAATCAGTTGAATACGAGGTATCACTGCAGGGGAACGCGAATTGAACCCTGCAGGCTTCCTTGGTCACGGATTTCTCTACAATCAAGTGCGTATCTTTAAACAGAGCCGTACGATTAGATAAATAGTCACGCACTACGGCCTGCAGGGCCGGCATCCTGGTTCTTGGCTATGCCAGGAAGGTCCTCTAACCAATCTCTCCTGGATTGCTCCATAGCGTCTGAAGAACAAAAACACTGACTGTACTGCCAGGCACTACAGTAACTGTCTGAACCTATTACCTAACACAAGGTAAGGTGAGCGTCCAGCAGTGAACTATCCCGAGCAAGGCCAGCTGTTTTATATTGCTATATCAACATCCATCTTGAAACTGTACCTATTTACCACTTGCATTTCCACACCGCCCTGGAGGTAGCAACCGCCGCGCCTTGAGAATATTTTTACATGAGTGAAATCTCTCCCCTAGAGGCCTACTATAAAACACTCGAACCGGTTTTTATATCGTTTTTTTTCTTTTTAACTTTTTTTCTTGCGAATGATTGTATGTGATCCACGAAAACAAGCATAAATAATATTCCCGGCATTAAGCCAAGATGAAAGGCTACAACTATAATTGAGACCTCTCACCAAAGATGTGGTTTCGTCAACATCTTGCAGCAGACAGCTCTACAACGACAGCCCTCTTTGAGGCACGATAGACCCTAAAGACAGCGGTATGTTTTGCTTGATGCAATTCCTACATTGTGATGAATTATGCGAGTTAATCGGTTCGTTGCACCAACAACATTTTATGCACAAATCGTGGAATGAATAGTAAAATCCGTTCTTGGCCAATTCTTCTTTGTTGTTTATGTTTGTATTTTCAAACGATTTGCTTCTCTGACCAGATTCAACGGCTTTTTACACAATTTCAACTACTCCATGTAGAAACATCCGGTTTGTAACGTACATTTTCCGCTTGGATGTAGTTTATGGTACGGACAGGTTACGATGTAATTCGAATCCGGCTTTGGTGCGTCCTCTTGTATCATTCGAACATCGTTATGATATCGACGCAAAAACTCATATTTCTCCAACCCCTTTGTGTATATTGTAGAGAACTGTGAACAAAGTTTCTTCATAACATCCTCGCTGTATAAAGCGTCACCGTACTCCCAATCTATTGTGTGAAAGTTTCTTTCTATTAATGTACGTTTCATATTTTATTGTGGTCCACTTGAAGCATCAGGGGTAGTCTGTAATTTAGTTTGTATAGATTACAAATCAATTTTACATTTTTCAAATATGCTTCGTTATATAATTTGAGCGAAGCATAGGTTTTGTTTACTTATGCACATACAACGTAATTATATTTATTTTCATTATTTATTTATTAATTATATTATTTTTCACCATTAGTGCTTACAGACTTTCTACATTTATGTTTTTTCCCTGAAAAAAAATTCTCTTTTCAAGAGATAAATGATCGAAACGTTTACCTTATTAAGATGATGTTTAATAAAATCTAGCTGCAATCAGTCCCTTTTAGAAAATATTTAACTACACTTTTTAACAACTATTTGAAGATACAAGCACAATGTTAACAATGTATTATTTTAAAATAAATATATTAGTTAACCTTTGTCGGTAGACACAAGGAACTGCGTACACTTTGAAAGCTGGAGCATAAATGACATGACTAGTAGCCTTTGAATAATGTAACGGAATGTAACTGTGGGAGGGGAAAAGTTGTATCAATTCTTAGAAACGATATATGTGTGTGAGTGTGTACGGAATGCGCGTGACCGATCATTCGAAAAAAAACAGGATGTGATAACAGTATAGAGTTAATTGCCGAACCGATAAATAATGTTATCTCTCGCTTGACTACTGTAGAACGGAAGATCATAGCTTTCAGTCGCTCGCTGTTATATATTTTATTAAATATATGTTTTAAGAGCTTTTACTATTTTACCAGGATTCAAACCCGAGACTTTCACATGAAAGGCCGTGAGGCTACCGATAGCGCCACGGAGGCCTTTAACCTCGCACCGGGCTCTCAGTCGCTGTTATAACCTCGCAAGGGCCTCCCAGTAACTCGCTGTTATGGCTTCGCACGAGGTGCTCACCTTGCCTCATCTAGCCTCGCACAAAGGGTTCACACATGCCACACCTCATCCGGCAGCGTCGAATGACCTTGAAATTGTGTTTAGCTCCCCATTTTTCCTCTACTCTCTAGTGAATCGATATTTTTATAAAGATTGTCATCTTTCTCAAGACAAAAAGAAGCAGAATTTAATCTACTTTAAATACAGAGTATTTCACGAAAACCGTAACAAGCTTTCGGGACATGTTTTACGGGTGAAAGTGAACAAATAGTTTATATAAACATAGATTCACAGGTTCAGAAACGCTTCGTTAGCGAGTGTCGGCTGTCGAAAGATTTCTCCCACATTTTTTCACCTTCGTTAAAATTAAAGTAGATTGTAAATCCTGTGACCCAAATTAAGGGGTAAATTTTGATCAACTTTATGAAATCTGACCTGAAAAAATGATAAAAAAGGTCCCAAAATTGTATTTTTAGTAGTTTTTTTATAATTCTGGTGTAAAAGACAAAAGATTTGGACAAAAAACACGCTGTTTTATGTTTGGCTTAAAACAGCTTTGTTAAATGGGTAGTAAACTCATTAAAGTTACAAACAAAGCTTGTAGAAAATTTGATTCTGATTAAAATTGCATGAAAAAGACCACAGAAACTAAATATAAACAAGAATTTTGAAGTTTATTAGAAACAAAACATTAAAAAATGACAAGTTTTAACATGTATTAATTCCCCGACGGGGAGTCTTATTCTTTAAGACTTTGTGGGTTGGCGTCCCCACGGGCCTAGCCTCTGCAGCTTTTCTTCCCACTATACAATGAACTGCAGAACACTTTATATTATACACATATACTACACCAAGAACACCACATTAATTACAACATACACACTTACACAATTACACAACAACAACCTACACCGATATTTCTTACATCTACACTCGGTGGTGTTGCGACAACTTACGAAACTCAACCGTTACCCAAGGTGGGAACAAATCGTGCCGATGGGTGAATGGCTCTACGTAGTGAGTCTCGAACGATGTCCTCTGGGCACCAGGGCGAACCCAGTTGTATTTAACTCTAGCTCCAGTACGCGTGCGCTCTGCTGGAGTGGTCAATTTTTCGCCGGTATTCGTGGGATCAAAATTTCAGTTCCAATAACAAATACAATAATGGTTGGTGGTCCATCTGAAAAAAACCACCAAATCTAGTCTTATAAAGAGACCTCGGTCAGCTTTGTCTGACGAGGATAAAAGTCCTATCGAAGAGAACCGCAAATTATTAGAATTGAATTCTAAAAATATTAGATTCGTTGTTCTCAGAAATAGTCAGGAAGGTGGCTCCCTTCAAAAGGTCTCGCCTTTGTTAATAAACAAGGTTATAACAACCTCAAGCAGTTCCCCGAAAAAACATTAGAAAGTTATGAGACGGATCGATTCTGATTGAAACTTTTAATGACGAACAGAGTCAATCTATCTTATGTCTCCGTAATATGGGTTGTTTAAATATCAGTGCAGAATGCCACAAAACGTTAAATACGAGCCGGGGTGTAATTTTTTGTTGAGACCTCTTAGATATAGATATCTCTGAAATAGTTGATAAGCTTTGCCACCAAGATGTTGTTGAAGTGAAACGTATAATGAAACGGCAGAACGGAACAGAAGAACCGACACGTCTCTTATACTAACATTCAATCTCCCTGTTCCACCAGAGAAGATTAAAGTGGGTTACCTCTCGGTTCGGGTACGACCATTCATACCCAACCCACGGCGATGTTTCAGATGCCAAGGTTTTGGTCACACTACAACATCTTGCACAAAAACTGAGATCTGTGCTCGATGTGCTAAAGAAGGTCACAATGACACTAACTGCGAAGAATGTGAAAAATGTGCAAACTGCAGTGGTCCACATACAGCCCGCTCCCGAGATTGCCCAACTTTTAAAGAAGAAAAGGCACAATTTTCAAAATCTGTAAGGAGCAAAAACTATCTTTCCCGGCTGCACGCAGAGAATATAAAAGATAAACAATTCACGGAACCTGGTTAAACCAGATGTATCTTTTGCCACCGCTACATCTAAACAAATTCTTACAAATGTTAATAATCAGCAGTGCGGATCCTGCACTGCTGATTATCTCCTCCCACTATCTCAGAGCTGACAAAAATGAATAAAAAGTCCTCCGTCGCAGTTATTGAATCCAACAGTGTGATACATGTGTGTCCCTGTTCCCAAAGTCGTACCGGTACGAGTAGCGACTATCACAGTTGGGAGTAAGCCACCTAATAAGCTCCCTGTAAAGGGAACCCACATAACCACCCTCTCTGGGATGTCAACTGCAGCATCCCATTCAAATAAATCTCCTCCACCATCACCTCATTTACTGGAGGATATGGTTGAAGAACCACCCAACCCTAGGGCATCAAGAGTTCTTTAAAATAAAAAATACAAAAAATAAAAACTAAATCACGTACAGATAATTTTTATATAATTTCCGAAATTTTATTATTTAAATTTTTTATTTATTTGTTATATTATACATATAAACATTATTCAGTGGAATGTTAGAGGTATTCGGTCTCGCATTGAAGATATTAGAGTACTGGCGCACGCACATGATCCACTAATCATGTGCTTCCAAGAAACTCACCTTCTACAACATGACCCAATTACGCTCAGAGGATACTTCTGTGAGAGATACGACTGCCTAGTAGACAGTAGGGAGAGTGGTGAAGGGGCTATTTTCATGAAGAATGGGGTGTCCGCTACAAGAATTCAACTAACCACTGTCATTCTTGCTATTGCAGTAAAGGTCTCTATCCCCTTCAAATAGCATATCTGCAATCTGTATCTCTCACCGAACACTGAGTTCAGTACTTTAGATGTCTCAAATCTCCTCACGCAAATACCATCTCCATCGTTAATAGTAGGAGACTTCAATGCCCATCATATTTCCTGGGGCTCAATCTTCTGCTCCACTCGAATAAATATGATAAACAGAGTGAGACAAGACTTGGACCTTTGTCTACTGAATAATGGATCACACACATTCATGTCCTTATCATCTGGTACTGTATCTAACATCGATCTCTCCATATGCTCAGCGAATTTACTCCCTCATTTTAATTGGTCTGTTTGTGATGACTTTCACGGCAGTGATCACAGATCAATTATTACTGGTTTCGGTGTAGACTGTGAGATTAAAATAAGGCCTCGGAGATGAATTGTTGAAAAGGCGGATTGGAATGGATACCATAAAGCATTCCAATCGCATTATGACGATGGTGCGAACATCCTAGACCAATATTCCTCTTTTACGTCCATGATACTTGAAAATGCCAACAGATACATCCCACAAACATCGGGTAATCCTAGACGTACTCTCGTTCCATGGTGGAACGATGATTGCAAATATGCTATTAGGAATCGACGGCAGCCACTACGCAAATTTAATCGTAGGCCTACAGTTGAAAATCTAAATTTATACCGCAGGGCTAGAGCGGTATGCCGTCGGGTATTCTTGAACGCTAAGAGAAGTTCATGGACGAAATACGTAAACGCTATCTCACGCACTACTCCCACGTCTACTGTATGGAAGAAAATTCGTGCAATTTTCGGATCACCGAAACAATCTATTCTCGGTCTTATTGATGAAGGAGAACTCCTTTCATCACCTTCGGCAGTGGCAAATACTCTAGCAATATCTTCCCGCTCGGTGTCTCTCACCTCATCGTATAATAACGATTTTCAAAGGTACAAGATACAAATAGAAGTATTATCGTTAAACATTGGTGATTCGGTTAGTGAATTAAACACTCCATTCGTATTTAAGGAATTGTTACATGCACTTAAAAATTCACGGGACACTTCTCCTGGACCGGACAACATTCGCCTTTCAATGCTTTCACACCTTCCTAATTCGGCACTACAACAACTTTTGAATATTTTCAACGATTTATTCTCCGAACAAGTCTTCTCACCCGGCTGGTCAGAAGCATTTATTATACCAGTACCAAAACCTGGTAAAGACCAAACCAACCCCTCAAGGTACCGCCCTATCTCATTAACAAGCGTTTTATGTAAAATAATGGAGAGAATGGTAAACCGCAGGCTTACTTGGTACTTGGAGAAACATGGCTTTCTATCTCCAGAACAGTGTGGTTTCCGACAAGGACGATCTTCCACTGACCATCTAGTGTCAATAGAAACAGCCATACAAAACGCTTTCCTCAATCGCCAACACCTCGTCGCTATCTTCTTTGATATAAAAAAAGGGCTATGACACAGCCTGGCGACGTGGTATTCTTAACACCCTCAAAGAATGGGGAATCAAGGGCAATATGCTTGCTTTTATCCGGGGATTCTTAAATCACCGAACAGCTCGTATTCGGGTGGACGATTCGCTCTCAGATAGTGTCATCTTGGAGAATGGGGTGCCTTAAGGTAGTGTATTAAGTGCCACGTTATTTTCTGTAGCCATAAACAGTATTACCAAATGTGTGCAGGCTTCTGTCTCATATTCTCTATTTGCTGACGATTTTGCTATTTACATTGCGAGCCGTTTAACACCCAAAGCAGAGAGAGTACTGCAGAATACTATATCTCACCTTGAAGCTTGGTCCAGGATGTTTGGTTTCACATTTTCATCCGAAATAACAAAATGTGTAGTCTTTTCTCGGCTACGAAACCCTTCTATTCCACAAGTTTTTCTGAACGGAGAGATTATTACTATCTCTACTTACGTCAAGTTTTTAGGTTTATTTTTTGATAGGCGTCTTACTTGGGTCAAACATTTAAAAGAATTCAAAATAAAATGTTCAAAACTTCTAGATATGATGCGAGTCCTTACTAACACCAACTGGGGAGCCGATAGGTCATGTATGATACGTGTTTACTATTCCTTTGTTCGCTCCCGTTTAGATTACGGTTGTGTCGCCTACTCTTCAGCTCGTCAAACCGTGCTTAAAATGCTGGATGGTGTACATCATGCTTTCCGTCGGCTTGCCACAGGCGCGTTTAGATCAAGTCCTGTTGCAAGCTTACTTGTAGATTGTGGTGAACCTTCACTTCGAGATAGACGAGACCAGCTTTTATTATCTTATTTTGCTCGTCTCCGAGGACAGCCAACTCACACGGCTCTTTACTCAGTCTTTAGAAATCCTAATCTAGAAAAGTATGAGGACCATCCACGTTGTACTGCACCTGTAGGTGTCCGTACCCGACGTCTGCTGCAGCATATAAATGTTGAAACACCGTCATTCTTTCCGACGTTGATAATAAACTCCGACAGATTAAAGATTCTGTGTTGTCATGGGACTCCTCATACAGAAAAACTCGGCGTGAGGAAGTAGTCCTTTGTCGATTGCGGATAGGACACACGAGGATCACACACGAGTACCTGATGACAAGAGGACAAGCACCCCTATGCGCACGATGCAACTGCCCCATGACTGTGCACCACATACTCGTGGATTGCATATGTTATGCAGCGTTGCGTCGTAAATTTAATCTACCCAGAAACATCCGTGGTGTCTTGTGCAATGATAATGAAATTTTAACCCGGATGTTTCTATTTTTGCGTAGTGCTGGGTTAATACAAAAAATTTACATATGGTTGCGTATATTTTTTAATGCTGGAAGAGTTTTTAATAAGTTTGTTTTTTTTTTATATTTAATTTTTCTTGTTCTGTGTTTTTTATTATTTTATCCGATTAAGGAGCCTTTTACACTCCCTATCGGAATTTGTTAAATTTTATATAGTTTCTTTTTTATGTTTTAAAGACTGTCTGTGATATTATTTGTAAGATTTTAGTAATTTTAGTTTTAAGTTTTATTTCACCTTTTTAATTTGTATTTTTAACCTAGTTTTAATTATACAATTAGTGTTAGTTTTAAGTTTTATTTAATTTTGTTATTTTAGTTTTTAACCTAGTTTTAAGTTTTATGTTAAATCCTTTATGGTTTTCAGTTTTTTTTTAGGTATTTTGTTATCCGAGAATGGGCCCTTTACACCCATCTCGGACTTTTTAAAATTCTGTTTACTCTTGGTTTTATTTTAGTTTTTACCTGTGATATTAGTTGTATGTTTTATTCATCTTTTAGATTAGTTTTAAATCGGTTAATTTTTTATATAAAAAAAAAATTCCGGGCTATGATAACGCGCAAGCGTTTTTCGCCATCAAAAAAAAAAAAAAAAAAAAAATGTATTAAAGAAAACAAATCTGTCAATATTACGAAACAAAATAATTAATTATTTTAGAAAAACCAACGCTTAGATAAGGCTATACATAGATAAAACAGGTTATTACACATCTTTAAATTTAATTAAAAATTTAATTTATGTAAATTTGTTTTAAATTAATTTATTTCACAAGTTGGCAATACTAACAGCTGATTCCAACAACTTAATTTTTGCATTGAATTTGGGCAATAAAAACCATTTAAGTAAGCGAATGGAATAGTGCGTTTATTCATTATAAAACAACGCCTTATAAATTTTCCACTGATGAAGTTCACAGAAACTAAATATATACGTAAGAATTTTGTAGTTTATAAAAAACAAAACATTTCAAATTGTGACAGATTTTTACTAGGAACGAAACAAAACGAAAGGAAATGTTCAATATTACAAAAACAAAAGAATTAAATATTTTAGAAAAATAAGAAATAAAATTAAATAATTTATTAGATATCTTTAGGCCATATTAGATATCTTTTAATTTTATTCAAATTTGTAATAATTTATTTCATAGGTTGGCTCTACTAACAGCTGAGGGCTTTACCGGAGGTCATCATCAGATCCTGTAACTGATTACAACTCACAGTCACCAGCCAGGCCTCAGTCGGGATGCCACCGATGCACATGTCTCACCAGACATTTACATCAGTAAAATCTATACCTTCGCTTTAGGCTTCCTTCGGACATCTTCACTTTTCCTGTCCTACAGTACCCTCTGAACTAGCTAACCGACTTCGCGGAAGCACGAACTCCTCGCCTAGACCAATTACAATATAAACGCTTGTGACTGTAAATTCCTCAAACATTGCCTAAGTAACTGGTAAAATGCAATGCCAAACTTACACCGCTAAAACATTTGTTATACGTAACAACGAAATTCAGACCTACATTCCATCGCCCAATAAAAAATACACTAATTAACCGATTTAAGAAAAATGGACTCCAATCTGGTCCACAAGGAAGTCGAAGACAGACCTCTTACTCCCAGCTCCATTTCAGAGTCCCGCGTGACATTTACTTTTTCACACTGAAAGACCGCTCTCGGCAAGACAGTGCCACACCTCACGGCAGCATGGACTACCATGCCCTCGGTAGCGCAGTCACCCCCCTCCCAGACAGGGCTCCGCCACCCGACTTTTACAATTACTGTTCTAACCAAACTAACCGAAGCTCCCTGCTAATACGCCTACCTCCGACCAAAAAAATGGTCCGGCCGAAACCCTAGCCACCCGGGAACCTACTCCGTTTAAATACCTTCAGATGATGTAATGCAAAAAACGGAGGAACCAGCCACTATCGACCATTCTCCACGGACCTTCCAATTAACTCGGAGATCCATAAAGGAGTTCCCCCTCTCAAGCACATTCAGCCTCGAACCGGGGACAGACATAGAGGACATGGTCCACTGTGTCGACAATCCCACAATCCGGGCCCAGATCCGAATATATTAAAAGAATCCTAGCCAAACTTCTCCTAAAGGCACGCGTTATCATTAAAATAATTTATTGTTTGTAATTTTTTGTTAAAGATTACAATTTATTGCAATTATATAAAGGTTCTCTTTTTGTGGTCAGCCTTTTGACTCGTTTCTCACTTAATTTTTTAACGTGTTAATATTTTAACGGTAATCTACCTATCAGATCATTAAATACAAATAATTTTGAAATACCAATACCAGTAGTAACATTGAAATACATAAAAATAGATATCAGAATCATTGTTTTTCTTTAATAAAATTCTTCAACAAACGTTTCTTAGAGAAGTCTTCATTTTTGTACTTGGTCGATTATCTAATTTTCAATTTTATTCTGTAATACCATATTTCAGAAACCTCTATTCTTTGCTTTCCTGATTATCCTATTAACCATGTATACTTGTCATAGAGAGACACGATCTATGGAATTTTTTTTTAAATCTCTGTATAATTCATATTATTTTTTAATAGGGCTAGTGGAAGACCTTGTAAATATCATTTCCATTTCTTCTGTTCTGATTTTCCCTTTTGCTTCTCCAGATCTGTTTCATTCTTTCATTATGCAGTGTCTTTCTTTCTTCTATCCAGCACATGCTCTCTCTTTTCTTTTTTCCATTCACCTCAATTCTACGGATTTTTTCTCTAAATGTTTTTTCTATATTGACAATTTTTTTTTATATTTGCATTATTTAGGCCTTTACTTTTTTATGTATGAGGGCGCAATTTTGTACTTCCAAAATTTATCAAAAAGAATTTTATCCAATTTAACTGAATCCATTCGAATCATACGTCCCATAAAATTTAATCTTCTTTTTCGAATTGTGGCTTCTAAATAGTTTTTTCTTTAATTATGTAAATTTATTTATTTGATTTAATTCTGTACCCGTCTTACATTTATCTTGGGTTGTGGATCGTTCTTAAGCATTTCCTTTCAGTTTTTAAAAGTGATTCTATATTTGTTATATAATTGTTTATTTGTTAAGTAATCTATTATATTGTTTACTAGTAACAAATTTGTTTTACTAGTAATTTATTTTTCTCCGTAAATATTCTCCTTTGAACTAGCATTCACAATTTTGTTACATAAATATTACATTATCCTACAATCATTTTTAACTCTGATTAATGTTACTGGTTCTTGATTACTTTCAGATTAAAATTTAACTCGGCTACGAATCCGTATGATCATTTAGTAAATGTCTTGAGTTTTTCGTCAAAGTTAAGATCTCGAAAAAGTAGTCAGTTTGTGGGGTTGATATTTTTGTAGTAGTTAGGGTATCCATTTAGGGCAAAGTCGTTTTCAGCCATGAGGATATAGTTTAATGACAAGAAAAATTGATTAAATTTTGTTTTATTTAGATCAAAGTTGTATGAAAGAGGCTCAAGTATGTAGTTCGGTGAGTTTTTGGGCTAGATGTTTGTTTTTGGTTGGGAGTGTTTTACGAGCAAACACATAAATAAATTCGACAAACGGGCGAGTCAAAGGCTATTAGGCTATTTGAAGTTTCAACCAAAAATAGTTACATGACCCCTAAATCTTAAAATGTTGATTGTTTATTTTTGAACGTTTATTACGAGCTAAATTTCTAACGCCATTTACCCACTCTAATCTTACTATTCTCGTTTAATTATGTTAGTACTTTTAACATTCTCTCATCGAAATTTCACGTTAATCATTTTAAAATTCAACGAATATTATTAGCTTATAATAATAATAATAATAATATTATTAGCTTATATCATTAACAAAATAGTATTAATTAGCCCATACTTTTCTATCATACGTTATTTTAATATTATAAATAATTATTTTTTCACCGGATTCAATAATTAGCAGAACGATGCTTAATTTGTCAGCAATCAACGATAAATAAACCAGTTAATTTTTTTATGACTGCAATTACATTGACAACCTATTACTAAGTAATCATAAACGTTAACACGATCGCATTTTACACGTTAATGATAAATGATGACTAACTAGGGTGTAGCTTCAATTACCTTTCTTTACCAACCGACTTAAAGTCAGTAATCCAAATAAGACAAAAAAAAACCTGTACGTCCATTGTTAATAAAAACAAAATTTTATACCAGGCGTATTTTTGCATGGAATAAAAAACAAATTCGAATTGAAAAGCCAGTTTGATGTTATTAGTTCTCAATTTTTTTTACTTCCTATTTCATTTAATTGAACTTACCGGAAGCCATCAGCGTTATGACAAATTATAAAAAATATTGTGAAATTTTCCATTATTTTTCTATTTTTTGTGTAATAATATATTTATTTGGGAGAAACGTTTGTTTAAGAACACATGTTCGAAAAATTTATTTTATTATAGGTTGTGTAGATAAAAATTAAATTTCTGCAATTAGAAATTTTTCAAGACGAACTGCATTGAAATATTTTGACGAAAAATAAATTGTTGTTAAAAGGAGGTAAGTTCTATCCGTAATTCATCCCCAATTCTATTTATAAAGATACTAGTTACTTATGATAATATTTATCTCCAGCCAAAACGTAACTGTGTGTTGAATAACCTAAATTCACTAAATTTTCAACTAATTACGGAAGATATTCGTAAATACGAGTACTTAGATTTATAATCTCATATTGATTTCAGTTAGATAAAAATATGAATAAGCAAATACAAAATAATAATAAATATGAATATGTAAAGAAGCATAACATTTTAATTTACGTCCCTGGTATACATTTTAGATCTTTTTAATGATTATTAATTAGTAAATATGAAATATGTTCTGTGCAAATATTATTATATCTGTTTCTGTTTCTTACAATATTTTAGTAGTTTTGGCGGTACAAAAAAAATCGTACGTTTGCTTTGAATATTAACAAAAATAAATAAACACATTTAAATGCAGTATTTACTGTAAGGAAGGTAGATACAATCACTGGATTCTCGTGGGAAATAATACAGGAATAATAATATTCCAGTGTCACCCGATCTTCCTATTTGTTTGTCCGATAGACGGATATGGTTCTTTTTACATTATTATATACATTTATTGATGTTTTAGGTTAAATTTATATCCTGGCATGTGTGTTTAAATTTAATCGTAAATCATTCTGAATACCGCTTGAAAAAATATAGGGGATTTGTTTGTATACTGTTTGTTTATTTTGACATTTAATAAATCGTCTGATTTAAGCTCAGACGATCTATTTTGTTACGGGACGGTTATTCGAATATATTTCGGGATTAAATTATTTTTTCGAACTCAAACATGTATTAGTTTACAATTTAAATAAGCAGTAAACTTTTAAATAGTGATAAAATAATGCGATTGTGTTCAATATCATCAAAATGGATTTTTTAAATACGTCCAGCAAGGCACCCTATCCCTGATTTATATTTAATGACTCGGTTCATACGTGCATTAATCTCCCACCGTCCTTTCGTGATTGTTACTCTCCTAGTACCGTTATGTATATTATACCTTCCCATGAGGAGAACAGGTTTGTGGTACGGTATCGATAACGAATGGTGAAAAGTAAAGAAACCCCAAGACATAAGTATAGGTCATAAGTACCCCCAAGACAAATCACCAAAAACTAATTCATAACTTATTGCAGTTCTTCGACAGTTCTTCGATGCTAATCGGTTCAAACAATAGCAACACTTTTCAATACATCATAGAAGATAGTAGATGTATTCGAACAGGAAATTTACTTTCCAGACATTCTCTCCGTTACAGATAAAACGGAGAATTTCTCGAATTATTTAACGAAAAAACAAATACATTACACAGAATCGTAAACATTATAGAAAATATACGAGGTTTTGGCACAGAATAAGAGTACTTTGTGATTTCAGCTCCGAAATATAAAAATAAATGAATTCCATAGTATTAATTAAATATTTTTATCTATTATCTGAAGAAATTTTTACCCGTAAAAAAATTTATAAAAATGATTTTAATCAGAAAAGAATTGGATTACTGAACAAAAACACAGGTTTTCTTTCCCCACAAAATTCTGATTCATAATAATTAAAGCCGGCCATAATTATGAATTGTGGCCTATTTTCATGGCCGGCGGAATAATTATGCATAATTAGAGCAATTAAGTATATATAGACAATAAAATGAGAAAGATATTGAACTCAAATTTATCTAAATACAATTAAAAGAGAGGTATATTATTAATCAAAACCGAAAGATTTTTCTTAGGTTTAAGGGGCATTGGCTACTTCGGCAATTAACTCCTTCACTTAAGAAAAGGAAAACAAAACAAATTCTTTCACATGTCAAATGAAACTGAAGATTATTAATTCATTCTTGATTACAAACCTAAATAACATCAGAAACAATCGCTAAGAATCTTGATTCTTAAACACATCACATTTGTTTACCGCCTAGGCTGTCCTTTTGGCCATTCTTCCATACATCTTTTTTCCATCCTCCTTACGGCCTCTACTTCTGATGTCAATGTGTCTGAGGCCTCGGACATGGCATCTTTCTCCCTTTCAGATACCAGTAATGCTCAATGGCTGACATCAGGTGATGATAACTTAGATGGAGCGGTTAGGATGGCTGTTATTGAAGCCAAACTCGATTGAATCTCCAATTGTGTATTTGGGGCCGTTGAAGTACTCGCCTTCTCCTTAGATATCCTCTGGGCTTTTGGAGGTTCCATAGGTGCGGGTTGCATAGCGTCTATATCCGGTGCTTTTTCTATTGTTATTTGCACCTGCATCGCACATATCTCAGGCTTTTTCTGCGCCCTTGTCACACTCTTCTTTGCCTTATGACTGGTCGAAGGAGTGATGTTTTTGGCTTTTTCAGATGTCTCCTAATCCTTACGCACAGCATTGCTTGGTGGTTGGATCATCGCGGGTTTTGCTTCTTCTTTTCGTTGTGCAGGTTCGATCCTAGTGTTAATGATGTCTATCTATGGATGAGTCTTCACGGGTTTAATTGTTTCCTTTCGCTGAGTAGATTCAATTTTAGTGTCAATGATTTTCTGTACCATATTAGCAAGACTTGGTGAAAGCATAGAAAGCAACTGCTCTACGTTAACTTTGGATGACAAGGAGGCAGCAGCTGATTCTGATTAAGTCATAGTCGGTCAAGATGTTCTTCTGCTAACAATTTTCGTCGCTTCAGAGTAACTTATCTTTTGCAGCGTTTTAACTTCCTGAATTGTCGTTTCCAATTGGTACACCGGGCAGTTTCTTGAACGACAGTTATGGTGCTCTTTGCAGTTACTGCAAACTGGAGGATCTTTACACGGATCGCAATCATGAGTTTCCATTCCACACTGGCAGATTTCTTGCCTTTCACATCTGACCGCAGTGTGTCCGAAACGTTGGCACTTAAAACATTCCAAAGGTTGCGGGATAAATGCACGTATATCTAAACAATGTATGCCAGCACGTACCTTTTCAAGCAGATTAGGTCTATTGAAGATCAACACTTGCGACGCTGAAGGAAGAACCTCACCATTTCTCCTCATGGTTAACCTGCGGCATTGAATCACTTTTTGACATGACATTTCCTCCACTGTTTCGTCTTCGGTGCAGTTAATATCACGGCAAGCAACGACTCCTTTCGATAAGTTAAGCGTATTATGTGGTTGGACAGACACAGGAAACTCACCGATCTTCTTTAAAGCTTGAACATTTACGCACTGATTCTCGTTTAACGTATCGATGTGTGCTCCATTAAAAGTCTTGCGAATATCTTTTACAGGACCAACAGCACAATTTGTAATCTCTCGAACAATTAAGAATCGGTTGGCTTTCTGGAAGTTTCCATTTTCTCTCGTAATAACAAGATGTCTTGAGCGAATTGTTGCTAAATAAAGTTTTCCTCAAATTTTTTTCTAATTCTGTCAGTATCTTTTCTAACTATGTCAATTTCTTTACTACATTTCTTCTTCGCTTCTGGAGAATCGACTGTTTCTAAACGAGGGTGTTTACGTGCACCCTAAGAAAAGTGGATGCGCAATCTTGGCATTGACTCCAGGCCCCTACTCACCGAAGCTCTCAGGGCTCCCATGCACCGACATACATGGGCACCTTCGCTACATGCTTGCCATCGCAGAGACCATGTGGAATACGGAAAGGTCTCCGTTACACCTGCAATAACATCGACTCTGGCCGCCACATCGCCAGCTCTAATTGTGGTTTAAGTTCATTTCCAAATCATTTACACTGTGCATAATCTGCAGGAGGCCAAGAAAATCCATTCCAACATAGTGACCTGAAGGTCGCAGACAGGTCAAAAATGATCAAATTACCGAGGAAAACACTTGGAGCCCCGTTAGCCAGCTTTATGTATTATAGGTATGTACAGCTGTTGCCGCCCTGGACGTAGGTGATGTATCTTTGACGTGAGGATTATCTACCTCAGAGCATTATTATTATTATTTCTTAATTATCGGGCATTGACTACCAAGGTCATTGGCTCTTTTCAATTCTTAAAATAAAACTATAACAAAAATATAAAACACTACTGATGAGAGTGTAAAGAGCTTCTACCAGCTTGAAAGAACAGCATAAGAAGAAACTATAAAATTACAATGATCGTACACATATAAACACTTTCGTGTGCATGTCGTGTGTTTTAATAAAAACACTTAGTCCTTAATAAAAGCTTCCTTAATAAAAACTGCATGGGTTGTAAAAGGCCCCATTCAGCACAAAACGGACGTAAAAACAAAATAAAGAAAAAAGTTTCTTTCCGGATATAGAAACTTATACCCAAAAGTGATGCCTTCTAAAATTAAATTTAAATAATGTAGTAGAGACCCGCTGCATTAAGAAAATACAGTAGGACTCTAAAATCACATTCTTCGTTTCTCAAAATTTTCTTTATTGCTCCTTGTATTTTAAATTGACGCGGCAGATCTCCATAAACGATACCATCTTCCAATAAGTGTTTGACCGTCAATGGTTTTTGATACTCCTAACGAAAATGTTGATTTTCGCCAGTTAACATACAACTCGATGTTAGGTTCGTATGTGCTATTCGTAGCCTCGTTATAACAACGCGTTCTCTCCTCTTGATCGCAGAGGGACTTCTCCATCTGCAAGGAGAGTCTTCACGGCGTTGAGTTTTGTTGTTAATTCCCTCCAAACTCTGTGTCTCCAAACTCATTCCTGTCTGACACAAGCAGACACGAGACACTTAATATCGCCAGGTCTGACGGGATTTTCATCGGGCTCAGGCGCGTCAGCAGCCACTCGAGCTACCTCGTCCGTAGCCTTGTTTTCAGCAATGCTGGAATGTCCCGGGATCCACATCAGTGTGCACTGTTGCCCCTTCTTGCTAAGCACACGGAGCAGTGCAAGTATAACTTGTACCAAAGAATCCGTTGAGAACGCAACCTTTTTTTTTTTTTTTTTTTCACTCTACTCCCCTGGGCCGGTCCGACTGGTTGGTATTGCGCCAGCCAGGGGAGTGTCTGGTAAACGCTAACGAGCCTCTCCGCCTACCGGCTGAACATCCGGCATGGCAAGTCGGCTCGCCAGTGTCAGCTCTTTTGAGTGATTTTTCTGTTTGCCCATTTGGAAACCACGACATACCTCAAATAGCCGTAACGTGGCACCGGGTATTTTCTTACTCTTCTTCTTCATCGGAACCTATCTAAACCCTTGGAGTCCTCACTGGATCATTGAGAACGACACACCTCAGCGTGCCGTCTCTCATCACTGAGGCTGTCCACCCTACCCTATTCTACACTAGTAACCTGGTCGCCTTTCATCTATATCCTTCTCTGTTAATATTGCTACTATAAATTCCGTAACCTTCTTCCAGTTTCGCTCCTCAACATGTGCTCTAGGACCTCTGCTGGGCTCATACCTATTATGCCACAGTTCCTCCTTTTAATTGCCCACCTCTCGCAGCAGAAAAATGTGTGTTCTGCATTGTCAATTCTCTCACAGTACATGCATTCTGGACCTGGCCTTCTTCCAACACGATGGAGGTACTCATTGAAATTGCCATGACCTGTAAAAAACTGCGTGATATGATAATTTAACTCACCATGTTCCCTGTCTAACCATAGTGCAAGATCTTGAATCAGCTCCTTCGTGCGTCTGGCTGGTCCATCCTTTTGCCATCTATTTTGCCATCTATGTCTAAGTCTATCTTTTGCTTCATTTGCTTCGAGGCCTTGCGCCCTCTCGACTCTATTTAGGGCCATTAAGTCTATTGGTGGCACCCCAGACAACACGCACAACGCCTCATAGGAGACCGTCCTGTAAGCTGAAACAACCCCCAGCAACAGCCTCCTATGAGTACTAACCAGTCTGTTCAAATTTCTTTTAACCCTGACTGAGTGCCACCACACTGGTACTGCATATAACATCATAGATGTCACTGTGGACGCTATCGCCATTCGCTTAGTGGGTCTTGGAGCTCTCTGCGAAGACATTATTATATTCAAATTCTTAGTCATCTGTTCACCTTTGGCACATATGTCTATTATATGCTGGGTGAACCGGCAATTCCTCTCATAAGTCACACCCAGGTATTTAATCTTTTCGACCTCTGTTATTTGTTGGTTTCCAATTTGGATAGCCGGACGGTCTAAAGTCCTCTTCCCTGTGGACATAATATATTTACATTTTTCTATTGCCAGCTGGAGTCCCCTCTCCTTCAACCAATTATCTATCGTCCGTAACGTGTTGTTAGCACTCTCTTGTACATCGACTGTTTTACCCTTGATGAGTATCGCCAGGTCATCGGCATAGGCAATTACTTGTACCCCATAATGATAGCCTAGTCTTAATATCCCATCGAAGGCCAGTATCCAGAGTAAGGGTCCCAGTACAAACCCCTGTGGCACACCGCCATAAATATTGAAACGTAGGCACTCACTCTGCGTCTCCAACAAGCATTCTCTATTTGAGGGTTATTCCCCTATCTGCCTTCTTAAATAAGGACTGATACCTTTTTCCACTAATGCCCTATTTATTGATTCCCACTTAATAGAACCGAATGCATTTTTTACATCTAAAGCTATGAATAGGGGAATACGCCTGGTTCTCCATGTGCCGCTCCTAGTATCCTTAGCCCAGTCGATCACCTTTGTCGCCGCCTGTATCATCGAACGAACCTTCATGAATCCAAACTGGTTTCCACTAATGCCTATTCATTCCTTAAGTTCCTTGAAGATTCGGCCAGCGAGCATCTTCTCCACTACCTTCGCCATGGTATTTAAAAGACTCATTGGTCTGTATAAAGGTTCTCCATTGTCATTTGTGCCTTTTGGGAGGAACACCACCCTAGATTCCTGGAAATGTCTTGTTTTCTAATCCATGGCTGGCAACATCAAGCATTTCATAAGGAATTCTCTTTATCAGCCCTTTAAGGAGTGCCGCTGGAATTCCATCTGGACCCGGGCTCTTCCTATTACCCAGTTGTGCTACAGCCAAGTGCAGTTCAGAGAACGTGAAGCGTCTGGGCTCGCAATCTATAACATTTCCTGCAGTTTCTACTCTACCGGGGAATAGCTCATTAATTTGTTGTTCTACCTGCTCATTATTTAATATGGGCAAACGCCTTCCAAATCGCTTAGTGATTATTTTGTATGCCTGTTCCCAGGGGTCTCCATCTAACTCCTCGCAGAGTCTGTGCCATTGTTTTTTCTTAGACATACGAATAGCCTTGTTTAAGGCCCGTCTGGTTTCTTTATAAGCCAGAGATGCCTCCTCGTACTCCTGTCCGCCTCGCATTCTGAGTCTCTGCTTCCTTCTTCTGCGCAATTGTAGGAGCCCTCTCAGTGTCTATTAGCTCTTCTGTAAGCTACTCTGCCCATTTCTTGTCTTATAATGTTAGTCAGGGCAACTGGTGTCAGATTCTCTATGTTGATAATCCTTTTGGCCGTTCTATCGATTATGATCTCGATCTGTTCCGTTGTAAAACTACTATAGGGCATTTTCTCTCTAGTCACATAGTCTGAGCCTTTTATGGTAATCATAGTGGCATGATGGTCACTCGCCACATCATGTGGTAACATTCGCCAGTCCCAGTGTTCCCTACTTCATCTATTGCCTATGATTGTTAAGTCCAAGATTGACGAGTGTCCTCTCGCCTCATATGTAAGGGTGCCATCATTTACACAATGACAGCTAATTGCCCCCATCATATCCGTAAGGATCTCATCTCTGCGATTGGTGTATGCGCTCCCTGCTGCAATCGCTTTACTATTGAAATCACCTAGAAAAATGACTTTCTTCCTAGCGTTATTTACTACTCCTTGTATTATGTCTAGTCTTCTAGTAAATTCATGTATGTCACCGTTTGGAGACACATAGGCACCAATCGCTAGTGTTGAATCCGACTCCACCGCCAACATTCCTCCAGATCTGGACGTCAATCTCCATGCTATCCTGCCACTTACATCCATAATTGCCACGTCACCATTTGTATCCATCATCCAGCGTGATCTAGCAACAAGGTACTTGTTCGGCTCCGTGATTATCAGTAAATTAGCCCTCTGCTCTATGACCAGTTCACTAACCAAATCATGAGACATGGTGCTTCTGTTTGCGTTAACCATTATCACCCTAAGCATTTAAGTGTTTTGAGCACCCCCAGCCACAGGTGCGGTGTTCTTGGCTCCCACAATCCAGGCAGCTACTATGCTCCCGGCATTCAGCAATATTGTGGTCTCTGCCTCCACAATTGAAGCAGAGATCCATTCTGTCAGGGCCCTTGCATTCATGTTTACGATGTCCAGTATTCCAGCATCTGAAGCACTTTTCCTCTGATTCCCTAATATATGCCCGACAATTTACCCAGCCAATCCTCAACCTTTGTTCCACTAGCTTACTGGCAGCCCTATAGGAGGTGATTACTGTAACATTTTGGGTCTCGGCGTACCCTTTTCTAATTGACGATATCTTGATGTCCTCATCAGTACCTACTCTTGCAGTAATTGCAGCAAAAATTTCTGTCTCAGTGGTGTCATATTCTACATCCCTGATGTGAACTATTGTGCGCCTTCCCGCTCTTGTACGCAGGTCAACATGCAGATCTGCCGCCTTATCTCGTAGGTTACTTGTAAACTCTGCAGCTTTCTGCGCTCCCTGAATTCTCACGTGGAGTTCTTCATTCCTGCCCTTACGTAAGGAGATGACCTCTTTTGCATCTTCGCTACTTACTGCAGACTTCATCGTTTTAAGTAAATCAGAATAGGATTTTCCAGCTGCTTCGATAACCACAGTACGACTGTCAACTGCCGGTGGTGTCGATTTTTTAATATGGGCTTGTCCAGACTTGCCTTGTATTGCTTTACCTTCAACTGGGATCGTAAGCACTTTACCCGCTACTTCCTCGTTTCTCCGCAAATAAGATATTAATTTCTTCATATAGTTTCCAATATTATTATTGGGGACGACAAAAACTAAATTACCAGCCTGAGGAATAATCTTCCTTAAAGCCCTCAATATAGCTCCCATTGTGCTCTTCTCAGTAGCATTACCATCATAGTAGATTTTGTATTTACTTTTCTTAATGTCGGCACAGTCTCCAAGAATTGATTGTACATCTTTACGAATGTCGCCTACTTTGTATTTGGTACTAATACCTTTTTTTTCATCCCCTTGACTTGATTTACTTAAATCACTAACAGTACAAGAGTCCACCACCTCAGAAGGCAACTCATTAATCAAACTAATTTTGTTGCGCACACTATTTGCCCACCTTTTGGGCAGTAGATTTATTATTTGCTCATCTGTCAATACCTTAGTAAGAATTTGCTCCATCTCATCTTCCACAACTATAGGGTCCGTCTGAGTAGCCTGCGTAACAACTGATAAAGGGGACGAGACTTGCGTCAAGGCATTAAGCCCATCATATATGTCTTTGAGCTCCTGCTCGTTTGTACTTATGTATTTTGAGAGACCCGGTCCCATATGCTATCTCAACGCCACCATAATTAATCCCAATTGGTAAACCAGATTGCTAAGGCTCTCCGGCGGTCCTTCTTCTTCTTCTGAGGACCCTGTCGGGGTTTTTTTTTACATTTACCCTCCGTTTTCTTAGTAATGGTAACCTTTTGTGAGCTAGAAGCTCGCTGCGATGATCCCTCTAAGGGGAGTGATCCTCTTCGTCTCATATTAGCGCTGTTGGACTATGGGGACGATCCGGAGTCCAACGAGTACCCACTCGGGGATGGGAGCCCCAAAAGAAATTTGGTGGGGTTGTCATGATGGGGGGGGGTTGGTAAAATGTATCAACCCAAAAATAGGGTCCAAAATTTTGGGGAGGGGGTTGGGGGTCAGTGGGTAGGAAACTTTTTGGGATGGATTTATAACTTGGGATGAGGGTTGTAGGACGAGTGGTTCAGAAATTATTAAGGAACAAAGAATTCCCTAATAAAAACTAGTCTAAGGACTTAGAAAAATTTCACTCGTATAACTACTAATACACGAAAAAATTTCCTAAGTCCTAGTTTACAGTTAATTTCAGACTGGTATTAGCCTGTCGAATAACATAGAATAATTTTTCTATTATAAGCTCTATTATAACCTCAAAAAACTGTTAAAAAGTTATTGTACAATAATTTTACTCACTTAAAGTGAGTAGTTGAACCTGCGTAGTGCGATGTCGCACCGTCATGTTGTAGCCAGCAGTGTCTGTCTTCCTCTTCCAAGAGTGCAATGAACTGAAATAAAATATCCTGATATCGTTCTGCATTAATGGTGTACTCGAAAAAAATAGGACCGATTATTTTCTTCCGCGATATCGCGCACCACACGCCCAACTTCTGCGGGTGTAATTGTTTGTCGTGATAAACGTGGGAATTTTCAGCACTCCAAATTCTACTGTTTTGGCTGTTTACGTAGCCATCCAAATGAAACCGTGCTTCATCTGTGAAAAATAACGAATCAATAACATTAATTCCCTCACGCAGAAATCGACGGAACCATTGACAATATTGTAGCCGTTTTTCTTTGTCGGGCTCAAGTAGTCGATGAACCGTTTGAATGCGATAAGGTCGTAATTGTAATTGTTCGGTCGCCCGATGAACAGTTGATTTAGACAAATTAATTTCAGCAGACAAACGTCTGATCAATTTATTTGGCGAGGCGAGTAATCGGTCTTTGATTTCAGTGACCGTATCTGCAACACTGACGTAGATCTTTTATTATTACAGTTTTCATATTTACACTATTTTTTTTTTTTTAACTGAATTTTTACGGGCATCGACGCTAAGGTCATTAGCCCTCGTCACATTCTTTAAAAGAAATTACTATCACCATCTGTATCGTCATATGTAAAGGTGTAAAGGGCCCTTACATTTTATTTAAAAACACAAACTTCACAATAAACATTAAGACATAAAAGACAAGGACAATCACAAACACTTACGGGGTGTAAAGGGCCCCAATATTAAAATTTGAGATAATGTTCTCAAAAGACCATGAAATTAAAAATTCAACTTATCAATACCATTTCTTTCTTTATATATATATATATATATATATATATATATATATATATAAAACTACCGCTTAGAGATTCTTTTATCACAGCTTTAAACTTTCATTTTATAGACTTTTAAGAAGTCCACTGGCGTGTAAAAATGCAACTATATTTTCTTCATTTCCATTATTCAGATCAGCACTAATATTATTTCTAAGACGGAACCTCTTTCTGAGGTCCTCATATATGGCACACTCTTCTATTAGAAGCTTGATTGTCAGTATTTTATTACAAACACCGCACATTGGTCTCACTTCGCCGCTTAACAAATATAAATTTGTTAATCGCGTGTGACCGATTCTAAGTCTGGTCACCGCTACTTGTTCACGGCGAGTCAACTTAAAGTCGCTTTTCCATTCATATGGAGAAGTTTTTAATGAGTTTAATTTTGTATTTAAACTCCTCCATTCAGCATTCCACTTGTTTTTTACTATGTTTGTTAGACGGTTTTTAACATCTGCCACTCTTACAGGAAATGCATCCAAATCATCGTAGACTGTTGCCTTTCTGGCAGCTTCGTCTGCGATTTCATTACCTGTAATACCAGCATGCCCCGGAGTCTATACAAATACGCATCGCTATCCTCGTTGTTTAGAACGTATAAAATGGAGAGGATGTTTGCAAATAGGACATCCTTAGTGTTCTTGTTCCGAATTGCGACAAGTGCACTTAAAGAATCGGAACATATTAACACTCTCTCTTCACAGTTTCCAAAAGTGGGCTTCTCCATTTACATATATTGAGCATCCAACACCATGTTCGGTTTTAGAACCGTCAGTATAAATTCTGATATGTTCTTCGTAACTACTGACGGTTGCCAAAAATTCCTGTTGGATGATCACTTCTGGTTTCTTTTTTATTTCTCCTTGAGAGAGATCCAAACTTGTATTTACCGCTGGCAAGAGCCATGGCGGCATTTCTCTAGTAGAAATTGCCAATGTATCTGGAAAGGCAATTTCGTATTTACTTCTTAATTCGTGGTACCTAATTCCGGCTGGTCTGGAATAGGTAGCACGACATTCGTATAATGCAGCCATAGGATGGTTATTGAAAAGTTTATTATTTATATGGGCAGGATAAGCCCATATATTTGCTGCGTATCTTAGTAAAAGGATCTCTCTTCTATAATGTAGTGGCATAATTCCGGCTTCAGACATCAGTCTAGCCGCCATACTTGTGTGGAAAGCACCAGTTGCATATCTTATTCCGCTATTATGAACTACATCTAACTTTTTTAAATGCGACTTTCTAGCGGATGAATATACGATACATTCGTAGTCTAGTTTAGATTGAACCAATGCTTTATACAATCTCAATAATGTCTCTTTGTCTGAGCCCCAATTTATGTTCGATAGACATTTTATAATGTTTAGGGCTCTTTTGCATCTATCACTCAAGTCCTGTATATGTGATCCCCATGTAAGGGATTTATCCAATACTAGTCCTAAATATCTTACATTGTCTTTATATTGTATTGGATTATCATCAATTGTCAACGCAGGACTTTGATGAGGTATTCTCTTCCTACAAAAGTGTACGTAGCACGTTTTTTCTGGTGAGAATTGGAATCCGTTATTCCTTGCAACTTCATTTAAAGCATTGATCGCTCGTTGCAATTTGTACCTCACCATAGCAGTCTTGTTGCTGGCATACACAATTGCCAGATCATCAACATAGACGCTTTTGCTGATTTCTACTGGAATAGCTAATATCAATTTATTAATGGCAATGGTAAACAAGGTACCGCTCAACGGCGAACCTTGTGGTATGCCATTTTCCAAATTTCTTACAGGTGAATATTCGCTACTGACTCGTAGAACGATAGCTATTGGGGTCTGTAAAATTTTTATTTTTCTTTGGTACTGGAACAACATGAGCTTTTTACCACTGCTGCGGGTACATTCCATCCCGCCATATTTATTATAAAGTTCTAATAATCTACGCTTTGCAGTGGTATTCAGCTGCCTGATCATATTATAATGGATTTCATCCGGACCAGCAGCTGTGTTATCTGATTTTTCCAACGCTTTCGCGAATTCTTCCATTTTAAATGGTACGTTATATGAGTAATTATACTCAGTTCTGAAGTTTAGTAGACCTTTAAGTTTTTCTTTTTTAGTACGAAAATCTTCTTCGTAGTTGGCCGTTCTGCTGGACTTTTCGAAGTGATTGGATAACAGCTCTGCAATTTCACATAGAGTGTCTTTTATTTCATCTTCATCCTGAAGGCTAGTTATGGGAGCAAAATCATTACGCCCACAAATCGCCTTCACTTTCCTCCAAACATCTGCTGCAGTATTAGCTTTGTCGATTGATGACACGTACTGCTGCCAGGATCGTTTCTTTGAGTCTATCATAAGACGTTTTGCATACGCCCTGTATTTCTTAAAGGCAACAAGATTTTCTATGCTAGGACGCTTCTTAAAGGCGTTATACGCTCTTTTCTTTCTTTTTATAGCTTCACTTATTTCATCGTTCCACCATGGAACGGGTTTCTTCGTAAGTTTGCCAGATGTTTTGGGAATATATCTCGATGCCGACTCAAGTATTGCATTTGTTATGGCGTCGACATCGTCCCCGATTACTCCAGTTGTTTCTGGGAGTATCGTTCTAGCTGTGAAGCTCGTCCAGTCTGTCTTATCAAATAACCATCTTTTAGAGATGGGATATGTTTTTCTTGTAATATCAGTTAAAATTTTCACCGGGAAATGATCGCTTCCATGCAAATCGTCTATGACATGGAAGCTGTACCTCGGTGCTATCGATCCGCTTATAAGTGCAAGATCTATACAGGACGTCGATCCATCTCTGGCATTGAAAAAGGTTCCTGATCCGTCGGTTAAAATAACAAGTTATGAATTCATCAGGAACCTTTCGAGTTCTCTTCCACCGGGATCTACTCGATCTGATCCCCAAAGAGAATTATGAGCATTAAAGTCACCCACCAGTAAAACAGGTGGGGGAAGCTCGGAAATTAGTCGTGCTATGTCATCCTTATTCCAATCAAAATTCGGCAATTATATGCTGTAGACAGTGACCTGGAGCGGACGCTTCATTCTAACGGCGACCACTTGTAGGTTTGTGTTTAGAACAACCGCTTCGGTGGTAGCTCTAGTTGATGTTAATATGGCTACTCCACCTCTAACTCTTACATTTGGCGGTTGATCTCGCCGGAATATATTGAATCCTCTTAATTTAAAATTTTCATTTCGGCGGAAATGCGTTTCTTGCAAACATATACAAATCGGGTCTACATCATGTACCAAGCGTTGGAGCTCATGGATGTTTGAAGAACATCCATTGATGTTCCATTGTACTATCGACTCGCTGATTTTAAATTAAATTATGATCTAGGTTTTCCCTTCGGCCATCCTTTTTTTCTTTTTTTCTCCATCTTACGAACAGCATCGTGTTCGTGGAGAAGGTCGTCGCCCGTAAAGCTTCCGGTCTCCGAATCGGAGACCACCGAAGCCGCCGACGACGACGGGCATGGATCGGCACCGGTTACAGGCGCCGATTGTGGGGCGGCAACTTGGCCGACCCCAGACACGGGGGTTGCACTGGTCACCGCCTTAGGAAGGGGGGACACTCGTCCCCTCTGTGAAACTTTTTTTGGCCTCTGAGGCTTAGAGGCCACTTCAGTTACAAGAGGCTTGGGAACCTCCATTACAGACTCTGTAGCTGTCACTTTCTTTTCATCAACTAAAATCTCACTAATACGAACTTGGATTTCAGTTTTAGTGTCCGTTTTCTTCTGTACTGGAGCGACTTTCTGTTTTGGAGATGTGTCTTCAGGAGGCTGTACAATTATTCTTGGCTTAACAGTTTCTTTAGTGCTGAGAGGCTTCATTTTATTTTCAGTTATCCTCTCAATTAAGCCAGCCAAGGTAGGTGCGAGTTTGTTGATGATTGCACTCTCATCAACAGCAACTGGAGCAGGAGTAGGAACAGCAGCTGCAGCCTCAGCATAGGTTGTTGTTGCTCTAGGTCT
The DNA here is from genome assembly GCF_047948215.1 of Lycorma delicatula. Lineage (NCBI taxonomy): Eukaryota > Metazoa > Arthropoda > Insecta > Hemiptera > Fulgoridae > Lycorma > Lycorma delicatula. The sequence continues at coordinate 14,263,348 of NC_134458.1, read as the reverse complement.
GCGGGCGTTTACGATCTTCTTTGCTTCAAAATATCTGACCTTTTGCAGGGTTTTTACTTCCTGCACAGCTACTTCGTCTTTGTAAACAGGACAGTTCCTGGATCTACAGGAATGCTGTCCTCTGGAGTTTATACAGGTAGGAGGCTCCTTACACGGCTCTCCTTCATGAACTTCATCACCGCACACGCATATTTGCGGCCTCTCACACCTAACAGCCTTGTGTCCAAAGCGTTGGCATTTAAAGCATCGCATTGGTTGCGGGACAAATGCCCGCACATCCAACCGATGAATGCCCGCTCTTATCTTCTCCGGCAAAGTAGGCCGGTTAAATGTAAGAACATGGGATGCTGAAGGTAGGACTTCGCCATTCCTTCTTATGTTCAACCTCCGACATTCTAATACTCCCTGCGGCGCTAATTCCTCTACAATTTCCTGCTCCGTACAGTTAAGAAGATCCCGACAGACCACAACACCCCTTGAGGTGTTGAGCGTGCCGTGGGGATCAACACGTACAGCTAGTTCTCCAATTTTTTAAGCCCTAGGATCTTCTGAGACTGTATATCATTTACAGTCTCTACATGAAGTCCCGTGAAAGTTTACCTAATTTCCTTAACAGGGCCTCCAGCACATTTTGTTATTTCTCGTGCAATGAGAAATGGACTCACCTTCGAGAAATTATCGTCTTCTTTTGTAATAACTAAGTATTTTGGCTTTGGAACGTTGCTTTTGAAGAAAGCTTTTTGCAAGCTTTTCCTAGCCTCAACTTCAATTTTACGAGATTCTGCGCTCTTTCTCCGTTTTGCCTCAGGCGCAACGGCTGGTTCTAGACGAGGGTGTTTACGTGAACCCTCTGCCAAGTTTGGTTGTTCAGTTTGCATGAACAGTTGATCCCTTCTGTAGTAAGGCTAGCCGGCGGGATACACCCCCACTCCAGGGCTACCAACCCTGAAGGTCCATTCCGGTACTCCGGTGGAACCGGCATATGTCCTGGCAGAGAGCGGATGTGCAGTCTATGCACTGACTCCAGGCCCTTACACGCCGAGGCTTTCAGGGCTCCCATGCCCCGAACAACATGGGCACCTTAACTACATGCTTGCCATCGCGGGGGCCATGTGAACAACGAAAGCCGTTACACCTCCAAATCTCCGTTACACCTGCAAATAACTTCGACCGTGGCCGCCACATCGCCAGCTCTAAAGGCAGCATCAATCCATTTCCATAATCAGTAAGAATTTCGTATCTGCAGGTGGCCGCGAAATCCAGTCCTCTAATTCGGCCTGCAGATGAAAATCGGCCGGAAAAAGTATATCCGAGAAACAATACTCGGAACTCGGAACCCCGTTAGCCAGCTATATGTAATGTACGTGAGTACAGCTGTTGCCACGTCCAGGGCGGACGTGGAACGTAGATGTTGTGTTCCGGACGTGGGGATTATCTACCTCAGTGCAAAATTTACACTATTATTACACTATTATTAATATTTACACTATTATTACACTTTTATTATTACAGTTTTATACGGAAAAAATAATTTTTAATTGGCCCTTATTAAGCTTATTTTCATCTATTTTGAACCATTGTGTTTTTTCCTTTGTATTAAATTGGGGTAATGTTAGGGGTAGCTTTATCTTCTGGTTTTGATGCTTTAAATTGTTAGCTTTTAAGCTTATTTTCATCTATTTTGAACCATTGTTTTGATTGTTGTTTTAGTTAGGGGTGACTTCAGTTATTGTCGTTGATTAAGGGCAGGAAGTCCTTTTTTGAGTGTACTTTATTTTATTAATTATTTGTTAACATGGCTTTAAAGTTCACTCTGTAACATTTTTTTTTTTAAATTTGATTTTTGTTTTAAAATTTATAACGCATGTAAATTTTTGTTAGGTTAAATATCCTTAATGGTTAATTTTTATTTTCAGTGTTATTATTACAGTTTTATACGGAAAAAATAATTTTTAATTGGCCCGACCGGATCCGAGTGCTAGATAAGCAGGTCGAAATGTTTATGCGGTTGATACGAAATTAAAATACGAGGTGCGACAATAAAGTAATGAGACTGATGTGAAAAAAATGTTGCTTACCGTTTTAGTCATGTTTAGTGTTGTCTCCTTCAAAGTAGTTCCCCCTCTGATTGCACACACTTATTCCAGCGCTTCTGCCATTGATGGTAACATTTCTGGAACTGATCTTCTGTAATATCCTCCAAGACCCTCGTCACAGCTTTTTGGACATCTTGTGTTGTTTGAAAATGGTGTCCCTTGACCGCTATTTTGACTCTTGGAAATAGAAAAAAGTCGTACGGAGCTATATCTGGTGAATAAGGGGGCTGTGGTAGTACTGAAATTTGTTTTGTGGTTAAAAATTGCTGTACTGACAGAGCAGTATGGGATGGCACATTATCGTGATGCAGAATCCAATTATCAGCAATGTTGGCACGGACACGAAGAACTCGTTTACGAAGTCTTACTAAAATTTCTTTGTAGAAATATCAGTTAACTGTTTGTCCAGGAGGCACCCACTCTTTATGAACAATTCCCTTGGAATCGAAGAAGCACACAAGCATGCATTTCACTTTTGACTTTGACATGCGAGCTTTTTTTGGTCTGGGTGACACCAATGCGAATTTTGGCGTTTTGTCTCTGGATCGTATCGAAAAACCAACCTTCATTACCAGTGATAACACGGCTCAACAAATCTGGATTGATTTCCGTTTGCTCTAACAGATCGGCTGCCACATTTTTCCGTATTTCTCGCTGTTGTGTGAGATTTTTGGGGACCATTTTTACACAAATCTTTCTCATACCAAGATCTTCAGTTAATATTAGACAAACCGTTTCTTGATTGATGTTGAGTTCTTCTGCAATCATTTTCACGCATAGTTTTCGATCAGATCGTACGATTTCAGGCACCCTGGTCAAGTTGACATCTGTGTGTGAGGTTGATGGTTGTCCACTGCGGTCTTCATCTTCAACATTCGTTCTGCCTTCACTAAAAAATTTATGCCACCGAAAAACTTGAGCTCTGACATCCTCCTCTCCAAAAGCCTTCTGAAGCTTACCATAAGTTGTCGTCGCGTTTTACCCAATTTAACGCAAAAAGAAATGGGCATACCTTTGCGCAATATTTTGTGGTTTAATCTCTGTGACGAGAGATACAAACACGTGTTCACTTATTACAGCACAACTCACGACTGAGCAGTTGCATCAATGTGCCGCTTGGACTAGAAGTAGCTTATAGAGCAAGGTCAAAGATGGTGTGCCTTCGCAAGCTGCAGGGTTGCCAAATCTTGCAAAGAAAAATCAGTCTCATTACTTTATTGTCGCACCTCAATATTAATTTTTGCATTGGTTCTTGGAATATCGGATGTGCTTGCTGATAAGCAGGTTCGAACATGTTCGAATGCGGTTGATTTATACAATTTTTTTTTTTTTTCTAATCGATGTCAAGCGGATGTTTGCGGAAGATATACGTGAAAAACTTGTTCGTTATTTACCGGATATGAGTAGGTATAAATAGCCATCTGTAACCGTCCTAGCGTCATTCTAACGCGTACGCTTGCTTAAGCAACATCATCATCATGACTGACGAAAATAGAAAAGATTTTGTTCATCAGTTGAATAAGAGACTAGTGGCTGACAAAGATGAAACGAAAAGCGTCGCCATTATTACGGTTGGTAAACCGTACGAGATTGTGTGGTTGGGGAAAATCGCCACACGTTATGGGAAGAGAATAGTCTGTCGCTTATGAGATGGTGAGGAGGAACCAGCTTTTAATGTATTTTAGAAAAACGGTTCGCTGCTACAGTACTTGAAGATGAGTTCGATACCATGGTAAACATGAAGCTGAAGTTTATTTTTACAGGACACTTTGGAAAAACTTTTGATTTGATATTTGAGTAATGATTCACTGGTAGCTATTTAAACTGTCCTTTTCAGAGTAACAACACATTACACAAACAACACAAAAAGAAACACACTAAAATACACAAAACAAAATACAATAATGTTACTAACTATTGTTTTAAAACAATATTTATGTACATATATTGAATACAGTGGTTTCAAGGCCAACCATATCATATCGTGTCAAGTGACACGATATGATATTGGATTATCATATCGTGTCACTTGACACGATATGATATTGGATTTATCCACTATCAATTTTGTTACAAATGGTGAGGAGAGTATGTAAAAATATATTTACTTAAATTGGGTGTCCTACTTTAAGATAGTTAGATATAATGCTTTTAGTCCTGTAGTTATTTCGTATTAAAAACTTCTAGCAGGTGGCTTTGTCGTTGCTGGTTGCTATCGACAATAAATTAATTTGTGCTTTTGTATTCGACGTGAACGGTTGCCACACTACGACTTAAAAAAAAACAATGACTATTTCATTAAGAAAGTGCGTACGTTTTTGTGTTACATTATACTTGTTACAGCAACTTTTATAATTACTGTAGAGTGCCACCGTTCGTTATTCTACGAAACGTATAGGCAAACGTTACGTTTCCGGTGTAAAATACCACCAAAAGGTCCATAGAGGTAATGAGGCTTTCAAAAGATTTAAGTTCTCAAGATTTACTTTCAGACCGAATTAAGTCGTTCTACATCGCTGTGATATAGGTTCCGGTTGTTGTTAACAGAATCCTGAATTCGTATGCCAACCAGACGTAGATGGCATCAAAGAGGTGACGTTAGAAATTCACATCACAGAAAAGTTTATTAATAACAGTGAAAATGTATCATAGAAACGTTGTAGCTTCAACTCATACACAATGTATCTGTCAGTATATCACCATACCTATCCGATGAATTTTTAATTCACCGAGTTGTGGAGGGGAGGCTGGTTTTGACTTTCTGATTGGTTGACAGTAGGGTGTGACAGTTGTGGTGGTGGGGAGAAGCTTATAAATATGATGTAATCGAGTGAAGTAGTTTAACAGAGCCCAGCAGAGATGCGTCCTGAAGGGCAGCCATACCAGAAGCGGATGAAGAGCTTCTACACAACCTCTCCTAATTTAAAACTTACATTAAGACAAATAACCCAGCAATAGCGACTCCTCCGGAAAAGGGGACGCATTGCTCCCTCCTTTTAGCTAGTGTCCCGTTGTGGCGTATTCCTGCTAGCCTATTAAAGAGTTAGCACCGAAAGGACTTCAGTGGACGGTCTGAAGGGGAATTACGTCGGGAGGACAGGCTTTATAAGCCTAGCCTTCCGCGGTCGGCCCATGAAATGGGTTCGATAACGCTGGTTCAACAACGGATTGGAATGCAATTAAATCCGTCTTAAATTCACTAAAATAATAATAGACAAAAATTGAAAAATTAGATCCGAGATTAAAAAAAAATAACCTTTAAAAAAAAAACAAGCCCGATTAGAAGGATCCAGCAGCAAGGGACTCTGTCCAGGTTCTGCAATAAAGTAGGGAGTAATAGACTCCTGCCAACTTTGCATTCCATTCCGAAGTAGTTTAGTCCAGCAGAGATGCGTCCTGAAAGGCAGCCATCACAGAAGTGGATGAAGAGCTTCTACTTAATCTTTCCTTTATAACTTACAATTAAATTAAATTAAATCAGCAATTGCGACTCCTCCGGAGAAGGGGGTGCATTGCTCCCTCCATACACTTAGTGCCGCGTTGTGGCGTATTCCTGCTAGCCTATGAAGCGTTAGCACCGAAAAGACTTCAGTGGATGGTCTGAAGGGGAATTACGTCGGGAGGACAGGTTTCAAAAGCCTAGCATTCCGCGGTCGGCCCATAGAATGGGTTCGATAACGCTGGTTCAACAACGGATTGGAATGCAATTAAATCCGTCCTTAAAATCCAAAATATAAAATAACACAAAAATTGAAAAATTAGACCCGTCATTTAAAATAAACCTTTCAAAAACACGCCCGATAGAATCAGCCAGCAGCAAGGGACACTGTCCAGGTTCTGCGATCCGTAGGGAGAACTTGTAAACTCCCGCCAACTTTGCATTCCATTCCATTCCGAAGTAGTTTATTCTTTGAGAAACGTTCGAGGTGTAAACGTTATGGATCTGTTTACTGAAGACAGATCCATAACAGATTGTTCGCGTACGTGTCGGTAGCCGACACGTACCACATTATTATTATTAATTTTCCATCAAGCAAACTGAGTAGAAAATAAATCTGTAGGTCGACCTTTCTTTATTTTTACCACAAGATGTCATCATATGGACAGACTCCTGAGATCGCTTTCATGTTACATACAGCTTCAAATACAGGTCTAGGAAACAACATGTAACTGCACATAATTTTTTTTTTAATTTAGTATAATGTGATAACAACACATATGATGGTGGGAAAAATATTTATTTATATTTTAAAAAGAATTGACAATGAAAGACAGATCGGTAAGGATTTAGGTTTGCAGTCGATACATACTTGAAAACACCTGCTTGTAAAGTAGTTACATTCGGCAACGCTGGCGTGACGTCAAAGCCAAACCATCCTCCGGTTTGCATGAGTAATATCTGCGATAGAATTAAAAATCCGCCCATCACACACTTTAGTGTACGTCATTGTTGAGAAAATCGAATTACTTTCTCTCACAGTAACGTACGAAAACAATTAACAATTGATTTATTAATAATATAATTAATATACTTCCTAGCTCCAAAAAGTATTTTGTTAATTAAAACCATTCTTATGTATACAGAGTGTAAGTATTAATTCACAATTTACGGAGTAAATACTAACTGTTTCGTTCTTAGAAGGATGTAAAACAGAATAATAATTTTTTTACGTTAAAAAGATTAGGCTACATGTCTTATGTCTGTGGTTCTACATGTGCCGACCAACAAAGAATAATAATCAGCCTAAAGCATCATCTTGAGAAGTTGCTTTATTGTTGCTACTATTGGAATTAAATTTAATGAAGTATATATGAAATTTATCCCATTAGTTTTTTCACGGTATAATTTTAGTTTTTTAATAAAATGTTAAATATCAATTAATTAGTGTGTAGCTCCTTTCAAACAAGGTTTTACCATTTATTCTTTCTTGAAAGGGGGGGAGGGAGATGTAATCGTGACTATATTGTTTTGAATAACGTATAAATTACATTAGAGTACCCAAAAAGTCTAATTCTTTGCGGGATATCAGTTGTGTTTTTTTTTAAATTTAAGAGGAACTCAAAATTCTTTTATAAAGAAGTAAAGTATGATTCTTTGCTGTTGTTATTATTGATTGAGATTGTGAAATTAAACTAAAAAATTCTTAATAATCCAATAAGTAAAGAAGAACTACATCCGTAAAGTAAAAATCTCAGTAACTTTAAGAAAGAATTACAAAAAATATTTAAATTCTACAGTGCTTCTACATGAGTAACAAACCATTGAAGTCACGACTTCTACAAAAATTTGTATACCATTACAAAAGAAAAATAACTGTTGGATTTTTCTCTCTCGTCAAGTTATTTATTGGCGATAAATTATTTTTTATCGTTTTTAGTATTTCATTTAATTTTTGGATCTGTTTCGTTACACGTTCCACTGTAAAACAACTAGTTTCTCGGCTCTATATATATTTATTTACCAAAATATTTCAAAATATACTTTTAGGCTTCCTGTAGTTTTAGGTTATTACACAATTATAATTAAATCTAAGTTTAATTTGGTACTACTACGTTGTTTTTCTAACTAATCGTGTAAGTTTTAATTAAAAAATAAACTATTTTATTATTATTATCTTTTTAACTAAAACGTTCATGTTTTGATTCTCAAGGTTTTTTTTATATTTTACGGATTATTGATTATTTCAAGAAATAATTATTAAATTCAAATTTTTAATTTTTCTTATATTCTATTGTTAAAAAATTAATAACTGAATCGCAAAACTATTACAAAGTAAAGTTTGTTTAGTTCATACAGTTTTAAAGGATCGATTTTGCCGCAGGCCACGAATGTTATCGAATACTTACGGAGCGAGGCAGCTGGATCAATGAAGGCGAACGCGGTGCACTTGCACACTCTTATGTACAAAGGATGTACTACTTGTTTCGTTGCAGTTCCAGTATACCCCGCTAGATACCAGCAACATTCTGTAATATACTGACCTCTCTCTCTCTCTTGCAAATTATTATAACCTTTGTTAGGGACACTGAGCTGTGTATTTTTAGTTTGTACTACTTGAGATTAAACTGTAATTTATTCTCGGAATTGTACTAAACAACCTCTTATAAATATTTTAATTTTTTACTGGATTTTCCAATATAAAATTATAAATAACACAAATTCATTTTATATTCCATTGTGTACGACACTTTTGTTTAAAAATTAAAATTGCCCCGATGAATATAATTTCTATGAAAGTATTATAGTGTATGTCTGCATGTACACGCGCGCGTGTGCGCGTATGTGTGTGGGCGCGCGCGCGCATACGAGCGAGCCTGCGTATGTGTATGAGCTGTTTATTGATGTATTTTTCAATAACATTTTATCTTTTTATTTATTTTTAATGCATGCTGGAATATTTGTGAAAATAACTCACCTTTGCAAATAAGTATTGCACTTTACAATTATGAATTAAAATTCCTGTTCAATAATTAAACGGTAGACTTTTTATGAAAGTAAATTTTCAGATTACGTACGGTTTGCAATTAAATACATGAGCAGGCAAAAAAAGTTTAAAAAAATGATTACTCCATACTTTTTTTCATAAATAACCGTTTCTTCTAATAAAATTACTTCTGCGATGGAGCAGCGAGTCTATTCCTTTCATCCAGAAGGTCCCATTTCCAATTTCGGTTTACGAGTTGCGTTTTACAAGTACTTTGAGAAAAATTCGTTCCTCATCAGAAACAACTACAATAACACTCTAAGTGGAAGTCGGCCTATACCTAATTCATAAATAAATAAAACCACTTCTACTTAAAAGATATTTAAATATCACAGAATTATTTACTGGTTTTAAGGAAAATTATTTTATTTCCCTGCGTAACTCTTTCAGTATTTGCCTACATAATAATCTTCAATGTGTAAATAACCAGATTAAATAAAGTAAAACTACACTTTCATAAAAAATAAACTTTTTCAGGTATTCAATTTTTTTTTTTAATTATAAAAATGTAATTATTAAAAATTTCAAAATTTAGAAATAAAAAACACCAAGAATTTTATTTGCACGGTTAATCTCAGACAATTCGATAACTTTAATAAATCTGTTGTTGCCAGAAAGGGGGAGAACTATTCTTGTTGATAAATTTTATTTTCAGGGCAAATTTAGTAAATAACTGAAAAAAAATTCGTGTTTCAATCGTTTCAGAAAATTTAATTCGTCTAGGACATAACTTTATCAATTCCTCTGCGATTTTTAAATATTGATCGAAAGTTCTTAGAATCAGTGTCTAGTGCATACATAAGTTGTTTACACTCGCACACGTGGACACTGAATCTAATCTGAATTTTCTTAAAGCAGTTCTAAAGAAAGGTAGTTGGTTTTAAACAAAACTACATATACAAAAAATGTTTTTTACCACCTCAAAAAAAAAATAAAAATAAATAAATATATATATATAATGTTAAGATAAATATTGTAACCGTTATACTTTAATACTTTAAGTATTAAAAATGAGTGTATCGAAGTACTGTAACACGTAATATACATTATTATTGCTTTGGGACTTCATATGAGTCGCAGGTTGTAAAACCTCTTCGTAGAATACTCCAAGGAGATTAGAAAAAATTTATCCTTGAAAATTAATAGACCAAATTTCCATTTTTGTAATCTTGGAATTATATGTCACTCCGTTCCTATAAATGAAAACAGTGAGATATGTTTCAAATTTTATCGATGTACACTACTTTTGTAGTTTGTAAGTAGATGAAAAAACAAAGAGAGATTAGATTTTTTTTCATTGTATAATTTGTAACCTGATATAAAAAACGATATAATTTCGTAAATTTCCAGTGAAATTTTGTGAAGGAAAAAAACATTCTTGCCGATTGGACTAATAGTAAAAAACTAGTTTCAAAAAATAAGCTCATAACATATATTGTCTTGAGAAGATTTTGTAGCTGAAAAGTAAAACTGGTGTGATTTGAAAATTCGATAGCCATTTATGCTACTAAAAACCTTATAATACCTTTTATATCAAATATTAGTTTGCTAAAATCGAATTCTTTAAACGGCATTTAGAGAATAAGGGTTTTAATCCAGGCTAAGAGGATAGAGAAGTTTCTGAGCGAAGTGAAAATATCATTTACAAGGAGTTATGTGGAAATATTGAATCTTGGTAATTGTATACCGTATTGACGTCATCTTTATATTTGTCCTACTAAGTTTCTCGATTATCTACGCGGTAATTTAGTGAGAAAAGTAATTTTTAAAGATTGAAATTTGATAACTGGTAACATTTACACTCCTTAACGTGACCTTGTTCTTGGATTCCGTTGACGTAACTGCGCAACGCTAAATTGCGGTTCTGCCGTATTGTTTACAACTTTCTTTGAAAGTATAATAAATGAGTGTCCTGTAAACCAATACGAGTATAGAAACGTGAATTCCTCAAGGTAGCCGACCAAATGATATTTGCTTTCGTTGAATCTCCAGAATTTTTGTCAGACCTTATACCACAGCCGTTCGATATTTTGAATACGTACACCGTTGTCGGAGTCTAGTATGTTAAAACGTTAAATAGCTTCAAATTGAAGGGACTTGTAAGATCCCAAAAGGTCACACATTACAGTTATGCGCTGCAGAAAGCGCTTTTTAATAGTTTTTAATAACGTCTCCGAGCGACGGTTCTCAAAATAATTTTCAATAGCGGCTTCTGAATTAATTATTTTACGGTAATTTTTTTTTAAAATTGTATACCTTAACATTATTTCATGTACGACTATATTTAAATATCTAATGTGAACTCAGGATCACATCCATTTTTTATCTTGTAATATGTTTTTAAATTAATAATTTATCTTTTATGTATTGTATTATTATACTCATATACCGATTAGAATAAAGTATGTATTTATTAAAGTGTATTGGACAAAGAATAAAAAAATAGTGAGCGAGTCAAAAGGTACGTAACTCAATAATTAATATTCTTAAAAAATCTTTGTTAACGTAATATATATTAGTATTTTGTAGATGAACGAAAAGTATTTACAATCATTAATTTTCCTCACAATAGATACTGTAGATACCATGGAATCGAAATTCGTGTCGTTTCCATCAGTTCTGTTTGTCCATCACTGTCCTTCCGGTGGATTACACAACAATACATTTCAAAAAATCATTTGAGCATCATAAAATTATCTATATATTATTATTATTTTATCAGTATTTCCTTGTCGGGTTTCAAAATCTACATGATCCATCCTTAATTTACTGTTGTAATGTAAAATATTGGTGCGTAAGTAATGTTTACATAATATATCCGCTTTATTATTTACATCTTTCTCATTAATGCAAATACCGAAGTTCGGGTACCCGTTGTGAGATTAAATTTAATACTCCTGGTTTTCGACGGAGATGATCGTTTCTCTATAGAACCTTATAAATCTATTTAGATTTTATAATCAGCGATTTTATTATTTTTTCTGAATATTAACGTGTTGTACAATATTTGGACCCGAACAACAACTGTCTGTCAGTGTTTAAGTAACAACAGGCTTGCTCGTCGGGATGTACAGGTGTCCATAAAGTCTTTCCATGGTTACTAAAGTTTATTGCAAAAAAACTATTGCAGATCAGCTGTATGATTTGTGGCAAAAGGAAGAAAAAATTTTCAAGCTTTTTCATCATCTCAATAAACACACGCGCTTATTGTTACTCATAAATTGTCCGACCGATAATCAATTTCACGTCATATGTGGTCAACATTTCTTCGGTAACACTTTTTTTTTCTCCTCTACGCCCTTTCTGGAGGGAAAACTCCAGAAAGGACACAGAGGGCCTCATAAGAGACCGTTCTGTAGGCCGATACAACTCCTAAGAGTACCCCTCTGTGTATCTTCTTCATTCTATCTCTATTCCTTCCAATATTGAATGCTGACCACCATGCCGGAACGGCATACAACATTGCAGAAGTCACTGTCGACGCAAGAAGTCTTCTCTTCGAAGCTCTTGGTGCTCTCTTCTTTGACATTAACGCATTCAAACTTCTCATCATTCTTTCTGCACTATCACATATTTTTAAAACATGTTCTGTAAAACGACAGTTCTTCTGCAATGTGACTCCCAAATATTTTAGCATCTGCACTTCCTCTATTCTGTGGCCATCGATGTGTATATCAACCGATTCTAGTACCCTACGTCCGGTGAACTTGACATATTTACACTTATTCACACATAATTGTCTCTTGTACGCAACCATCTAGCTACTATTTCTAGTGACAGGTTTGTCTTATCTTTAACTTCTTCCATTATTTTAGCTTGTACGAGCACAGCTAAATCATCTGCATAAGCAATAAGCTGTAGCCCTTCTGGATACCTTAAACTAAGTATGCCATCAAAGACCAGGACCCATAGTAATGGGCCCAGAACTGAACCTTGCGGCACACCGCCTGACATATTGAAGTGTACTTCATCTTCTTGTGTACTAATCTTACACCTTCTTTCATTGAGATATTCCTCAATTTGTCTCCACAGGTATGAGCTGATTCTCTTCTCTTCCATGGCCATATTTATGTGTCTCCATGCTATTGTGCCGAATGCATTCTTCACGTCAAGTGATATTATTAATGGAATCTGTCTAGTTCGCCAAGTACCTCTTCTAGACTCCTCGGCCCAATTAATCACCTTACTGATGGCCTGAACGGTGGATCTCCACTTCCAGAAGCCATATTGATTTGGGCTTATGCCCAAGCCTTCCTCAACCTCGCTCACTATGCGGCCAGCCAGCATCTTTTCCACAAGCTTTCCCGTTGTGTTCAGGAGGCTCAATAGTCTATACGTCATATTTCCTCTTTCATCTGTGCTCTTCGGTAATAACACAACTCTCGCCTCCTTCCAACACTCCGGGAAAGTCTTGTTTACTAGTCCATGACTGACCACCTCTAGCATCTCCCATGGAGCTTGATTGATAAGTTTCTTGATAATTGCCGCTGGGATATAATCCGGACCAGGACTTTTCTTTATAACTAACATACGTCCAGCGCATAAGAGCTCACTCATTGCAAAATGTATGCTTTCACATTCAGTGTGTCTTCTCTCAACGGGCGTGAAATGCGGGAATAGGATGGGAATTATCCTTTCTGTTTCTTCCTTTGTAATTACAGGGAGACACCTACCGAACCTTTTGGTAATTATTCTGTAAGCCATGCCCCAGGGATCTTTATCGGGTTCTTCACATAGCCTTGCCCAATGGTCTCTCTTTTCTTTTCTTATCGTTCTATTTAGTGTTCTTCTTGTCTCTATGTATCTCATGTTGGCCTCTTCATATCTCAGTCCGCCTGCTATTCTGAGCCTCTGCTTAATTTGTCTTTTATTTTGCAGAATCTGCCTAAGATAAGCGATTTCTCCAGTCCACCAATACACCATTTGTTTTCTAACTCCATTGTGCATCTCCCTATCCATCTCTTGTTTTATTATATTAGCAAGGGTTTCTGGCGTGAGTTGTTCAGTAGCCGCTAATCTGATGGCAACCTTGCCTGTAATACCCTCTATCTGTTCTGCAGTGAATCTAGGAACAGTTTCTCGATCATAACTATTAAAACTAATGTCTTTCAATGTAACTATTGTTGCATAATGATTACTGGCTATATCCTGTTGTAGCACTTGCTAGCTCCACTGCTGTCTTCTCCATCTATCATCCAGGATAGTGAGGTCTAAGATTGAGGTATGACCTCTAGCCTCAAATGTTGGAGTGTCATCATTTATACATTGACATCCTACTGTTTCCATTAATTCCATCAACATTTCTCCTCTCCTATTGGTACTGCGGCCCCCGGCTGCCACCAGCCTACTATTGAAGTCACCTAGCATTATGATCTTTTTGTCTGTGTTAGTAATCACATTTTGAATTACGTCAAGTGTCCTATCAAATTCTACATTATCCACATTCGGTGATATATAGACTCGAACGATTGTTGCCGACAGTGTTAGCCTAGACACAAGATCGTGCGACAGCCTACATTACATTAGCCTGTTTACTCTAACCCTGTAGCACTCTAAGCATCCTGGTGTTTTCCACATTGCCATGCCCCAATCCTATGTTCATTACTATCACATTTGAGACATTTTTTGGGCTCCTGACAATTAGCTATTGTGTGTCCTCTACTCCCACAGTTAAAGCACAGGTCGCTTCTATCAGGGCCTTTACATCCGTGGCGTATGTGCCCAGTTCCCCAGTACCTGTAGCATTTCTCAGTGTCTTCTCTTATGAATGCTCTACAGTTAACCCAGCCTATTCTTATTCGCTACTCTACTATTTTGCTCGCCGCCCTGTATGATGTGACAATAGTCACATTTTTAGTTTCAGCAAATCCTGGTCTAATTGAGGAGATTTTCACATTCTCCGCTTCGCCAATCCTCATCTTTAATGCGGCTAGGATCTCTTCTTCCGGAGTATCACTTTCTACATCTCTTATATGTACTATCGTTCTTCTTCCACCTATTGTTCTGAGATCGACTTTTAAATTCGCTACCTTATCTTTGAGGATATTTGTGAATTCTGTTGCCCGTTCTGGTCCTTGTATCCTTACTAAGACTTCTTCATTTCTCCCTTTCTTTACTGATATAACATCCTTAGCGTCATCTCTATTTACTGCTGTTTTCATTGCCCCCAAAAGTTCAGCATAGGTCTTACCCTCTGATTTTACCACTATGGTTCTACTATTCTCCACAGGTGGGGTGGCCTTCATAATGCGCGGCTGTCCTGGTCTAACCTGTGTTGAAGCTACATCGGTGTGTAACATCAAGACTTTAGTGGTCATTATTCCTGTTCAGATAAGACACTATCTTCTTAATGTAATTACCTACATGGTTATTAGGCACTGTGTAGGACAGATTAGTGGTATTGTTCATAATTCTCCTCAGAGCTTTCAGAATTATCATCATTGTATTCTTTACCTCCATATTTGAGTCATAAAAAATTTTATACTTATTTCTTTTAACCTCTGTATGTTCACTCAGTATCGTTTGCTCATCCCTTAGTATGTCACCTGCATTATATTTTAATCTACCAGATTCATCATCACTATTTCCATGAATTTTACTGATATCACTCAAACTACAAGTATCGCCCACTTCAGTGGGGAGCTCTGTAACAAAACTCAATTTAGACCTCAATGCATTTGGCCATCTCCTATTTAACATCCCTATTAATTCTTCATCAGATAATTCCTTGTTAAGTATTTACTCCTCGTAATCATCTCCAACCAGGAAATCTGTTTGTGTTGCCTGCGTTATCTGAACTGCTGGCGAAGTAGGCATCTCAGCCAGAGAGTTTAGGCCCTCATAAATTTTTTTCAACTCCGACTCGTGTGTACCTTTGTATTTAGTCAGTCCAGGATCAATGTGTTGCTTTAATGCAGTCATCGTCAGGCCAAGTTGGTATATCAGGCAACCCAGTGTTTCTGGCATCTCCTCCTCCTCCTCAGAGGACCCTTGACGGGCTCTCTTTTTACCATTAAGATCCACTTTTTCACATGTGGCAATTTCTGTGCACTGGTACTACTTTGTCCGGACGTACCTTCCAAAGGAAGCGATCCCCAGCGTGGTATTGTACTCAGGGGACAACCCCGTTTCCAACGAGTACATGCAATTGCTTGTACAATAGCTTACGCTCAGCTATATAATAGCTTACCTATATAAGGTACTAATAGTCTCTATAATAATAGTCTGTTATCAAGTAGATAACCAACTGCTTCTCGTTATCACTAAAATTGAAATTAATAAAAATTAAAATTAATGTACTTCTAAAAATGTTAAATGTAACCAACGTAGATAACAGTCAACAATATTTAAATAATATGCTATCGGTTATCAGCTGGAGATAACCGATTAATCACGTACAGCGAAGAGACGCTCCGCTATAATCCTTATTGCCTGTGACAATAAGGTTGAAACGACAAAAATCACAATAAAAAATCCGTCCGTTAACCAAAATACGTAAAAATTTCAAAACACATCCAGTAAACACCCACCTAACAATACCTATTGTCCGTCTCCAAGAAAAAGCCGGAAAAACCAGTCCAAAAAATATTATAATTGCGGAGCAGCACAACAACACGTCCGTACGGTACGAGTACACTTACTCAACAATCTTCGGTAACACTAGCAACAGCTTCAGTTACTCTCCGTCTCAGTGTGTCCAGATAAGGTACGGGTATTACATAGACTCTGTTCTTAACATAAGCCCAGACGAAAAAGCTTAACGGGATTATTTCTGGTGATCGGGGTGGCCAGGGAGTGAGACTGTCGCGCCCAGTCCATCTGGCCATGAAATGATTCATTCAGAAAATCTTGAACTAGTAATCCCCAATGTGGTTTTGCGCCATCCTGCTAGAAAACCACCCTAAGTTGCAAGTCATTTAGTTAAGGTATTGTAAAATGTTGCAGCATATCCAGGTAAATGTTAGCTGTTATTGAATGCTCAATGAAAAAGAAGGATCGACGAATCTGTTATACATCAAACCACACTACACATTCACTTAAGGGGAATCTCTAAATTTTTCCCTGGTAAAGTACGGATTTTCTGAGCCTCATACTATGATTGTTTACTTTCGCTAAGGTATGGAAAGTAGTCTCATCTGAAAAATACAGACGCAGCAGATACTCATTGTCGTTATCAATCCGTGGCAAAATCTCGGTCGCAAAGGCAGCACGACGAAGGCCGTCATCTGTCTGTAGATGTTGCGATATCTGAACTTTATACGTGTGCAACCTCAGTTTCTTGTGTAAAGGTTTGTGCACTGTTAACCGGGGAATCCCTAGTTCATGAGATGTACGACGGGTAGATTTAGAAGGGCTATGTAGAAATACTTGCTGTACATCTTCGACCTTCTCTTCACTAACAGATGGCCACCCTGTTCGCGGAAGGTCGACTACACTTCCACTCTCTATAAACTTTGCATACCGCGCAACGATACTCTTGCTATCAGGTGCTAGTCGTCCGTATTCCCTTATAAAATTTTGCTGTATAGTAATCGGTGATTTCGACTCGTGATACCACAACACAGATTGCGATTTTTCCTGGATTGACGCCATTTTATACAAAAATTGATCGCAGTGCCCTATATTCTGCCTCTACATGCGACAAACGAATATAAAAAAAAAAACTTGATAATTTTTTCTTTTTTTTCCACTAACCGCAGAGCTGTAGCTGTAATAGTTTTTTTGTAATAAAGTTTTGGAATCACGGAAAGACTTTATGGAAAACCTGTACATTTGGTAATTTTTCTTTATTG
The DNA here is from genome assembly GCF_047948215.1 of Lycorma delicatula. Taxonomy (NCBI): domain Eukaryota; kingdom Metazoa; phylum Arthropoda; class Insecta; order Hemiptera; family Fulgoridae; genus Lycorma; species Lycorma delicatula. The sequence continues at coordinate 14,245,975 of NC_134458.1, read as the reverse complement.
ATAGTTACTTGTTAAAATACACCTCAAATTGTGACATGTCTTGAAAAGATTATAGTTATTTTGTCGGTTAAAAAGATAATCGTAACGCTGGCCTAAAAGTTTGTCTGATTTAGGAAATTATGATATAATATAATACTCGACCCCGTTTTTCAACCTCGTTTCCCTCTCTCTTTTTTCTGCTTAGCCTCTGGATCACGGTATGGTATTACTTTAGAGAAAGAACAAGTATGATATCTATGAATGTAAGTACAATGTAGGCTTGTACATTCTCAGATCGCCATTCCTGAGATGTGCGGTTAATTGAAACCCAACCACCAAAGAACACCGTATTCACGATCTAGTATTCAAATCCGTATAAAGGTAACTGACCTTACTAGGATTTGAATCTTAGAACTTTGCTGACTTCGAAATCAGCTGATTTGTGATGGCGAGTTAACCACTAGACCAGCACGTTCGGCTTCTCATCCTCGTCACATAGCATATATATTACTACAGGTAATTAATCTTACTAATGCCAGTGCTATGATTAACCACCGGCAGCCGAGCTAAACTTATGACCAATTATTTGAGTTTAAACCGGATTTTTGAAGGATTATAATTAACTTTTCAGTTTGAAGACTAGTATTAGGTAATTAATCATAATTGTTAGCGCACCACAGTAGATTTCTTTAAAAAAGCAACTATTATTTTAACAAGTAAACATTTACGTATATGTTTCATCACAGTACATATTAGTACGTTAACCCGATTTAGTTAAAGTCGGCCTCGCCCTCGTGTTGCTTCCAAGCCAGACCTGAGCTCTCACACCTTAAAACGATGAGCAACACAGCCTAGTCGAATCCTTGGTCGTTATTCTTACCGAAGATATTTCTCTTCCAACGGTTAGTCGGTTAAACCTGGGTGATAACACCGTAGTAAGTTTAGTCATAGCCGAAACTTGACCGGATCCAGATCAGGTTTACTCCAGAAAAAAAGAATGAACCGTTGCTCTCGTCTTAACATCACTGAAGTATACTGAGAAGGTCGATCGGCGTAACCTTTAAGAAAGAGTGTTAAGTGCATGCTAGACTAGGTTCAAAACAAAACGTTTGTAGCCGGAACTCTGTAGGACAGGTGAATATTGTATTATATTCACCTTCATAGAAAGAAATTAATATGTAAATCTTATAAAACGTACATTGTACGTATAAATTGTTTATGGCTCGTATACTGTAATTACAGGATTAGTAAAATGAGCTTTCACAGTTAGCGACTTTACATTTAAGAGGTATAATGTCTATCCTGTTGATACATACAGATACGCTAAAACCTTTATGTTTTTTGTTTCAGTCTATAAATTTAGTACAGACTAAATTTTTAAATAAAATTATTACTGCTGTAAAAAAAAAAACTTTTCAAAGATGTTTTGATTTATTTTTAAGTATAAATATGTGTTATAAAAGTATATCAAAGATGAAAAGAGATAAGTAAGTCGAAAGCATTAAGTTAAGTAGATAGACTTTTAGTCCGCTTGTATAAGCTTCCTTTGAAGGATTTATATCCCGTTTAAAAGAATTTATGGAATTTTTAAGATTTATTAATATAATACACATATACATAGATCGAACGATAATATAGCTATTTTATTTCGTAATGATTAAAATCATCGCTTATTTTTATAAAACAAGAAGTTATAAGAATGTTATATAAAGTTAAAAATTTTAATTTTATTTGCAGACTAATTTAAAAGCCTTTGTTATTACGATATGTTTTCATTTCATTAAAAAGCGAAAGCGTATTAACAGATTTAATTTTGTTTTGTGTATCGCTTAGTTTATTTCTTCTTGTATCGTGCAGTAATAGTTGAACCGAATTTAACATAAATACGAAATAGATTTATTTATCTCAACATCGATTAAAATCTTGATTTACTTACTCCTTACACCACAATTTGATGGACAGATAGCGGTGTAAAGAATACATCAGGTTTACTGAAATAATATTCATTAAATTTTGATCGCGTCAGTAAATCGCCATACGATATATGTCCGTATGAATAAATTCAGGACGTGCTATTTTAATTGGCCTGTGAAAGACCGTTCTGTTATTGTACGATAAGAGGACATTTTCGATGCCAATCCGCAAAATTTTTTTTAAAAATAGTTGAATTAATCACATTACAGCAAATTGTAAAGATCCATTAACACTGTGTCCCAAAAAAATAAAAAATAAAACTTCTTTTCCGAAATATTTTTATCAAACATTCAGGTTTTTTTTTTAATCATGCACCTGTCGTTTATCATATAAAAAATAGTTTTTCTTAAATAAATAATTTTTCTGTGTATCTTTTATACAAATATAACAACAAAATTTCAGAAAATAATCTGATGTAAATGAAATAAAATTCTGATGAATATTCCGCGATTATTAAGATATCAAAAACTGTACAATACTTGGATAATCTGTAATGCTGATATTGACGGTTATTATGTAGAAAAAGCATTGTTGAGTCCGCATTTTATGAGTTGAAGAAGTTTAATTAACTACATCAATCTATTTCTTTCTACTAATTACTCCGGTCTTTTGTATAGTGCTATGGAGCATATAAAGCACCTTAGTTAGAAGAGGTATCATTTATTTTTAAGAAAGTAATGATGTTCACAATGAAGCTAATGCCTGCAATGAATCAAATGATAATCTCATTTTTCGGGTTAAACATATTTCGCTCGGCTTGGCGTACTGCAAATATTTATTCGGTACAGCAAAGTAATTAACGGGAAACATTCCTCACGTTCCTTGAATCGAGATGCTTGTAACTTTTGATGAAAGTTATGACATTTCTGGGAGAGACTTTTGTTCATGTCAGGTTATCTACAACCGTCAGAGTTACCGCGTTTAAAGTACGTACTATGCCATATATTTTAGAACCGTTTTGTTAAGTTACCGAAAATAAATTAGCCTTTTTTAAACGACTGCCCGAAAAAATGTGTAAGGATTTTATGTACATATGTATGTTTGTTTGTTCCACCATAGCAGCTCAACGACCGAACCGATTTACATCTATGATCCAACGTTGAAATCCTTACTTTACAGGGAGTTTCATATGCTATAATATAATAATATATGTCTTTATTTCCATTAATAAGATTACAGTAAGAAATCGCAATAATTATTAAATAATGATATTAGACTTTCAGTTTTTGAATACGGTCGGTAAATAAATGTTAACAACAAAACCTTTGTACTAACACACGAATTAACGTGACAAAAAAGGCATCTGCCAGATTCCTTTTACATATCCAACTGATCTGTTGGTTATAATCTTTAAATATTACTAAACAAATGAAATCTTAATTACCTTTTAAATAATCTATTAATTATATTACAATACAATGAACGTGTTCCGTACAACATACTTAGCCCTCCCCGTACTTCAACAATGTTACATTGCTGACCGGTCTGCTTTTTTACTTTTCTAAAGATATAAAAATAAAATTGAAATAAGAGAGGAAATCAAAGTACTTTTAATTTCATCTGTTCATCTAATTATTTTCAAAATAACTCCAACTCATCATAACTAAATTATCATTCATAAACCCATTTTCCCCATAGGTAGAAACTACACACTCTTACACCAATTCAATCATTCCCCAAATATAACTGGTTCTTAGATAGTTAGCCAACTTATATATATATATATATATATTTGCACGCTTAAGCCTACGTAAAAAAATTTAGAATTTATCTTTAGCATATATTTAGATTAAAATTCTTGCATATATAAAAACTAAATTGTAATAAGTGTTTTATAATTTTTTATTTATTTAATAAATGAATTCAGTAAGCATACAGTTAATAACTAAACTCCCCGATTAATCGATATCGATATTTTCTTGCTTCCCAGATGAATTTTACCGGTTTCTTCCAGTTATAACCATTCAAATAATGAATTACTTCATCCGTATTCAACCTAGTACAATTTAACACTGAGCAAACAACCATAAATTATTCAATACCCTCTATCGCTCCAAGGTTGCATAACGCACACTTTCACCTGTTTCCTTCTCTATTAGGTCCGTTATTTAAACCGAGTAGCCCACACCGCGTTTTAAATACGGTACTCATCATCGCCCTATCGTACTCATCTGATATATAAGTCTCGTCGCCAAGATTAAATACCAGCTGTTTGTCACTCAGCTCGCTGTGCTCTATTCAGCCACAAGGCCCACAAATTTTCTATCGTTTTCCCTGTTATATAACTTTGGTGATCCCTCTAACATTCCCGGTTATTAGACAGTGGGCATCGAAATATATTTCTTAACTCCCTGCAATAATTAAACCACCAGACCTCTCTTGTTACCGTTAACTTGGCTAATTTCTTGGGCGTCCTATTATCTGGTAATTTCAGTTCTTTTAGAACGTAGTTAATGAGTAATTCAAAGAAAAAAGCTGCAATAACTGCATACCCGTTTCCAAATGATGGCTTAATTTGGCATACTTGAGGGAATTCAAAAATCTTTTTTCAGAGCAGATTCCTGGAAATTTCAAAATTTTCTACCCTTTTACAACCCCAAACTTAAGCTCCGTAACCTATTACCGCTCTGTACACGGCACAATATACTGCCCGTTTAGCTGAGACGGGTATTTTGTTTTTCATTAGAAGATTTTCCCAGATTGTTTAATACAAACTTTGCGACCGACACCCTTTCCCTTACATTGGTCTAATAAATCGACAACGATGATAATGGAATCCTAAGTATTTTTAACTGCTTGCAACATCAATTCACTCTCACCCCATCACCAGTTTTCCTTACTACCCTTTTTCACCCCTTTTCTAAAAACTATTATCTTTGACGTATTTTAATTGCCAACCCCTACAATTTAAAATAATTTTTAAAGCAATCTATCATCCTTTGCAGAGATTTAGGTTCTGATGACGGAAGTACAATATCATCCTCATACAGCAACACTCTTTCATTCAACCGGCCGACAAACACACCTCCACCTAACTCATCAAGTAGGTCATTTAAAAAAAGAGAAAAAGGAAGAGATGACAATAAACAACCCTGTTTTTGGCCATTCAAATCTCAGTCATATGTTAAACTCTCACTGAACTATACCTGCAATTCTGTATGCTTATAAAATTATTCTAAAACTATAAAAAAATTTAATAAGAAAATTCCAAGTTACATAATTTACAAAAAAAGCGTCTCGCTGTTAACTTTATCAAAAGCCGCCTGCAAATCAACAAACACAATATACAGCTAAGACTCCCTATTTTTCAAATGTAAGTTTATAATGCTAATCAAATTCAAAATATTATCATCTGTAGATTATCCCTTACGGTATCCTGCTTGGTACTTGCTCATAACTCGATTATTTTACATCCAATTATCTAATCGATTTAATAAGATTCCTGTAAACGATTTAGCTAATATATTCTCAAAGGTTATCGCCCATAATTTCTCACATCCGATACATTTCTTTTTTTATAGAGAAGAAAAATAATTAACCTTTTAAAAGAGTCCAGTATCAATCCACGATCAAATAGATAATTAAATTACTTTGTAATTAATTACAAACGTTCTGTTGAGGCTTGTTTAAAAAAATTCATGCGGGATTCTATCGTCGTCCGGCGCCTTATTAATTGTTTGTTTTTGTAATACTTCTTTTACCTCGTTTAAAGAGATTTCGCAATCTAGAAAGCCGTCGCAATATCATGGCATCGCATAGCTTATCGGATCTCAATTCCCACTCGCTTTAAGGAGTATCTGGAAATGCACCACCCAGTCCTGTTCTGAGACTTTATTTGTGTGTCCCCTTAAAACGTTTTAATTTAAATTTTCTTACGCTTTCCCAGAAATCCTCACCATCTCTTATTACCCTAAGATCACACATAATTTATCATACTCTAATTTTTTACGCGAACATAAACTTATAATTTTTAACAACACACAAATATTCCTCTCGCAATTCATTCACATTTTTTTATAGACATTGTGTAGTTTAAACAACCTTGACCTCACAACATCAGAATCTTTATCAAACTAATCTTGCTTAGGAATACACCCTGATTTTTTATTTTTTTCTCTACCCTTATAACCTGCCGAACCACAGATTAAACTCTGTAAAAAAAGAAACAGCTTCGTTAATTTCCTGAGAGAGTTCTGCCACAAGTAACGATATTACGTACAAGTACCTATTACGTAATTCTGCCTGATAACTAGATTTCTTACCCTTATCCCATCTTAATGTTGGGAAGAGCGGTAAAGTTTCACCCATTTCTTTATTCAGGCGTAATTATTTATGCCAGGCGTAATTCCAGTTCTAACGACATATATTCTGAAAACAATTGTACTCATCATCATTTCCCCCAGATAAATAAACAAACAGAATAAAGTAAATATTATCACCTACACATAATTTTATTACATTCCTATCCACAATTTTAATAATAAAAAAACAATTTTAGCTCGGATTTATATCATATTACGATTCTCCCTTTGCTGTACTAGAAGCAGAATGGCGTACCGCTAGATGTCAGCATAACACATATTCTTTAAAATGTTCTTTATATATATGAACCGTCCCCTATTCATTAAAAGTTTCCATTAGACAAAAAATATTAAATTGTTTTATATAATTTCAAAAAGCAGAACCCTTACCTTTCAGACAGGCAACATTATAACACAAGATACCTAGGAATCGTGTCTGGCAGACGAAGCTTCCTCAGCTGGTAATGTCTTCTTTCTGGTTTGCCATCCTCAACCACAGGAAGGTTAAGTCTCGCTTTAACATCCTCGATAATAGTTGCAGACCACATTCACCACAGGCCATCGGTTTTTCATCTTCCCAAGTAAACATCTTTTCCTCCACTATGTGCTTTTCTTGAACCACCGAAACTTTCCTACTTGTCGTGATCCTTTTAATTTCGTTTTCTTATCCAAAAAAGTCTCGCACCCGTTTTTCTAGTGTCCATACACAAATCTCATTGAACAAAAAATATTCATTCCCTTTAAGACACGGGCATTTTTTAATACACAGTTTAGGTTTTTATCGTCTGGCATAACGGGGCTTCCTTTTTATTTTTCCCCAGAGCATGAGTCCCATTAATCCACATTTTAGTACGCGTACCTAGCGTATTTACACAAATTCCTTTTATTACTTCCACCGCATTGTCTTTTTCCTCATAATTCAGCCCCTTAAAGATAAAATTGTTTTTACGGCTTCTGTTTTCAAGCTCATTTAATCTACACCGCATTTGCTTGTTTTGCGCTTTAAAATTGTTACTATCTTCTTTTAATTTGCCATTCTCACTATGTAGATATGAATTTTCAGCCATTACCGTGTTTAAATCATCTTTCGTCGCTATTGCTGCCAACATTTTATCTTAACAATCATTCTAGTTCGACTACCACCTCCTTAGTTTGTACACTCATTTTTTTTTTTTACTCTCTTGTAATTTTTCCCCCTTTATGCAGTTCTTGGTCCGGGGAGCCAAGCGATCTATCACGCTTTCCAGTCGCAGTCGGCGAAAAAACTGTTTAATTTCTGAATTAGACTTAAAAAAACAGAATTTTTGAAAACGTTAACAGTATAACAAAATTAAACTTAATTATTAAAATATTAATACACAATTAAAATGATATAGCATGTTACCACAATACGCTTCCCACGACAGGAAACTACTTATCAGAACACAATAAAAGCAACAGATAACCTTTCCACTCGACGTCTCGATAACGAATCCCATCATAGGCTATATAAATATATATATATATATTATATATGAATTAGTGAAGATTTGCCGGTTGAAGCACAAAATTTTTTAAATGGATTGAATTAATGATCTGTGAACTGTGAGCCTCTATCCATGTGTTTTTTTTTGTTTTTTTTTTTGTTATAGAGGTAGGGAATCCGTTTTACAGACGCCCATGCAACTTGGAGAGTGTCGGAATCGCTAACAAGTTCCGCAAGATGTTGTTGTTGCGTATGTTAACCTGCGCACTACCGACTAAACCCCCACCCCTGGCTGTCCACCGTTCCTGTGACACCTAATGTAGCATTCCTTCAGAGAGGAGGGAATACGCCCTCTCACACATTCATGCCTCATATAATCACACATAAACAGCGTAAGAACAAATCAGCATATTAATATACTGCATAAAATAGTAATATATATATATATATATATATATATATATATATATACAATCTTTAATATATACATCCTTACAATTTTACAATCTATACATATCTACACATTTTATTTTTTTACAAATAATATACATACAGTGAGTTACATAACTTATTATTTATTACATATCATATTACCTTATTAATTAGGGCAGTTACCTTATCTTATCTTATATTTAAAACCTGCGGATGATATCAGGCACGCGGGAGGAGTGCCTCCGGCTTCTTTGCAGCAAGTCGGTCCACACATGTGCGGAGGACCCCCTAGTCGCTCGTCCGCAGACCTGTTCCCCGCGCCATCTGACGCCGCATATCTGTATGTGACTCCTCCCATGCTCTGAGGTCGTTCATAATAGTTCTTGTGAACGTGGTAATCACCTTCCAGTGTTCTACTTTCTTTATCGTGATTTCCATCACCTCCTCCGGCTGGAAAATTTCTGTTCTGCCCAGAGAGTCAAGTAGTCCTGTTCTTGGTTCTTGATATCTCGGACACTCGAAAAATACATGAAGCAGCAATTCGTCTTCCTTAAATGTCAACCAAGTCTGTCCATCAGCAAGGCCGAATTTGTAGAGCTATGTCCTGTACCCTCCATGGTCCGCCAGAAACTGAGTAAGGAAATAATCTTCGAATTGATTGGCTACTAATTCCAAGTTAATTTTAGTCTGGTGAGCCATGGGTTCTCCCACACCATCGCCTAACATCTTCTATCAGGCAGTGCGTCCACCTGCCTTTTGTGCTGCCATTCCATCATTCCTTCCACTTGTTCTCCATCTCCTCAATCAGCGTCTTATTCCATCTCCTTTTGTCTGCTCATGAGAGGGGCCCAAGCTCTCGTAGTCCGACCCGTAGCTCAATTACTAGATCTATTGGGTGGAGTTTTGCAAGTACTTCTGCTGCATCCTTGGACATAGTCCTGTAGGCTGCTGTTACAGGCAGCAACTCCTGTGTGTCGCCTCCATCATTTCTCTGTAATTTCTGTACTTCATTACTCCTCTTCACACCTCTGCTCCGTAAATGACCCTTGAGTAGACTAAACTCACTAGCAACTTCCTCCGTTGTTCATAATTATTTATTTATTTACAATTTAAAACTTACATGGTCATCCGTCAGACCTAAGTCTGTCGACAGATATACTAAAGAGTATTATTACATTATTAAGTGGTTAATGTAATAACCAACATCCTGCAACAGACATGAATTAGAGATCGCGCTAGACATATCATTAACGTACAGATTAAAAAGTGTTGGGCCCAAGATAGACCCTTGAGGCACGCCACTATCCGTTTCGTATCTATCACTATATTTATCTTTAATTTTAACAATAAGTTTTCTGTTACTTAAATAGTTTTGTAGCATATTATTAAAAGGGCCATTAAACCCTAGCTTATTTAGGGCATCTAAAAGTTTATGATGGTCTAACGTATCAAAAGCTTTACGAAAATCTAAAAAAAGTAAGATTACATGGTTACATTTATTTAAGTTAATATTGACAAAATCAGATAAATCATTTATAGCATCGTTAGTCCCAATCCCCTTTCTGAAACCGTATTGAGTTTCACTGATTAATTTGTTATCATCAAGGTGTTGTCGTAGGCCGTGACAGTTCGGGAGGAGGGCAGCAACTAATTTTCTAGTTCTTTCAGCCTTCTCACATGCTTCTTTTATGTGAGAACCAAAGAGTAGGGAGCAAGGGTAAACGCTACGCTGAGATTCTGAAAGGGAGGCTAGTCTGTCCCGTAAGCAGTCAGAGGTTGTGTTCGTCAACCTACAGGAGGGGTCAACTACTAAAACAACTAAGGAGATGAAGGACGAATTTTTTATGTCCTTCGACATAAGAAGCAGAATCTGAGAATTCGTACTGTTAGAGAGACGAAGAAGGGTTTAGATGTCATTGCTGACGACAAAGAAACTGTGCGGTTCATCGCTGACTCCTTTAAAGTCGGAAAGTTCGACAAGAAAGTCGACCCTAAAGGCAAGAAGCGTTTGATGGCTCTCATTAGGGAACAAAATACTCAGATGGATGAGGCTACATTCAAGCCTGAATGACTGTCGATTATTATTTAAATCGGGTAGGCGCGAGGCAGAGCGCTTCCATGGGAGTTTTGAGGTTAGTCCTAAACTCTTTGGCAGCTTCACTGCGGCGGGGAGGTTGTTTGTAGACTTCTCTTCGTGTAGGGTCAAGGAGTATTTAGATTTCCAGCGCTGTTTTAAGTGTTTCAGGTTTGGTCACAGGGCTAAGTTCTGTGAACATTCTGTTGTTTGCGCTCATTGTGGTGATGAAGGACACATGCGTGGGAAGTGTCTAAAGAAGTCGGAGGGTCCGACTTGTGTTAACTGCAAACAAATAACTGAACAAACAATAAACATAACAAACTGAACAATAAACATTGTGTGTTATCAGAGAGTTCTCGATATGTACTATAATTCTATTTCATTAAATGATTAGATTTCGTCAGTTGAATGCTAAAGGTGCTTACATTGCTCAGGTTGAGTTTAGAGAGATTGGATTACAGAGAGGATTGGATGTTGTTTGGTTGCAGCATCCTTATATTGTGTCCGGTGGTCTGCCAGATTTTTCTCGTTGGAAGAGGTTCTATTGTGATTCTGAAAGCACGTCCGTTGTTTTGTGCAGAAAAGAACTTGATTGTGTCTTTATTTGACAGCTCTCGGAAAATCATCATGTCGTTGTCCGTGTGGATGATCAGAACTTGCATCTGTAAGTAGCTAGTTCACATTTCCAGTATAGAGATCCTGCTGATCGCCATCTTGAGGTTTGGGATAAAATCCTGCAATTCTCTGGCACTAGACCAATCCTTATAGGTGCGGATGTCAATCTTGTGGCACAGCAATTTCACCGATGTTGGCGGTGAATTATAGAGGGATTTTTGGCCCAGCATGAAATACAGGTATATAAAGTACCTGGTGAGATGCCCACCTACGTAATTATGGTAGATAGGTCCCGATTATTTGGTGGAATGAGCATCGCTGTTACCGTTGGTTGGTTAATCCCTGCCAATGTTTGCAACAGGAAAGTCGTTGCTTGGCATTTCTCCCGTCACCACCCCATTGGGTTGCCCTAAAACATAAGACTGAATGTCTGTGCCACAAACGGCGACTGAGCCTCGAAGAGATTAGCGACCATTATCTAAACATAGCTCCTAGAGCTTACATACCAGCGTGAGCTGACTAAACCAGCTGCCATACGCCTCCGGCTTACGTGTCCAACCGCTCACTTGTCATATATTTGCTAAAATGGGAAAACGCATCCCGTCAATTACTAAAAATATAAATGACATCCATAATAAAATTTATTTCGTCTAGACAGCAATTCTTTGCCAAGCCTAGGTCACTGAATGCCAGCAAGTCCCTTTTCAACATTTTATAGCGCTTGGGGCCATAATAATTGGCTGGTGGTCAGCCATACTCACGGTTAGCTTCCCACGATAATGCGGTAAGATTCTTACCTTAAAATTAACTACGGATGCCGGTTGAACAAAGCAACCGCATGTAGGAACTCCCACACGGTCCGAAAATGCGGCTCTCGCCAAATTGACTCGCCACTTGTGAGTGGCCAATTTTCCTCCTGATCTCTAAGTTCCACAATGGTTCGGTGTGTGGCCCCCTCAAGAGCAGGGCGGTCAAATATCAGGTGTTCAATTGACTGGACTTCACCGCAGACGCACAGCTCATCAGCTGCTAGGCGGAACCGAAACAAATATTGACTCAACAAAGCGTAGTTGGTGAGCACCTAGGTACGCGTTGCCCTTAAAATCCAGCTCGAAGCATAAAAACACCCCAGCTCCTGCATAAACTTACACAAAGATCTTCCCTTATTCGTGGTATCACATTCCAGCTGCCATGATTCCATCATGAGGCTCTTCAGCCTCTTCCGCTACTTGCCTAATTTGGTTGCTAAACAGCGAATTTTCATCAAACAAAACACTTAGGTACTTAACAACTCTAACCCGGCTTATTACACAGCCTTTGTATTTTAAATGGGGTTACGACTGTACGATAATTTTCTGCACTCTTGAGAAGAATAAACATCGTCTTGGGCACAGAAATCTTTAAATGTTAAATGTCATCCAGCACTCTGCGGTTAACAAGGCCGCCTGCGCCCGGTCTTTTAGATGTGGCGTGAATTACCACGAATTCAAAGAAGACAGTCACCGTCGAAAACCTGAACCGTGACAATGTCAATCCCAGAAATCCGTCGAATACCACATTCCACATCAGGGGGCTTTCCAACTCATAGAGTACAGAATTCCAACACATGGAAGGAAATGCTCTGTCTATAAAAATTGCCGAAACATATTTACAGTCGCGCTTTCCACTTCGGCAAAAGCCTTTAAGATGCAATCCTCGATGCCAACCGCTTTCGTGAAGCCATACTGGCCTCGATTTAGAAAACAGTTCACGTCAATCCTTTCCTGGAGCCGTTCCGCAACCAGCCTTTCAAGCAACTTGCCAATTCCCGGCAAGAGGCTGATGGGCCCATAACTGCCGACCTCACTCGGATCATTACCTGGTTTTGAGAGCACCCTTACCAAAGCCACTTTCCAACAAGTCGGAAAGCAGCCCCATGTTAAGTACCCCGAGAACAGCCTGCCAAGCGATTCTCTTGTGACAGGGAGTAAATGGTAAAATATATCCAAGCCAATTTGGTGAATCCCCCGTGTCTTTTCAGTGCCATTTGAGAAACTACTCGGTCTATACCTACGGGATCCACAGCAAGCTCGCCAGGGAATGGTGTCTCACCCGCCCTGACGCAGACCTCTGCTTCACCCACTGGAGCATCTGGAAACAGAGTATCCAAGAACGCCTGGTAAGTCGCCACAGATGTTAAACTGTGGTCACGCTGTCCATATGTTAAACCCGCATTGAATACTGTCCAGCACTTGCAATGGCTTGAAAGGTGGTTGATGATTGCTCGAGCGACCATCGATTGATTGTCTTTGAGATTACTTGTGGCTTGAGTGAGCGCTACCGATGTAACGTTCCAGTTCCAGCAGGGTCGTTTCCTACACAAGCATGCGGAGTGGAAGAAATTTGTTGATTTACTTTCGACCAAGCTCCGAGTTTTGTGGATCGGAGTCTGGATGTCTTGGATTTGTTAGATCTGGAAGTTGGTTTGTCGGCGGCTTTTCTTGATGCCGCTGAGTGTTCAATTCCCGAAGTTCCAGTCGAGAGAGGATTGTATCACGATGGAATAGGGTGCTGTCCGGCATAAAGAGGACGGTTTGTCGTTGCGGAGGGCTTATTAATGTAAGGGTGATGGGGAACGACAGACCATCCTTGTTGCTGAATATAGGACCCTAAGGTGTCATTACTTTCATAATGTCCAGAGAGCGAAAGGGACTCCCGGCGTTCCTTTGTTCATGAGCAGGGGAATAGGGATTCCTGGAGCGTAGTATATATTGTCTTGGGACACAAACAACGAAAGGACGTTCTTCTGTCTTCTCCCTCGAACAGGTTTGGTGTAATTTCGGATACTTCTGAATTTTTACCCAATTTGTTTGATGATTTATTGCCTGATAATAGTGAAGCTTGAGAAACCGCATACCATCTGCGGGTGCGGCGAGAGGTCGCTCAGTTCCGTGGGGATGTAGTGTCCTTAGAGATCATCAAGGCCGGGTGGTGAAGTTTGATTCTCTCCTGGGGCTGAGGTTGCCCAGCGGGTGTTGCATCGTGGCTTATGCTGACGATGGGCTTCTGCTGGTTGAAAAAACTCGCAGAAGAAGGTTGAACTCTGAGCTACTCGGGCTTGCAGGATGCTTGAGTTGTGGGGTCATCAACACAAGATGACATTTAGCCCGGGAAAGACCACGATGTTGCTCCGCAAAGGCTGTTTGGCAGTGAGTCGGAGTGTCCATATTTCGATGGCAGTTCAGCATATAAAGTATTGGTTTGCTTGGCATTTCTCCCGCCACCACTCCATTCGGTCGCTCTAAAGAATAAGATCGAATGTCTGGGCCACAAACGGCTACTGAGCCTCAAAACCAGTGTCCTAACTAGCTTCCAGAACTAGCCTAAAAGCGTGAGCGGAATAAGCGTGGTGCCATACACCACTCGCTTGCGTGTTCCACCACCCACTTCTCACATATCGCTAAAATAGGTAGGCGCACCCCGTCAACTACTGAAACTTATATGATAATCAATAATTAAATTTATCTCATCAAAGTCAGCAATTCGCTGCCACGCCTAGGCCACTGAATGCCATCAAATAGCTGTCCACCATTAAAGCGCTCAGTGGCTTAATCTGGCTGGTAGTCAGCCATATTTCTCTGTTAGCTTTCTGCAGCAGCGTGGTAGGAGTAAAAAGTATGTTTATGTTCATAAGTACCTCGGGGTGTTTCTTGATGAGAAACTGCAATCTAAGAAGACTTTCAATACGTCACGGAGAGCGTCTGCAATGCCTTCTACGGTATTCGACATGTGTTTAATCCTGATTGGGGTCTTAACTTTAAGACCACGAGCATTCTGTATAAAGGTGTGTGCGAGGCTATTGTGCTATATGCGGTGCCTGTTTGGGCGGGTAGACTAAAATATAAAAGTTATCGGGACATATTATTAAGAGCTAAACGCCTGATATTGTTAACGATAACGGATGGTTGCCATACTATTTCACGGGAGGTAGTGTTAGCGAATATAGGCTTGAAACCTATAGACTTGATTGCGTCTGAGAAGCAGCAGCGGTATGTTACTAAGAAGTCCGGTGACTTGACTTAGGATAAAGTTCGAGAAATTGAACAACATGCTCATCCAATCTGGCTTGCCACAAAATCAGGCCAGATTGGATGAGACAAATGCTGGGCGTTATACGCATGATCTCACTCCAAACATTGTTAGTTTCTCGCTCTTGTTAGTCTCACGCCTCTTGGGTGCACCCTAATAAATATGTGACGCAATTTCTTTCCGGCTACGGTGCTTTTATGGACAGACTCAGAAATTCGGCCTGGTAGATTCTGGAATGTGTGTGTCCTCAGTGTGGACAATTTTAAGCCACCTACCAGGGTGGTTTAAAATACGGTGCTCGAAATACTAGTTAATTTGTACGGAGACCATCTGACGGCTTGATGTTATCGGGTTGGCGTTGGATCTCCGTGTAAACTGGAGGAGCTAGACCAAATGGGCAATAGTGGAGTTTTTAGTGTACCTAACAAAGGAAAGGGGTACTGACGGGATCCAGACAAGGAACGGAGGGGATGGTGTAGCGACCTGACACGCTACGAGGCGGGATCTACTCCTTTCTGGGAGGGGGTGGGGGGGGGGAATTGAGATGACTGGATCCAGAACTCTGCTTGGATTTCTCTTTTATTCTATTTTTGTTGATGTTTTGTTTTATAAATTATGTTTTTGTTGTTGGTTTTATCCTATGATTGTTTCAACGGTACTGTGTTGTTATTGTTCCGTGTAATTATTTATGTTTATTGTTGTGTGTTGAACTCACGTTTACCTTCTATGTATAGGTAGTTCAAGTCCTTTATTTAGTTAGGTGTTTTCAGTTTTGTTTAAGATTCGGTGAGTTGTGTTCTGTTTTGAATTCATTAAACAGTAGCACGCCGATGGGAATTTCACTCGTGGCATTCGCATCGGTGGCATCCTGGCCGAGGCGCAATGGAATATGTCAAAAGTCGAGGTTTCAAAGATGACCTCTGGAAAAGACCATTATGGCTCGAAACGGAGAGGGAGGAGGAGGGTGTCTTTCCCCACGAGGTCAGAATGTGTATGAGGATGGGAGATCCAGGTCTTTCCCTAGTTTCAATATGAGCACTAATTATTGGTCTCTCCATTTCTTTGGGAATATTCCTTCCCGCAGACAAACGTTGTATACACCCAATATCGTATCTAGCAAGCCTGTGCCGCCACTTTGATTTCTATGTTCGGTAGTGGTCGGGATGTATCCGCCGGTAATCGTGCTATCGCCCTTTTGAGCTCTGCGCTGGTGAACGGCAGGTGAGGCTCAGCCTCTGTCTTGTTTTCTTCTATCAGTGTCTCCCCGCATGAGAAGAGCTCCTCATGATGCGGAAAGTCTCCATTTCATCTCTGGTGGCCGAGTCTCTAGGCTTTAGTGCATTCTTTACTACAAGCCGGTAGGGTCTTTTCCACTTGTCGTTTTCTATCTCTGCTTGCAACTTTTTCCAGCAGTCTCGTTTTGACTGTTTTATTAGCATCTTTAGCGCTTTCCTGCACGCTTAAAGAGCCCTGGAAGCGTTATGTTGTGACCTTGTGTCTCGTCTTCTAAGTCGATTGCATTCTTTCCTTTTTGTACGTATTTCATTAGCTCACTAGTACGCCGGTGGGTGTTGTTTAGCACGGTGTCTTCTGTGGAGTGATCTGTTGCAGGCCACTCTTAAACAGTTCATTAGGCGTCTGGCTTTCTCCTCAGATCCGTGGATCTCCCGTGTTGTACTGAGATTTAGTCCCTGCACGAAGGCCGACCGACATAGACTCCTGGTACTTCAGCTCTCAGCAGAACACCAGGCTCTTCTTCATTGCTTATCGTTGGCAATTGTCATCAAAATGGCCTGGCAATAACTTTCCATATATCCTTCCCATACCCCCATCTTCAGATTTTAGGTGCCAGTTCAGGGGAGGCGAAGGTCACGTCCACTACTGAACTAGTAGTTCCCCTCCTAAAGGTGAAAGTATTCCCTGTATTTATGTAGATGGACTCCAACACCACTTCCATGTCCGCTAGTATACTACCGCAGCCGTTTTCCTAGTCGAGCCCCAGGTTGTCGACCAGGCATTGAAGTCTCCCACTAGGAAGACCGGCCGTTATTCTGCAACGTCAGATGTGATTGTGTGTAGTATTTCTCTGTATGGTGATGTTGGTGATGTATCCATGAATGGGTACCCTGTAGCCACCATTTTTGCAGTACTACTACTGCTGTGTCTTTTTCCTGTTTTGGGAATCTATTCTTTCATCAGGCTCTTGAGATCCTTAACCGCTATAATCAGGTCAGACTCAAATTCTTTAATCTCGACGCTTTACTTTTTTTTCGATGTTTTTCTTAAGTTAGACCGCCAGACGTTCAAATCTTGTCACAATGTCTTTCAGTTGGAATGAGGTTTCATCGCCTTCCGCGGGTATTTGGTTTTATTTGATCTTTGTACTCTCTTTTTTATTGTCTGTGCCAGATCTGGGAAGCATTCCTTCTGTCTGTGCCATTGCCACGAGCATGCTGATGGAGTCCTGGGTGAGGGTGGAATCCCCGTAGCCCTGTTGTGACAGTTTTTTTCCCATTTTGAGCACTGCTGTATTCATTCGATTTTTTTCCAACGAGGTGGATCAGAATTGAAATGTGAGAGTGAATTCTTGTTTGAGAAGATTTTCTATGTGTAAATTTTGGTGTCACCTTATTTTGATGCACCAGAAAAAAATTTTTACACAATGTTTATATTATCAATATTTGTAATATAAGCACCAATTAACACTGATTACATGCATTTAAATTGTATTATTTAGGTTAAGCTATACTTGTCACCACGTGGTTGTGAGACGTTTTAGTAAAACAGTTATACCAAAAACACTGTTTCTCCGATCACTTCGCGAATTGGTACATATTTTCTTATATCACTAATACACATTTTAAAGTAACTTTCATAGCAACTAATTCATTTTCACACTAGAAAATTAACTACTTGTAAGTAGTGGCAAAATGACGGTCCTACAACCTAAAAAAACTCTATCCCTGTGTTCGCGAGGTTTGAAAAAACGGATATGCGTGATACCCAGAAATATCGTGGAGTGTTTGAGGTAAGTTTTGTTCTCTTTCAAAACTTTACGTCTGCAGGTAGACTATTTATCGATTTAGGGTCCTGCCGAGTAAAAGAGTACGTGGATGTCCAAAGATGTTTCAAGTGCTGCAGATATGGTCACAGGGCTAAATTTTATAAGTTTGCCTTGGTGTATGCCCATTGTGGCGAGTAGGGTCACAAACGTGACGATTGTTCGCATAAGTCCGAGGCTCAGGTCTGTGCTTGCTGTAAGAGATTGCACAAGAATCATGAGAACCCAGTTGTTAGTAAGGAGTGTGGCTCCTTCTACAGAAGCCATATGTAATTAGGGGTGATCTGCCAGGCTTTCACAGTTGGAAAACGTTTTGTGTAGGGCATACCTGTATGTCTGCTATTATCCGCAGGAAGTCGTTTGTTAGTGTCTTTATATGGCAGGTTTCTGACGCGCATCAATTTGTGTTCAGACTTGCCATTTGCGGTCAGAACCTTACAGTTGCTAGTTCATATTGACAATACATGGATCCCAATCGTATTGCAGGTAATGGTCCCAGCTTTATTGGTGCCGATGTTAATGCGAAGTTGCTTTTCTGGCACAGTGGGCTCACTGATAATGGCGATGACTTAACTGACACTTTCATCGCGCAGCACAATTTTGAGGTATTTAATGTTGTAGACCAGTTGACCACTTACGTGGGTACGGTTAATGGACGAAGGGCCATTTGAGGTACAAATATCGACATTTCCATTAATAGCGATATCCCTGACAGGGTTCTTGACTGGTCTGTGGTCGACGACTGTTCTAGCGATCATCGGTTGATAATTTTTAAATAGCGGATGAGCTGCGCGATGGCCATGAGAGACAATTTTCTCTTTACCGGGTGCTCTTCCTGCATAGAAAGGCACACTGCCCGAAATTCTCCTCTTTGTTGGAGTCCAGACTGGAGATTTTTTCTTGAGTCCTTGAAGGCCTGCCACTAGATGTCCCGACAGAAAAATTCACTCCTGCGTTGGCGGCGGCGTCTTAAGCCTCCATTCCTAGAGGCACTGGCTGGGAACGTATATTTGGTTGGTGGTCCCGGAATCTGAGACCAATGAAGCGGTCTGTGAATCCACTCAGAAGGGCTGCGCAACGAGAGGGTGATCCCGATCGGCGTGCGGCCCTAAGTGCAGATTACCGTAGAAGGAGGGCTAGGTACTTTCATAGCATGAAGTCCTCCGAGCGTAATTCCTAGCGCTCATTCGTTCAGAAGCAAGGGAATAGAGACCCTTGCGGCGTTGTGTATAGAGCCCTCGGTAATATTTTTCTGAATGATTTACTTCCGGATGACACTATGGTGGGTGTTTTCATACCATCAGCGTGTCAGGCGGGAAGTCGCGATTTTCGAGACCGACTTACAATCTTCTGAGATCACTAAGGCGGAGGTTCGCCAGGTGATCTGTAGTATGACACGGCACAAGGCCCCTGGATATGATTGTATCACAGTGGAGTTCCACGCTTGGTCCAGTAGTCCTTGGTCCTCTAACTAGAATATATAATAGGTTGCTCTTCACCGGCCACTTTCCGGCCTGTTGGAAGCGTGGAGACTTGGTATTGTTGTTCAAATGTGGCGACAAAGATCCTACTGTTAGTTTTTCTTATCCTCCACTAACGCTCTTGCCCGAGATTGGCAAGGTTTCTGAGAAGGTCCTATATTTGTGTATTAATGTTAGATTGCTCACTGATCATTCGCTAATGGACAACCAGTTTGGTTTCCGACGGGGCAAGAGCACTGAGGATGCCATTATAATGGTTATGGATATAGCTTCCTCGCGTCCATGTAAATATATATTAGGGGTTTTTCTGCACATATCCAGGGCATTTAACAACTTATGGTCCCCGACGGGGAGTCTTATTCTTTAAGACTTTGGGGGTTGGCGTCCCCATGGGCATAGCTTCTGCAGCTTTTCTTCCCACTATACAATGAGCTGCAGAACATTTTACATTATACACATATACTACACCAAGAACACTACATAAATTACAACATCCACACTTACACAATTACACAACAACAACCTACACCGATATTTCTTACATTTACACTCGGTGGTGTTGCGACATCTTACGAAACGCAACCGTAACCCAAGGTGGGAACAAATCGTGCCGATGGGTGAATGGCTCTACATAGTGAGTGTCGAACGATGTCGTCTGGGCACCAGGGCGAACCCAGTTGTATTTAGCTCTAGCTCCAGTACGCGTGCGCTCTGCTGGAGTGGTCAATTTTTCGCCGGTACTCGTGGGACCAAAATTTCAGTTCCAATAATAAACACAATGATGGTTGGTGGTCCATCTGAAAAAAATCCACCAAATCCAGTCTTGTGAAGAGATCTCGGTCAGCTTTGTCTGACGAGGATAAAAGTCCTACTGAAGAGAAACATTACTTATTAGAATCGAATTCTAAAGATATTAGATTCATTGTTCTCAGAAATAGTCAGGTAGGTGGCTCCCTTCAAAAGGTTTCACCTTTCTTAATAAACAAAACCGTAACAGGTGCAAGCGGCTCCCCGAAGAATATCAGGAAATTACGTGACGGATCGATTCTGATCGAAACATTCAACGATGAACAGAGTCGATCTATCTTAAGTCTCCGTAATATGGGTGGTATAAATATAAGTGCAGAAAGCCACAAACGTTAAATACGAGCCGGGGTGTAATTTTTTGTCGAGACCTCTTAGATATCTCTGAAATAGTTGATGAGCTTTGCCACCAAGATGTTGAAGTGAAACGTATAATGAAACGGCAGAACGGAACAGAAGAACCGACACCGTCTCTTATACTAACATTCAATCTCCCTGATCCACCAGAGAAGATTAAAGTGGGTTACCTCTCGGTTCGGGTACGACCATTCATACCCAACCCACGGCGGTGTTTCAGATGCCAAGGTTTTGGTCACACTACAACATCTTGCACGAAAACTGAGATCTGTGCTCGATGTGGTAAAGAAAGTCACAACGACACTAACTGCGAAGAAAGTGAAAAATGTGCAAACTGCAGTGGTCCACAAACAGCCCGCTCCCGAGATTGCCCAACTTTTAAAGAAGAAAAAGCAATTCTCAAAATCTGTACGGAGCAAAAAGTATCTTTCCCGGCTGCACGCAGAGAATATAAAAGATAAACAATTCACGGAACCTGGTTAAACCAGATGTATCTTTTGCCACCACTACATCTAAACAAATTCTTACAAATGTTAATAATCAGCAGTGCGGATCCTGCACTGCTGATTATCTCCTCCCACTATCTCAGAGCTGACAAAAATGAATAAAAAGTCCTCCGTCGCAGTTATTGAATCTAACAGTGGGATACATACGAAAGTTCCTGTTCCCAAAGTCGTACCGGTACGAGTAGCGACTATCACAGCTGGCAGTAAGCCACCTAATAAGCTCCCCGTAAAGGAAACCCACATAAGTATCTCTTCTGGGATGTCAACTGCAGCATCCCATTCAAATAAATCTCCTCCACCATCACCTCATATACTTGAGGATATGGTTTAACAACCACCCGACCCTAGGGTATAAGAGTTCCTTAAAATAAAAAATACGAAAAATAAAAACGGAATCTCGTACAGCTAATTTTTGTATAATTTCTGAAATTTAATTATTTAATTTTTTTATTTATTTTTTTTACTCTTATGAACATTATTCAGTGGAATGTTCGAGGTATTCGGTTCCGTATTGAAGATATTACAATACTGGCGCACGCACATGATCCACTAATCATGTGTTTCCAAGAAACTCACCTTCTACAACATGACCCAATTACACTCAGAGGATACTTCTGTGAGAGATACGACTGCCTAGTAGACAGTAGGGAGAGTGGTGGAGTGGCTATTTTCATGAAGAATGGGGTGTCGGCTACAAGAATTCAACTAACCACTGTCATTCCTGCTATTGCAGTAAAGGTCTCTATCCCCTTCAAATTGCATATCTGCAATCTGTATCTCTCACCGAACACTGAGTTCAGTGCTTTAGATGTCTCAAATCTCCTCACGCAAATACCATCTCCATCGTTAATAGTAGGAGACTTCAATGCCCATCATATTTCCTGGGGCTCAATCTTCTGCTTCACTCGAGAAAATATGATAAACAGAGTGAGACAAGACTTGGACCTTTGTCTACTGAATAATGGATCACACACATTCATGTCATCATCTGGCACTGTATGTAACATTGATCTCTCCATATGCTCGCCGAATTTACTCCCTCACTTTAATTGGTCTTTGTGATGACATTCACTGCAGTGATCATAGACCAATTATTATTGGTTTCGGTGTAGACTGCGAGATTAAAAGAAGGCCATGGAGATGGATTGTTGAAAAGGCAGATTGGAGTGGATACCGTAAAGCATTCCAATCGCAGTATGACGATGGAGCAAACATCCTCGACCAATATTTCTCTTTTACGTCCATGATACTTGAGAATGCCAACAGATATATCCCACAAACATCGGGTAATCCTAGACGTCCTTTCGTTCCATGGTGGAACGATGATTGCAAAAATGCGATTAGGAATCGACGGCAGGCACTACGCAAATGTAATCGTAGGCCTACAGCAGAACATCTAAATTTATACCGCGGGGCTAGAGCGGTGTGCCGTCGGGTACTCTTGAACGCTAAGAGGAATTCATGGACGAAATGGTGAATTAAACACTCCATTCGTATTTAAGGAATTGTTACATGCACTTAAAAACTCACGGAACACTTCTCCTGGACCGGACAACATTCGCCTTTCAATGCTTTCACACCTTCCTAATTCGGCACTACAACAACTTTTAAATATTTTCAACGGTTTATTCTCCGAACAGGTCTTCCCACTCGGCTGGTCAGAAGCATTTATTATACCAGTATTAAAACCTGGTAAAGACAAAACCAACCCCTCAAGCTACCGCCCTATTTCATTAACAAGCGTTTTGTGTAAAATAATGGAGAGAATGGTAAACCACAAGCTTACATGGTACTTGCAGAAACATGGCTTTCTATCGCCAGAACAGTGTGGTTTCCGACAAGGACGATCTTTAATTGACCAGCTAGTGTCACTAGAAACAGCCATACAAAACGTTTTCCTCAATCGCCAGCACCTCGTCGCTATCTTCTTCGATATAAAAAAGGCGTATGACACAGCCTGGCGACGTGGTATTCTTAACACTCTCAAAGATTGGGGAATCAAGAGCAATATGCTTGCTTTTATCTGGAGATTCTTAAATCACCGAACGGCTCGTGTTCGTGTGGATGATTCGCTCTCAGATAGTGTCATCTTGGAGAATGGGGTGCCTCAAGGTAGTGTATTAAGTGCCACCTTGTTTTCTGTAGCCATAAACAGTATTACCAAATGTGTGCAGGCTCCTGTCTTATGTTCTCTATTTGCTGATGATTTTGCTATTTACATTGCAAGCCGTTCAACACCCACAACAGAGAGACTACTGCAGAACACTATATCTCACCTTGAAGCTTGGTCCAGGATTACTGGTTTCACATTTTCAGCCGAAAAAACAAATTGTGTATTTTTTTCTCGTCTACGAAATCCTTCTATTCCGCAAGTTTTTCTGAACGGAGAGATTATTACTATCTCTACTTACGTCAAGTTTTTAGGTTTATTTTTTGATAGCCTTCTTACTTGGGTCATACATTTAAAAGAATTGAAAACAAAATGTTCCAAACTACTAGATATGATGCGAGTCCTTACTAACACCAACTGGGGAGCCGATAGGTCATGTATGATACGTGTTTACTATTCCTTTGTTCGCTCCCGTTTTGATTATGGTTGTGTCGCCTACTCTTCAGCTCGTCAAACCGTGCTTAAAATGCTTGATAGTGTACATCATGCTTTCCTTCGGCTTGCCACAGGCGCGTTTAGATCAAGTCCTGTCGCAAGCTTACTTGTAGACCTTGGTGAACCATCACTTTGGGATAGACGAGACCAGCTTTTATTATGTTATTTTGCTCGTCTCAGAGCACAGCCTAATCACCCGGCTCTTGACTCAGTCTTTAGAAATCCTAATCTAGAAAAGTATGAGGACCATCCACGTTGTACTGCACCTGTAGGTGTCCGTATCCGGTGTCTGCTTCAGCATATAAATGTTGACACACCGTCATTCTTTCCGACGTATCCTTGCTCATATCCTCCGTGGATAATAAACCTTATAAATTTTACTTTTGACCTTACGACATACAATAAACAATCAACACTACCTATTGTCTTCCAGCAAATGTTTCAGTGTGTTCTCTCCAAGATCAAACCAGACGCGGTTGTATACACTGATGGATCGAAACAAAACGATATAGTTGGCTGTGCATTTGTTATCAATGAAAGAACTTATATGTTTGGTCTACCCGGTATTACGAGTGTGTTTACCGCTGAACTATACGCTATAAATAAGGCTCTAAACATCATTAACCCTAAATATAGAAAAATTCTTATTTGCAGTGACTCGTGTAGTGCTCTCCAAGCCTTAAAAAACTTTTATTCCAAACATCCTATCGTCATTGAAATTTACAACGCAATCGCTGAGTTAAATAATCGCAACACGGAAGTAAGTTTTTGCTGGGTCCCTAGCCACATAGGGATTCCAGGTAATGAACATGCAGATTCCGCTGCCAAAGAAGCATGTAACCAGCCTCCTTTCACCACCCGAGTTGCTACTTCTGATTTTATTAACTAAGTAAAACAATCAATAAGAGCAAGGTGGCAAGGTGACTGGACGGCTATCGTTGATAATAAACTCCGTCAGATTAAAGATTCTGTGTTACCATGGGACTCCTCATACAGAAAACCCCGGCGTGAGGAAGTAGTTCTCGTTCGATTGCGGATATGACACACGAGGATTACACACGAGTACCTGTTGACAAGAGGACAAGCACCTCTATGCGCACGATGCAACAGCCGCGTGACTGTGCGCCACATACTCGTGGACTGCATATGTTATGCGGTGTTGCGTCGTAAATTTAAACTACCCAGAAACATCTGTGGTATCTTGTGTAATGATAAAGAGGTTTTAAACCGGATGTTTCTGTTTTTGCGTAGTATAGGGTTAATACAAAAAATTTTACATAATATAAAAATTTAATTACTTTAGTCCTATGTATTGTTTTATATATATAAGCCTTTTACACTCCCTATCGGAATTTGTCAAATTTTATATATATATATATATATATATTCATATTTTTTTATGTTTTACAAATTCGTGTGTGATATTAGTTGTAAGACTTTAAACATAATAGTTTTAAGTTTTATCTCCTTTTTAGTTTTAAGTTTTATTTATTTTTAATATGTTAGTTTTTAACGTAGTTTTAAGTTACATGTTAGTGTTTTTTTTTAGTGTTTTTGTTATCCGAGAATGGGCCTTTTACACCCATCCCGGATTTTGATTCCTGTGATAGTAGTTTTAAGTTTTAATTTTATCTAACAGCTTTAATTACTTTTATTTTTTTTTTTCTTAAAAAAAAAATGTAATAATAAAATAAAAAGTAAAACAAAAATCCGGGCGATGATAACGTTAAAAAAAAAATCTTATGGTGGTTCTCTGTCCTGTATCAGATGCAGAAGCGTAAGTGTACACGAAATGAACTATAAGTGCTCTCAAGTTATTTCAGCTATCGGACCGTTTCCCTGCGTAATGGCGGCTCTGAGGTTCGTAAGATCTTAATTGAAGGACGCCCTGCGGGCAGTGTTCTGAATCCCCTTCTTTGGATCATAAAATTCGATTCCATGTTGTGTTTGAGGCTGCCATGTGGTTGTCGTGTCATCGCTTATGCTGACGACGAACTGCTACTGATTGAAGGAGATTTGCGTAACGAGGTAGAGTTCCGAGCTGGTTATGCTTGTGTGACACTACGTCGGTGGAGTCTCCAACATAAGATGATTTTCAGCTCAGAGAACACTTAAGAGCCAATTGGCTGCTTCCCGACAAATCCGGGTTCGGATGGCTGCTCTCCCTATTGGGTACGTTACGACTGAAAAATACCTGGATGTTATCCTCGATGAGAATTTTCGGTTCAAGGAACATTTACAGTATGTAGCAAAAAAGGCCGCTGATGCTTTTTATGAAATCCGGTGGGCCATTCATCCCGATTGAGGGTTGAATTACCGTACCGTGCTTATCCTTGACAAAGGTGTCAGCGAAGCTATTATGCTGTACCCTGCGCCTGTCTGGGCTCACCCCATGGCTTTTAGGTATTGTGCAGACATTTAGTTGCGGTCCCATCGACTCCTTTTGCCGCCTGTTATAGGCGGTTATAGAACAGTCTCGCGGGAGGCAGTCTGTGGTATAGCCGGAGTCAAACCATTAGGTATCTTGCAACGTTTCTAAGGTAGATAACCTATTGACGTAAGAATGAAAACAGGAGATTGAAGACCGAGGCCTTGCGTGTTGGAAGGTCAGGTGGGATGAATCCCCCACAGGTCGCTACACCCATGTTATATATCCTATAGTGTCTAATTTAGGTGAGATTTGGTGGCTCTCCACCAATCTAGAATGAAGGAGTATTGGAGAGCTAAAAAGTTAACTAAAAGTTAATTAAGAACCAGAAGTTAACTATTCTGTATGGTCCTACAGTGATCGATGTCGCGGATAAAACTAGACATATTTATGAATTAAAAATGCTTCTTTTTTTTCATTAAACTTGAACTCTTTACGTCTGACAAAATGTAAATCATAAAAGCGCTGTTTGGTGTTATTACCATTTCTTCCATAAATTAAGAAAAAGAATAAAACCATTCAAGAACTTCTTCCATACTCTCCACGTCTTAAACACGTGATGTGAACATTGAAAACAAGACTTCTTAGAATTTTTATAAATATGTTGCTGACAAAAACATATTTTTAGAGAAATCCTTAAGGTTTACTTATAAATAATTTAAAATCCTCTATATAATTATTTCTTAATAAATCACTACATTATGTAATCTAGAGTGGATTAAAATTTCAACGATTTTTATTAAAATAGGGTTCAAATGAAGATATATATATATATATATTACTAGTCAGATATTTATAAGTGTAGAATAAATGGAAAGCAAAATGCGGTATAGGGCGGATGAAATAAATAAGTAAATCTGACCTATTTATAATTTTTATTTTAATTTATAAATGGAAAAAGGATAAAAAAATTTAACTGCGTAGTAACAATGTAGGAACAAAAATTGAAAATTATAATATTTGCTGAAAATATTTTTCCACTAACTATACGAATTCATTCTTGAGGAAAAAATTCAGTTTAAAAGTAAACAAAATTAAAACTATCATAATGAAATACGACTGAAAGGGATCAACGAGGAGTTAAATACTAAAATAACAGAATAGAAGTAATAATAATATGTATCGTAGAATTTTTTTATTTAAGTAGTAAATTGTAAAGAAGTGATTAAAAGAAGACTAGAATAAGTCAAGAGAGATTCTTTACAGAAAATAAATCTAATTTTATAAAATATAGATTCGGGTAACGAAATGAAATTTTATGAAAAGTACTTATCTTGCAGAAAAATTTCGAAAATTAAATGAGTTAATCAAATATGAATATAAGGGTTTTAAAAATTAACTGAAAAATAGATCTTGTCAAAGATTCTTGTTTGTACTAGAAAATAAAAAAGATAAGGTTAAATGAACGTATATTAAGACACAGCATATTAGATTACTCAGTTTGATTCTGCCATGGTATGCGTTGGTAAAAAACAGTAAAAATAAAACAATGATTCAAATGAATATAACAAAAAATTTAAACTGTGTGATATACGAGGTACATTAAAATCTAGATATTGGAAAAAAAAAATTGAAACGAATGTGAATAAGTTTTATAAAATCCTTATAGAAGCTATTTAACTAAAAACATTTTAATTCCAAGTAATTAGATGGAAAAAATAAGATAAAATAACAGCGCAAAATAGAGAAGTATAATTAACCTATCGAGTGAACGATGACAATAAAGGATTTTACATTTTTTTTTTTTTATTCCTGATTAAAATTAATCGGGTGCTCGTCATATCCCATTCATTTTACTAGAAGATTACTTCTAAAACACCTTTATTGATGGCTGCATATAACTGGTTCCCCGTAGGCGTAGAAGTGTTAGTTCCTTTGAAAATATGCCCTCGCAAATATTTTAATGCTTTTGTTTCATTTTTTTTTTTAATAACTATTTACAAATAACTATTGTTATCTTATAATTTTATTTTGATTGTGATTTTGTATATAAAACCTTTTACCGCAATTATATATTAAGAAAACGAACATTGATTAGAAAGTATCACGAAGTTCTCCCTGGTCTTCATAACCTTTTTTACTCGTGAAAAAATGAACAAAGTTCATACAAAAAGATCTCCTAAAATACTTCATTTGCAAGATACGGCTAGTGAAATATTTCGCTCGAATTTCAGCTACTCCGGTGAAATGAAGTCGTATTGAGATTTTTAGGACGTTAATTAAGGTGCAGGATTAGTGATTTCTTATCGTCTGAAAAAATCGAACAAAATAGGTTCTAGAACCTATTTTATTCAATATTTCAGGTCAAAAACCATAAGAAATCACTAACTCTGCTCCTTAATTAACGTCCTAAAAATTTCAGAACGACTACATTTCACCGAGGTAGCTGAAATCCGAGCGAAATCGTTCGAGCCGTAACTTGCAAACGAAGAATTTTAGGGCATATATTTATTTATATGACCTTTTTCCTTTATTTTTGCTAGTAGAATAGGTTGCGGAAGGTCCCGGGCTAACTTCACGATACACTCAGTGTAGACTAATAATTCTATATTATAAAAAACTCAATTAAAAAAACAAAATTTATATAACGATAATTAAATTATAAATACCAAAATACAGTCCGATTTACTGTAAACTTTATAACGACTGATAGAAACTAATATTCCCTTAACAATAAGACAACATTAGAAAAATTTTTAATTCATACAATTCACTTTCCAAGTATTTATTTACTTTTACTGTTTATAGAAATACCTATCCTACACTTTATGAATGAATAGAATACTGTCACTTTCACTCTTTTTTACAAATAACTTCCCGAACAACTTTTTGTTTCAACCGCCATCCGAAATGGAATACTCGTCCCACTCTTTAATCGTGTTATCACACAATTATTGATATCGTACGCTACACCGAACTCGGCCTTGCAAAACTACTAAACCTCTCTGCTGGTCCCTGGCCGTATTTATACCTCCTGGCCTGCAGAACCGATACCCGTCCTTTTGATTGTTGAAGCATAATACTCTCTCATGCGGTTGCGCTTGCCTAGCGGCTGTCGCGTCGTGGCTTATGCCGACGATGGGCTGCTGCTGGTTGAGGGTAATTCGCGTGCTGAGATCGAGCTTAGAGCGGCACAGGCATGTAGGGTTTTGCGGTTGTGGAGTCTTCAGCATAAGCTGGTTTTCAGTGCGGAGAAAACCACTATGATGTTTTTGAAGGGCCGTTTAGCTGCAACTTGCCATCCGCGGGTTGTGATGGACGGTCGGTCTATTAGGTATGTCACTTTTCAGAAATATCTGGGTGTTATCCTTGACGAGAGGCTTCTCTTCAAGGAGCACCTTCAGTATGTGGCGAAGAAGGCAATTGATGCCTTCTTCGGCGTCCGTAGAGTGGTCCATCCCGATTGGGGGTTGAATTTCCATACCATGCGGATTCTTTATAAAGGCGTCTGTGAGGCCATTATGTTGTACGCTGCGCCCGTCTAGGCTCATCGTTTGCAACACCAAAGTTATAGGGACATTATTTTACGAGCCCAGCGTCTTCTTCTGTTAGCGGTTGTCGGCGGTTACAGGACTGTCTCGCGAGAGGCAGTAACTGTGATTGCAGGCATCAAACCTGCGGATATTTCGGCTACGGAACGTAGCCAGCGGTATGTTGCTAGGAAGGCTGGCCTTCTTACTACTGGGCGTATGCGTGAGATCGAAGACCAAGGTTTTGACTCTTGGCAAGATAGGTGGAACACTTCTTTGACAGGTCGTTATACGCATGGTATATTCCCCGATGTTAGAGAGTTGCGAGCGATTAGCTGGGTATCCCCCAATCGGCATACCACTCAGTTCCTTTCAGGACATGGTGCATTTAGGGAAAAATTGGCTAAGTTTAGGTTGGTTGATTCCGGCTTCTGTCCGGACTGTAGGGTCGATGAAACTGTGGACCATGTCCTCTACATATGTCCCCGGTACAAAGCTGAACGTACCAGAGTTATTAGGGAACTCGAGAGAGTGAACTCTGTTTTGGATCTACGAGTCTACTGGAGGACTCGTAGTGAGTGGAAAATAGTTGCTGGCTTCCTTCGCTTCCTCGCCCTGAGCAGGACCGCCGAAGGAATTTAGTAGGTGTTAGGAACCTGGGTGGCTAGGGACCGCCTGGGCAGTTGACTGGCCGAAGGTAGGCGCTTAGGCAGCGTGCCTCGGTTAGATGTATTGGTGGTATGCATTGAATCAGGCTGTCGGCGGGGTTGCGGCCGTCGTCGGTGGGTGGGATTACTCTTGCCCGGCGGGTGCGGTCGCGCTCTGACGAGGGCATTTTGAGCTGAAGTTACTGTCGGCGGGGCTTCTCTGGGTGCTGCTCAGGTGGTACGTAGGGGAGTCTCGGCGGCAATTGCGAAAGATGGTGAATGTCACGCGGGACTCCGCGATGGCGCTGTACGGGAGTAGGCGTTTATTCTCCTCTTCCGGGCAGACCGGAACGGAGTCAGATTAAACTCATTAGAGTATTAAGGGGAGTTCTTAAGGGAACTAGGTCTAAATTTCGATGTTAAACTTTCGTGGGAAGTTTATTGTTGAGGTTGATAGTGCGGATCTGAGACATTCAGGAAGTGGCTCATTATAGTAGGATCTAGGCGCGGGGTCTTCTTTCCGCGGTTAGGTTTCTAGCTTAGTTCTTGAGGGCGACGTGGTAGCTGTAGGTGTCCGTTGTCTTCATTCTGAAGGCATAAACTTGTAAATCTATCTCGGGGTGAACTTTTACCGATGTAGATGTCCCTTGGGGCATCTGCATCGGTGGCATCTCTGCGGGGCCTAAACTGTAAGCTGTGGTGTGCATCAGTTTGAGGGCGAGAAGAAGTCCTCCGTTAAAGCCACTGCTGGCTAGGAACGGAGGGGGTGGTGTAGCGACCGGACACGCTACAAGGTGGGTTCTTCTCCCCTCGTGGGGGGGGGGGATCGAGATGTTGAAGCATAATAATTTTCATCGTTCCTCCTTTAGTTTTTCTATAAGTTTTTTTCCAGTCTGGTAATACTTCCGGTTGAACAGGAGTATTTGGAGGTGCCATTGTCTGTATTACAAAGAAAAAATTGTTTATCTAAACCGTTACTTGAAATGAAGAATCCATTTTAATTCCTTCTAGATCATTTTTTATTTATTTCCCCTCTCTTTCTTCTTAACTAAAAGAAACCCGTTACACTGGTCCTGTTACAATATATATATATATACATATAAATATACATATATATATATATATATACAGAGTGTTTATAAAAATCATTTCAAGAATTCAGAGGATGGTCCCCCACACCGAAATAGAGAAAAAAAGTTATACCAATATAAGTCTGGAAACGCTTAGTTTACCGGCTATCCGCCATTTTGTGTTTTTAACAAAAAAAAATTATTTCTAAGGAATGAATAATTATATCTAGCTGACATTTCGCATACTGCTAGAGTACCTAGAGGTTTACTATTTCAAAATAGTGGCCGTGTGAACGAATTAGTTGTTAATCTCTACAACCGCTGGTTTATTTAAATGATATTACAAAAAAATGTTAACCATTTTATGACAAAGGATACGATACCTTATTTATTCAAATTCGTTCATAAATAACAAAGTTATGCAAAAATTCTTGAAAATTCACTAGATTAAAATGGAGTTTATTTTCCTCCCGAATAAAATTAAATAACTCTGCTTAATCTCAACTGGAATAATGTGTGTAATTAGAATATTTAATAATATTGAAAATATTACGATAGATTATTATTGAAATCATGAAAATATTATAAAAATAAATAATATTAAAATTGAAAAATAATTTGCATTACATGATTTTTGTTTAATGTACAAGCAGATGTTATTTAACAACTATTTTATTTTCGATTAAAATTTATTTAACAACAATAGATTATCGTATCGTAAAAATATGAATAAAAGAAACTACAGTAGCTGTTCAAATTGGCGGCCCTCATTAAAAATAGCATCCAACCGTTTTTCATTGACGACCGGACTCTTTCAAAGATTCCAGGTGTCTGATGAAGCAATATCTCTGAAGTAATACCGTACGTTGGTTACGGTGGCTAAACAGAAAGTAGGGAGCTGTCTGACGAATCTTCGAAATTCCATTTAGAGTTCTTATCCGCAAATTTTCTTTAGTATCCAAATATATCGTTTCATTTCCTTCCGAATAAAATGAAATAACTCGACACCACCTCAACGGGAATAATTTTATTAATTTTATCATGTAATAAATTATAAAAAATTAATAATCTGGAAAATATTACAATAAATATTGTATGAGGTGTGTTATACAAATTTCTTTAAATAGCCCCGTAATAAAACTCAAGAGTTCTGAGATCGGGAGACCTTGCAGACCGGATACTGAACCTCCTCGACCAGTCCATCTGGATATGTTTCATTTAGGTTATCTTGAACTTGAAATCTGTAATTAAGCGGAGCCCCATCCAGCATGAACCACATTTTTTTGCGTGTGTTTAGCGGTATAACTTTGAGTAAAAGTGATCAGCCTTCAATAAATGTAAATATCTTTAACCGTAAAGCGTTTCAGGTAAAAAGCAGGCAAATAAGTGGTTACCCAAAATACTAGCCCGAACGTTTACAGGAAACTAATATCGGTGACAGTTCTTTGAAACGGCATGGGTTTTCAATCGACCACATGTGTGACTTGTGGGTGCTAATAATCGGACCTATTTTGTAAATTTGGTTTCATCGGTAAAGAAAATAGCATTCAAAAAATTCGGATTAGTACATTTTACGAAAGCCGTTGGCATAGCCGAACACGGTGAATAACAATTTATTCACTCGATCAGTAGCAAAAAATAGACTGGATATTAGTTTTTATTTACATTTACAGCAATTGCTTGTTAATTGCAACATCTGTTTTAATGCAAATTATTTTTAAATATTATTTATTATAATATTTTCTCGATTTCAATAATATTTTATTGTGTAAAATTTTCAATATTATTAAATTATTATAATTTATTACGCGATAATATGAATAAAATTCCAGTTGAGATGGTGTCGAGTTATTTAACTGTTTTCAGGAGGAAATATAAACTGGTTTTTAATCTAGAGTATTGATTCTCAAACCGCCCGCATTGAGAATCAAAAATGTTCTAGCTCCCAAAAATATTTAAACTTACAGTCTGTTAAAAATAATAATATCAATTGTTGTTTTTAAGATGCGCTCTAAAAACACCAATTTTTTCTTTTTTTTTAATCATCCGTCACCTTTCTTGACCCCTTGAACGCTCCCAATTTTCTGTGGGCCTTCTACCACCCCATGAAGGCCTCAAGCGCTCACAATGGGGCGTTATCGCCCACTTTGAGAACGAATGATCTAGAGCGACTCGCTTCAAGAATGTTTACATAACTTTGTTATTTATGAAAAGGTTTGAATAAATAAGGTGTCGTATTCTTTGTCATAAAACGGTTAATATTGTTTATAATAACATTTAAATAAACCAGCGGTTACAAAGATATGAACAATTAAAGCGTTTACATGGTCGCTATTTTTAAATAAATTAAGAGATCAGGTTCATTATTTTTATACAAGTAAAGCTCTAGGTACCTTATCAGTATAAAAAAGCTCAGCTGGATACAATTATTTATTCCTGAGAAATAAATTTTTCTGTTAAAATTACAAAATGGCAGGTAGCTGGTAATCTAAGTGTTTACAGACATGTTGATATAACATTTTTTCTCTATTTCGATGAGGGGAACCATTTCCTGTATTCTTGAAACGGTTTTTTTAAACACTTGCATATACATACATTACATTAGTCGACTTATTTCTTTTTTACCATTACATATCTGACATTTCTTTTAACGTATAGTCTATCAATTAATGTAGTTAAATTTGTTTTGAAAGTTAAAGTACAGCTTGAATACAAAAGTTCTCACTTAGCCTGCTATTAATTTAATTGAGTCTGAATATTTCTCTATCGTTGCTGGCAATTAAAAGATTTTTTGAGCTTTTATATATAAGGACCTGTTTATAAACTGGCTTGCATCTTTTTTTTAATATTGATGTTATTATTACCGTTGACGTTATTGTTATTAATATTAATTAGTACAAGCACTATGAGTTATTAAAATAAATATAGTTAAAAACAGAGACTTGATGATAAATAGTACATTTAATATTTAGAACAATTAATTTCAAACTGCTCAGAATAGTTTATTAAACTCATTTGAATATTTAAAACGATAATCCGTTTTAAAAAAAGCCTTATTTTAAGTGTTTTACTGTGTTATTTTTATTATTCATATAATATCACAGAAAGTTTGATTTGAAAAATAACCAAATTATTGCAAATAATAACAAAACTTTATCAGTGGGTGTATTTTTCTTAGTTTTACTTCGGGAATCTCCTGCAATTAATGATTATGCAATTTTTTTTATAACGCAACTGTAACTAGGTTTAAACAACTGCCGATTTTGGTTTGTTAAAAAAATATATATATATATATATATTTTTTAACCATTATATATATACATATTTTTTTTTTTTATTAGACTACTGTAATTTTCAATATTTTAACAAAAAAAAGATAATCCGGCGTATATTTTATTTCGTATGGTTCAAATGCTTTGGTACATTTAAATATTTATTTTCATATAAAATGAACCTTGCTGAAAAATTTTAGTACTCGTAGACTTCACAAAATCATTTCAAATTCTTTCAAAATAAAACACAACTGTAAGAAATGTTAGATTTTATAACCGTTAAACAAAGTTTATATTTCAAGTTTATAATAACTGTTTCATTAGAAATGTTATGGTTGTAGTCATGTATGCGAAAACACTGCAGCTAACCAACGAACTAAGAATTAGAAATCTGACATTCTAGTAAAAAAACATCATAAATTATTATAAAACTGAAATGTTTTATTATAAAGAATATTTAAATCTCAAATTTTCTGGGCTTTAATTTTGGGCTTGTTATTATTTGCATTCTATTTATTTAAATTTTAATTATTTATTATTGATTAATATTACCAGCACAATACATTTGTATCGTCAAAATTAATGTAATTTTGACTTTTTAATTATTTATAATTTACTTTAAGTTTTGTAATATTTTAAATATTTAATGATTACCTTCAATTTATTATTCGTTGTTTATCATATAAAAAGTGATTCATTAATTTGTTGCTTTTATTATCTATTCCAGTCTTTCTTACGATTATGGCTCGTGTAAAGCACGTGAGGCTCAATAGGCGTTAGTCATTGATGCTTTTTCCCGATTTATGATATTAATTTAAAACTTGTACTCTGAAGAACTGAGTGATAGCTTTGTTTGCGATACTTGCATTTCGGCGGAGTTGTTGACATGTTAATGGGCATCAGTACATCAGTCTCGGTGACAATATAGCAACGGAAGAGCTCTATGTTTCTCATTTGCCATAGTAAGCCTAGCATGGCGTTTTGTTATACTAAAAATGTCCGTATCGCATACAACTACGGCTCATATATGTAGGTCGATAGGTTATCGCACGTAAACATTTCTAACCTGGACAAAGGATTATGGATTGCGCTTTTACGTAAATACAAATGCTCGGAGTAGGTTCAAAAGAAATGAAACAGACGTCTATTTCATAAGAAATAGCTTTTTTTGAGTGAAAATAAAATTAATCGCGCCGTACAAAAAAATCTAGTTACCTGCTAGTTGCAGTTAACTAAATGTAAGGAAAAAAATAAAAATTTAAAATTGCTTTATTACATTATTATTTACTATTAAAGTAAATGTAGATCTGTGTTCGGTTTATTACAGAATAGAATTATAGATAGAAACTACTTTGTTTTTTACACAGGAAAAAACTTATTTTAAAAGAACGCTTAAATATATGTTGCGTCAAGAATCTG
The DNA here is from genome assembly GCF_047948215.1 of Lycorma delicatula. Taxonomy (NCBI): domain Eukaryota; kingdom Metazoa; phylum Arthropoda; class Insecta; order Hemiptera; family Fulgoridae; genus Lycorma; species Lycorma delicatula. The sequence goes on along the minus strand of NC_134458.1, from coordinate 14,209,944 downwards.
TGGTTTTCGATGAGCTACCTGCTTTCCCATTCAAGAGCATTAAATTATTCAGTGTTTTATGTATAGGAACAGTCAAGTGGTGGTTGAGATCGAGGGAAGTGTACGGTATAGCTCTAATGACGTAAATTGTGGTAGCAGTTGTGCACGATTCCCATAGATGTCGTTACCACCACCTATTTCACTGTTACCGCTTATTCGACAGAGCGTTCGTAGTATTATTCGCAATGCCACCCACCATTTTGAGTGTGCTTTCCACGCCCGCGTTCAAACGATCGATATGACTCGGTCGTACTTGTCGGATTGCGTGTTTGATGGTAATTCAGTATGTTAAATATTCGTATCCCTGAATGCGTAATATTAATTATATTTTAGGGAAATAAAATTTATTAAGTGAAAAATTGTTATTGAATGATATAAAATATAAAATTGGGATTTCCTTCTCACATCTTAATAAAAAAAAAATCGATTCTAATTAGGGTGACTAAGCCATTCAAATAAACATTTACGGTTTTATGTTCACGCCCGTGAACATCAACACATGTAATAACAAGCCACATTCAGTTTCAATTTCTTTTTTTATTAGCTGTATAGACAGCTGTGATTATACTTAATTTATACGTTAAAAAATTAAATGTTATAGAAAAATTAAGCTGCTCTGGGAATTGCCCCTGTTGGACAGATAAAAATAATTTACAGGCATCAAAAGAATAATATAAAATAATATCCATAATTTTTTACTAACAATAATTAAGTTAGGATGATGTAACATAAAAGATGAAAATATCCTTTCCGATTTCTTTAAATTTCACAAAACTATCGAATCAAATCACCCTATTTTGGATTTGATTTAATTTATAAAATCATCGTGATGATTTTGTGCGTTGAATCCCAAATCACGCATTAACGGTGAAAACCATTTTAAGGAAATCCCGTATGATTTTTAACAAAAAGAAATTTTTTCAAAATATCTGTTCATTTTTTTAATAAAAAAAATAATTAATAAAAAATCAAGTAGGATGTTAAAAAGTAATTATATTTTTGGTATTCAGAATAAAGCCATGTGCAATGCTATCGATCATCCCTAAATTATGGCAGTCACTTATAGAATATATGAAAAGTTTGATACTGAATTCATAAAGATTTCTCTGACACTAATGATGCTTATTATACGGCCACTCACTGTAGTAAATAAAATGAATATATCTGTAATAAAATTGTTAGTTAGTAAGTCATTTTCGCTGAAGTACTTCCGAATAGGTCGGAATGCGTCTTTCGGTAAACTGGATACCAGTTTGTCTAAGCCAGCCGTCATAAACTGGAATACGTCGACATACTTTAGCGATATGTTTTGGCTGATGTTCTTAGTAATCGTGATGAACTTTTCAGTCGTTTTCGGTATCACGTATATAATTTGGCAGTCCAGTTCCCTGATGAAGAAGTGTGTATCGTAACTTGATAGATTGTGGATGAAGACGGGGATGCTGGTTTTCGTAGTCCTCCGCAGGTTGCAGTTGTTACTCAATGCCGCTCAGTACCTGCCTGTAAAGTGGCAATGGTCTCACCTTTTTCGCTTCAAAACTGAACGGCATCTTACACAACTCGCAGTTATTGATATTGTTGTATCTTTACTCGTCTTCAGGAGTAAATATCACTTTTTCGTTTCGTTTCAATTTGTCGGCCACGTTTGACATTTTCATGTAATTTCGGAAAAAAATACTGTGCAGCGTCAGGACCTCTGTACAACAACGGTGGTTGATGTAGTACCCGCTTTTGTCGTCATCAACAGAGTCATGAGACACAAAGTACAGACAACTCATGGGTTCGTGTTGCTGTGTGACGTGTGTGAAATGCTTGGTCGGTGACGTAGACTACGCAGTCGGCTTTAGTATACACTCCAAGTCAGCGTATGCGACGACTGTAACGGGAAACAAGTTTTTTGTAATTCTTAAACGATAGTATTGGCGGCGTACCATCTTTACTATGTTGTGACATTTTAACATTAGCCGGTTCGTTCATCAAACAACGTCGGAGGTTTTTCTTGTAACAATTGACGTCTTTTCGGAAGAAGGTGAATTATCGTTTGCATATTTCGATTGCTTCTGTAAGTTTTTTTAACTGTGATCGGACTAAACAAGATAGATTTGATATGGAGCAGTAGTGACTGATCTTTTCATTCTTAACATACAGGAATTCATAATGTTCATTTGATGTATGCAGTGATTTTTCCTCATCGCACACTTTTATCGATTTTATTTCATTGCTTTCCTTTAGTACGTATACATTTACCGAAACTTTATTTGCTTTCTCGAACTTTGGTAGACTTTAGCTAGATATAGGTTTATTAACCGTGCTAAAGTCATATTGGTCTTCCAAAACGTAGTATGGTTCATTTAACCGCTGACGATGTCAACCAGTTACAAGTTTAGATAGTATAGCGTATTTGAAGCAGTACTTATTATCATTTTTAACGTTGATCATAGATTTCCTTTCTTTAATTTATTTAAGGAGATCAATGTATGTTTATATTGAACCGCGCAAAGAAAAGTATTTGTTTATGCGGTTTAACAGACCGTCTATCCTCAGCAAAGACGACCCGCTTTCTTTAGTTAGACATTCTGTCTTCGTTTAGTATTTTATCGAAGGCCCTATTTAGTGATTTGCTAATATCGGCTTGCTTGGTTACTAGTATCAATTCTATTTTAAAGTTTGTATCTTTTGTTTCGTATTCTTCGTGGCCATCAGCCATTTTTCTACGTCTTTCATGTGTATAGTCTAGGAACAGAATATATTTTACGGTCTTTTCACATTCGTTACTGAGTCGCTAAGCGACTCAGTAAGTAGATTTGTAACATTTTGTTTTAGGTTGAGTAGGAATCGATATATATATTTTTTTTACCGTTCCTATTATTAGTATAGTAGTACGTAACGAGGTCGTTATTGAATGCACTTTCAATTATGTTGAATAGTGACGGTTCACACAGTTCTAACCTAGCACGTTTTGGTTTTGATTCCTGAGGAGGACCGTTATCTAGACCCGATCCTACTTTGTTCTTATCGTCCGGTAATTGCACTCTTTTAAATTTTACAGTTATACGGAGCAACAAGCCATCGACGCTAACCAGATGTCGACTGTTATCCACCTTGTTAAGATGAGAAATGATTTTTCTATCGTCTCTTCTATTTCACCTACATCATTTACTCGAACATTACCGATGCAAATTTCTATATCGTCTTTATTCCATATTACATTCGGCTTCTGTACAAAATCTTCACATTCTACAATAAGGCTGAAGATAGTCGAGCCTGTCTTTTTTATTGAATCTGCGAGCAGATTTTCTATATCTTCTGGGATGTTGATCTAGAATTCGATATCGTTTGCTTTATCACCGGAAAGGTTTTGTAGTAATATAATTCCAGGTTATATTTTTGAGCGAGTGCAGCCCAGAGATTGAATGCATTTGAATCACAGAGATCTAATCTAGCCCGTTTCGATAGGGTTGATTGGCTATCGTTCGGTAATTGCACTCTCTTAAAAGATGACATGTTGAATGATCAAATGCTGTGGTTCTACACTGGCTAGTCATGCCGATGGGTAAATCATATTGCTTTTTTAAGAATACAGATATGCCTTACCAGGCAGCATCTAGCCGATATATGCTAACAGCCAGTACCAGTATAATGTTGCACAACTCGACTGGCTAAAGCGAAAGACAGACATCCGCTCTCGTACCCTATCTCGCGAGTTTTGTTAGATGACCCGTCTCGAGCCCCGGTTGTGGGCAGCAACTGCTCTGACGTAGTCAGAGCAATTACTGTTTCGATTATCGACTTTAATTCCATTCTAACCCACCGCCAGCACTAGTGATTCAACTAGTGCTAGGATTCAAGTTAACCTACTATAAATGCAAAGGTACAACATCTTCTCGAAAACCGTATCTACTACAAGCAAGAGCGTCAGAGGACGGTAAGAGGAATTTAAAATGTAATCCTTGTCGTCAACTTTGAAGAGGAATTTCAACACACCACGTTTCCAGCACGCTGGGAAGTGCCCAGCAAAAAGCAACCTATTGAAAACCCTAGTCAGAGGACCAATAAACACAGGAAATGTGCAAACAAGGAGCTCCACTGTGATACCATCATATCCGGGGACTTTATTCCTAGCCAGGTTACAAATGACGGACTTAATTTCTGACGCCTCAGTAATTTCTGAAGACATAAACTCAGAGCGAAAACCTACAACTTCCCTTCGGATACGTCGATGATACGAGGTTTCACCAACCTCGGTATCATCTGGAAGTAGATCGTCCATCAGATGAATGAGTACACAATCTTTATCTTTAATAACACCATCCTGGGCCGACAGAGTCGACAGAAGAATGTCTTTTTTCCGCTTATGACCAAGAACTCGATAAACAACACTCCACAGGTTTTTATTCTCCTGGTCTTGGAGAAAAGAGGTCCAGGATTCTCGTATAGAAGACCAAACCTTATGAATATACTCGATCCTCTTCGGACGATAACCCGCAACAAAGACTGCACGCCGATGAGGATCATCCGCACGCTGTGCGGCTCTCCTGAGCCGGCCCACAATCCGCTTCATCGCAGTCAATTCCTGAGTCCACCTTCCAGCTATTCTCTCTCGACCCGTAATTCTGTGAATACAGCGTTCAGCGGCTTCAACTATCGCAGAAGAGAAATTCTCTGCCAGGTCGTCTAATGGGATCTCGTCCAGACTTCGAGTAACTGGCCGCAAGAACGTTATAAAACTTGAGCCAATCTCCGTCCGCCTGTGCAGCAAGCGCCCCTGCTGAACAGGAACGTCACCCCTAACCACATCGCGCAGCCCATCTACCCAATCAAACACTATTAGCCGCTGATCGCTTTCGCAGTCATCGCCTACCGACCAATTCAGAATCCTACCGAAAATATCCTTACCAATGGTAATATGATTGTTGGTACCATGGAAGGCCCTCCGCAAGTCAACTGCACCGGCGAAGGTAGTCAACTCGCCGGCTACATTGAAAACATCAAACTAATGTTACGCGATGAAACCTTCTATTAATTCGCCGCCGTCGTCTGTGATCCCACTGTGCCAAAGAAGCGATTTGGCGGTTCGCATCAACTCCTATAAGAACAGGACGACCCGCTACCAATCTAACAATTCTATCCTACTTTCCAAGTGCTTTTTAGTGGAATCCCTGTACTGAAACTACGATCTAACAACGAACAACGAACGCGATGCGTCTCAGATGCCTGCCAAATGAAGAGACTATCTATCGACTTCCTGCACAGTACGGCGGATTTGCTATCATCAATGAAAAACTTACACCAGCCTGAAAAACTTGGCAGATCATCCTTGATCACATACGGGTGCTGTAGAAGAAGAACATCGAGGGTCCGTTTCTTATCAACCTCACCTAAATCAACTTGGACTGCATAGGCTCCCTGGACATTAAGTTGACCGAACCTAACCATTGAGAGAGTTAAAATACATCTCAACTGCTCTCAAGTAAAAACCACACTTCTTACTATTAACGGAGTGCCTATGATTTCTGCGCAACCTTTTGCAGTTAACGTAAGACGGAGCCTCTTTTTTTTTGCGGACAGTCGTCACGGTTATGGCCCTCCTCGCCACAATGCGCGCAGACCGATGCATACTTACAGAACTTGACCCTGTGGCCAAACCTACAACACTTAAAACATCGCTGCACATCAAGGTATTCGTTGACGCGACAGGATGCGAAATCAACGAAGATTCGTCCCTCCGACACGAATTTCTGATGGAGACCAGCTCCAAACTCAAACACACCGTGATACCGTGGGGCATCACGTTTACCGGTCTTGAAAATGAGCCTACACTGATCGTTAAACGTAGCCTCGTCCAAGTCAGTGTTCTGCTTTCGGATGAGAAACCATTGCCGCCATTAGCCGCCTTGCTGGCCTCATGCTAGGTCTTCAGCATGTCAGCATAGCGCCTGGGCTGCGGTGGGGCCTGGACCACCTTGGGCTGGACCTTCACCTCGCTGGACTTAGAGACCAAAGCCTCGAAACCATCTGCCATTGCCGTAAGTGCCTCTCGAAGTTTGGTGAAGAATTGTCTTTCTCGTTCCCGCTGTGTCACTCTGACGCCGCTGTGAAGTGTCAAGAACTCATACAAGTAGTCCAGTTCCTCCTGGACTACTTTAGCCAGAGGGGCAGAACTGCCAGGTCTGCCCTTCGCTTTCCTGAATGCCTCTACTGCCGGGGTGGGTTTGACCCGTGTAGGTGCACCCGTGTCCATCTCGCTGACCTCGTCCTCAGAGGAGCTTGATGGCACAGGCTCCGGCTTCTGCTTCCGCCTGGACGTGCGGATTTCCTGGAATTCGGACGTGGCCAAAGATTCCCTAACCTAGCGAGAACTCACAAGACTCTCGCTGTCTTCCTCCTAGCAGAAAATCTGGTCAAGCCCACAAATGTGACGACTGCTCGCAACGAGCACGGGCAGCTGGGGACCTTCTGTATTCTCCTGTCACTCTTTGTACCTCTTAGCCGCTACTAGATCGATTGGGTACATCACGTTACCATACGTCACGAAACCACAGATTACGGCCCCTGCTCTGTAAAGAGTGCAAGCAGAACTAGGGAAAACCCGTTGCTTGTTACAGCGTCTTACGACCAGGAGTCGTTGCCATCTTTCAGCCGCGATGAGGCGAGTACGAGTCGTATAAATTCTAACCTTTTAACTCCGTAGAAGTAAAAAATCATAAGCCTAAAATATTAAAGCGCTAACTGTGTCCACAGTCTGATAGTCAGCGAAGTTTTGATACTACTGGAAGGTACCCACACGACCAGCAGCCAAAAAATTACTGAAAATCGACACAAACACAAGAACTCCGGACGCAATTAAGGAAACCATTGTTGCAATAAAGTCTATAACAAGAACGTAAAACTTTTCAAAAACGTTTTCTTGCTTAAGGTCCGGGGTTTATAATTTTGGAAAATTGTTGCCATTTATTGATAGCCTCGTATACGATGTATAAAATATTAAAAAATGGTTTCTAGATACTAAAACCGAAAGCAAAAATAGGAGGTGTTGTTTAATCGTTTGAAAAATTCTTTTTTTTGGATTATTTATAAATGCAATGTAGGCAAGAAATTTGCTAAAGTAAATTTTTTTCTAAAGTGCCTTAGAAGAAAATCATAAGTTTTTTCGTTATATCCCCCTACTCCATAAACAAATTTTGAAAATAATCAATGTTATCAATCCCCGCATATAAAAATATTTGAGCTGAACTTGAAGAAAATCAGTCGGGTCAATCCTGGGATATACGGCCGAAAGCAGTGCGACACAAAATACATACATAGATACGTAGATACGCACTTACATATATTTTTTGGTCTACATGAATTAGTCGGATCCTAAAACCTAAAGATTTGCAAGAAACTCGATACACCATTTTTGAACGATCCCCATACTTAGCTGGGAAAGTAAAAATAAACTATACTCATACGATGGCTTCTAATTACTCTCAGTCTGATTTTTTTTCTTAACATTTTCCTACTGTTCCGATATAACTGAAGCAAATCGACTTTATATATTTATGCGGTCATCCGTTCTTTTGTGCTCGATCGAATAAAGAAGTATAATATATAACAACAAACAATGCAATTGCATACTTATGTCCAATTTTGATCCGATTATATTTCTATTAATCACTGTTGCAACTACAATTCCCTATTTGATTTATTGAAACGTTACATAAGTTAATTTTTTCCAGGAAGGAATAATTTCAATTTATTGTTTGGATAAAATACAATGCAGCAAAAAGCAAAATAAATTAATGCAACACCAAAAAAAATAATTCGCATCAGTAACATTACTACGCGTATAATAGTAAATATAAACAAATCCTAACCAAAACCTATAGTTACTGAACGTAGATATGAAACGACAAACAGGAACAAATATACTAATGACATGTATGTTATTTTATCAATAAAGCCTAAATCCGGAACGGTAAGTAAATAACGTGTATTGATTTCCGTTCATCGTTTACATATGTCATACGAACTAGTTAGTAAAGTAATATACGTAAAAATATTTGACTATAATTATTAAATTAATTTTTAATTAATCATATTTCAAATAATATATAACAATCTTTATTTAGAATTTTTACGTACATTAAGTAAAGATTTATTCCTGGAAACTATATATATCTATGGAATTAGGTAAAAGATAGACAGAGAGAGAGAGAAGCAAAAATAATAGAATAAGCCCTTCGTCAAAACTAACCTCTACAAAGAGAATTTTGATTTCATAATTAAAGAACAGAATTTTGAAGACTGCGATCAGCCATCGATATGGCGGAGCACGATCTTTAGTGACGACCTGAGGGGGATGAGCGACATCGTTTTAATAATGGCCAGGGAATAAATCCCCAGCGTCTGCAGGTGTTGTGCAGTAAAGTTTGGTACTGCTCCCCTGCTGCTGACCATGATCGGAACCAGTTCACAGCGATGATGGCCATAGTAGTTGAGAACTCGAGCTGCCTCGGGGAGGATGGGCCGGTATTTAACAGCTTTCTCCTTCGCAGCATCATGTAGCAAAGTCTCCTTCTCAAACCGAACGGTTACATCGACCACAAAGAGACCAGAATCGTTTTTCACGACGATATCCGGCCTCAAGCGGTTTCCGCTCCCGCCAGTTCCGGGTTCAGCGGGGCTGCAAAACTTTTGCTCTACAGCGACGACATTCCCTTCCGGAGAAGTCAAGGCATCAACGAGAAGGTCTTTTATCTAGTCGTGCCTTCTTATGTACTTCGCTTTATTGGTCACACAGCTGCCCAAGACTGACCCAGGGTCTCAACGGCGTCCTTGCAATTTTTGTAATTTATATCACTTTCGGGCCCTAAGGTCCATGCGCATGCGACTCTAGTTCCGAGCGTGTCCGACCTCAGTTTCATGGCATTAATGAAGCGGGAATCCGTGAAGAGTCCCTCTTCATACAACCAGGAGTTTTCCCGCCCTATTATCTTTAAAGTAAGCGACGCCTTTGCCCATCACCGGCAGGCGCCCCCATCGATCTCCTTCCTGTATTTTGAACTTTAACATCAGCCGGTTAAAATTACCGGCCGAAGGGGGCCAGGAAATATCAAACTTGGACAATTCAGCCCGGAGCTTACTTTCAGCTCCGGTCGTTAAAAGGTAATGCTGGACTGCCGCACTATTAATATTGACAAGGCTGGACATATTTCTCCAACCGGCTGCCTTAACGAGATTCTGTAACTCGGTATACCAAGGCTGTCACCGCAGCGGATAACATTTCGTTAATCCGCTGTTCGTATAGCATTGCCTTCCGTAAACTGAAGGCAACCCCAGGATATTTAAACTTATCATATTATATTTAAAAAGGTTCAGATAGGTAAAGGTCACGAAATAATACTTCCAAATAAAACAAGTTATAAGTGTACCGTTTTAATAAATAAATGGTTTATTTTCGATTTTATGAACTGTCAAGAGATTCGAAATAATAATAATTACGTATTATCTGAAAATACTGAACCTTTACTTTTAATTTAATCGTGAGACTGAGCGTAGTAAGTTATTCGGGAAGAACGCGTTAGCTACCGGTGTAAGTTGAAGTTGTAGGTTTATTTCGATTTAGGCAAAAATTTCAGATAACGATCAAATTTGTCATTTATTAAAAAAATTGATTAATCGAATGGAGTGGAAATTTTATAATTAAAGTCATCCGAAATCTTTTATTGCAGCTCGTGCAGTTTCGTTGCAGAACCGATAAACAAAAATGATGTTTGCGAATTATTCGGTGGAAAATTTATAAGCCGTTATTAGATAACTAATAAACGCACTATTCCATTCGCTTACTTAAATGTTTATTGTTGCTCAAATTCAGTGCAAAAACTAAGTTGTTGGAATCAACTGTTAGTAATGTCAACTTGTGAAATAAATTAATTTCAAAAAAATTGAGATAAAATTAATTTTTAATTAGATTTAAAGATGTGAAATAAATTTTTTTCGGTGTATTGCCTTATTTGAATCTTTATTTTTCTAAAATAATTAATTAATTATTCTTTTCTTCCACACCACCCCCTTGTTATATGAAATTATGCACGTGGCGTAATAGTTTCGTTAACAGTACCAAAAAAAGTCTCATCTTAATCGATGTCCGACATAGCTTCTTTTTTTTAATGGTTCCACATTGAAACCGACTACAGGAAATAATTTTAATTGCTGGTAACGAAATATAATATTCTGTTATTTAATATCAGTTCTCCACATAATCTTCTAACGTTATGTAATGTTAAAATAACACTACTAAAAAATTAAGCAATTTTTACGCATATTTGTCCTTATTCCTACAAGTATTCTTAAAAAAAATTGGAACCCGGAAATAATACAGTAAATAATGCTTAAAATTTAAAAAAAAAATCTATATATTAAGTTCTGTTAATTTTATCTCTTTTTACAAAATTTATGACTGATTATAAAAAGCCGGCAAAGGATTGTCTGACTTACCCAGCTTTTCTCATGAACAATTTCTGTTTCAAACACGCCGTGGGGTTTTTAAATAGTAATTACATAATTACGTAATATTTACAGACAAATGCGAAAAAAAATGTTCAGAAGAAAGATCCGAGACTGATTTGAATTTTTTGATCAGATGACATTGCTACCGTAAAATTTATGTACTATTAAATAATTAAAAAATAATAACAAATATTATTAAACAAAAATAACCAAAGTTCTTAGAAAAACGTTTTTGGTCCAATATTACCCTTACCTTGATTGCTAGTTAATAACAGTTGCTTGATTGAGAGCTTCGAGCAGTAAAATAGATAAAGCATCAACAATTATAACAAAAGGTTTTTATTTTCAAGGGCCGGGTCTGCTTTTTTAAAAAAATTCCCACGTCGTCTATATAAATACAAAATAAAGTTGGATTTTAATCTTGAAAATTAAGGTTTAAAAAGAACTGTAATTTAAATAAGAGTCCCATTTAATGTCTTATTTTTTAAGGCTTTAAAGTTTATTTATTAGATTAATTATGTAGTAAATAAATTGGTCCGATATTTTGCATTGTTATTTAATAAGGATAAAAAATTACAGTGTTCTTAAAAAAAATGTATATAGATACCCGATAAAGCCTCTTTTCCGATGAGGTCGAAAATCAAGTAAATACATATACATAGCCAAATATTTGCAACAACCATTTTAGCCAACCGGTTTACGAGACATGGGGAAAAACTGTTTAGAGCTATTACTGAGTATCCTCCTACTCCCAAATCCGATCGATTTAAAAATGTTCAATTTTCAATAATTTAATAAGTAATTTCGTCGTACTAAAATTCAATTTTCTACAACCGCTATGAAAAAGTAAGAGTTACAAATGCTGAAAAGTACCCCGATCACCGTTTTTAATTTTTTTCCAATATCTAATTTCGTCAACGCCTCATATTTAGAAATTTGATCAGCCATTTAAAATAATTTATGCCGACACAGTCCGTAGATATTAATCAAAATTCAGGCTAACACATGTTCCTAAGTACATCTTCCGAAAATTTCTATATATGGTAATTTTTTGACTAAGGAGATCTTAAAATGTTGACGTTTGAGAAAATCCCGAAAGTTTTCAAAAAATGTTCAGTTCTGAAAAACGGCTGAATGTAATTGTTTCAAATCGATAACATTCCAGTTCATTGATTTTCTTCTTTTATTTTTAATTTTATTTGGAATACTGAAACTTTTTCATATAGATTTATCATCTAAAGGTTATTTTCTAAAAACTAATGAATTAAGACACTTTTTCAATGAACACTTTTCTGTTTTACTTTACAGTATTCGTCTTGATTTTAGAAACACGACTTAAAATACAAAATTCTTATTATAAAATTCTGTTTAAAAATATATAAAGTCTAAAAACTTAAAGACTTTTAAAAAAAAGTCTGAAAGAATTACTATACATAAGTTATATATATATTAACAAAAATAATAATTTTGGAAATTATCTGAGTACGTTTCAAGAAAAGTCTAATGTTTGAACTTACTCCTTTTTTTTGCTAAGTTTTTACCAACTTAAAAATAAGTTGATAAAAAAATATCTTGGCCCTTATTTGGATCGTCGCCAAACGTGGAAGACCCATGCGGTAAAGAAGAGGAAACAGGTTGACAATATTGGGAAGAAAACCGGTTGCCGGACAGAAACTCACAGTTATCGTTATCTAATAAATTGTTGATCTACAGAGTTATCGTTAAACCTATCTGGACGTATGGGGGATCCAACTATGGGATACGACGAGTAACAGCAATAATTGAATAATTCAAAGATTCCAGAATAAATTTTTGGTTTCAGAGGCGCCGTACCCCATGAATACGAGTATCTAAGATTACCTTCTGTTTACAAAGACCGAAAATTTGTCTCGCGGTACAAACAGAGGTTAGATTAACATGTAAATTATCTGGCACTAAATTTATTCGACAACAACGATGACATCAAGCAAATAAAATGTTTCCACGGGCTGGACCTGGGAGAAGTAACCAGAGGAGTGACCGGGTGAAGGAACCTAAGAAAGGGAACACAGGGTGTCTCCGTGTAGTGAACATCACTTGATAGTCTCCAAATTACAGCTATTTCTGTTGCCGATGAATATTTGTTTTATTTATAGTGTTGTTTTTATATATTGGTATTGATGACATCGTTTTTATTTTTATTCTTTTCTACATGTGATTTATTTGTAGTGCGAAGTTAAATATTGAACATTACTTGGACCACTTAAACAAGTATTTTTTCTATATATGAGGTGTTGAACCATTTTATGCTTTAATAAGGGATTTCATCGGGGACCTCTCTTCCTATGATTATCATGACTCAAATTTACCTATGGTCCCCTATGAGGTACCGATTGTAAACGCTAACAGATGGACAAAAAAAGAAGAAAAGGTTGATATTATTAAAATTTCCTTTTTAATAATTAAAAAGTTAAAAATAATCAATTTCTTCTTGTGCCTAAAAATATTTAAATCGGCTAATTAAGGTATTTACGATATTATATATTTGTTTGCTATCGATACTTTTAATCCTTCCGCGTAAGTAAAACAGATAAAAATAAATTTAAATTGTTGAACTTTTATCTCTCATCGTTTTTGTAGAATTTCCATAAAAACCACGAAAGTATATATCAAAATAACGTTATACACAAGTGATAATGATAATAATAATAAATGCAAAAGAATGAATGTGAAAAGACGTTAATTCAATGATTAAGTTTTTATATTTTGTTAACCTTTTCTGAGAAAGTAACATTACAGTGAAAGAATATTTTGTGGTTTTCATAGAGTAATAAGTAATGACGGTAAACAAAGCGATATAAAACATAAATAACTGTAATTTTGTTATAAAATATATTGTGTTATTGTATCTAGCTAAAAAAAATTAATCTTTATAATAAATATAAGTACTTAAAAAACTGCGAAGAACTATTAGTTTAGATATGATATATAAAAACCAACCGGGTTGATGTAGTGGTGAACGCGTCTTCGCAAATCAGCTGATTTGGAAGTCGAGAGTACGAGCGTTAATGTTCTAGTAAAGGCAGTTATTTTTATACGGATTTGAATACTAGATATTGGATGCCGGTGTTCTTTGGTGGTCGGGTTTCAATTAACCACACATCTAAGAAATGATCGACCTGAGACTGTACAAGACTAAACTTTACTTGCAATCATTCATATCATCCTCATTTATCCTCTGAAATAATACCTGACGGTAATTCCCGGAGGCTAAACAGGAAAAAAGGAAAATATATGATATAAAAGAGATGTAAATTCTTTTAACGGTACCGCACAGTAGAAGTTATATATATACTAGTTTTTTAATTATTCGTAAGGTAAACATATTTTACAAACCGATGAAAAAATATCTATTTGCAAGTGTTCATATTCGAGTGCGTTGGGGTAATTTTATAGTGTTTATCACTATATGAAATGTAGACTGATTTCATATCGTCCAAAAGAAATGTACAACAAACGGAGGCTTAAAATTAATTAACTTAACAGAAGTCTTTGAAACAATTGAATATTCTCGAATTTTCCGCTGGAACAGTTGAGGTCGGTCGATTTAGTGTTATCATTCTTTAATCAGAAGATACATACAAATACTGCTTTACAAATAATTTTAATCATATCTCAGCTGATCTTGTGAAATTGATTTCTTATTCTGGTTCAAGAAAGTACAGATGGAAACGTAAAAGTTTTTATATCAGAGTTTACAGTTACAGAAAATTATTATGAGATTAAAAGAAATGAAACAACTGGGTCTTTAAAAATAAAGTCTAGTAGCAAAGGGTATATAGACTGGAGAATGCAAGGTACACCCGCATTAATCAACAAATCTGGATGCAATATTTGAAAAAATAAAGACTGGTTGACTTTGTTGGTATGGATATATGAGGATGGATAGACCCGTTCAGCATATCTGTACTGCCGTCATACTAGGAGGAAAATAGGTTGTTGGAGGAGAATATGATGTTAGGGGATCAAGGAAGCGATGACAGACAGAGTCGGGAAAAGATCGGAGCGATTCGGACCGATGGGTCTAGGATACGGGAATCTCTTAGTTTTTTGACAGCAGATAGTGCAATTTTTGTTGAGACTGTACTAATTTGGGATCCAAAGTTTTGTTTATTTCGTGTCTATTTTAAACGCAGTTTAATAAGTTTAAAATGAATTAAAATTTCGCAAGTTTAAATCCAGTCGCTTATTTTGTAATTTTTTTGTTTTTCTTCTAAAAATGTTTATAGAACCATATTGTTCTATAGTAAGCATATATACTAACATTAAAAAAAAATTGGTTTATTAACGATATTAATATTTTGGTTGAATTAACTGTAGCTATAACGAGTACCTTTTTTGGCATTTTTCATTGTCTGCTACACGTACCAAATATGACTCCCGCGTGCGTGCGATTGTGTACGTGTGTGCGTGAAAATAACTGCACATGCATACACGCTTAGGTGCTGATTATAAATTTTTGCAGATAAACTTCTGCTAATATAGTGAAAAGAAGGGTTTTAAAGAAAAATTGCTTTATAAGAACATAAATTAATTTAATAAATACACACTTAATTAACACACTCCTGAATAACCAAGTAAGTATAAAAATATTAACATTACTATCGATGGAATTTAATTAATTAATATTACATTTAATCGCTAAGCTGAGTAATGCTTATGCACAAATAAAGTGGGTCGGCGATTTATGAATTAAAATTTTAATGAATTTTACAGCAAAATGCGACTGGAATCTACCACAAACATTTGGCATTAATTTTTAAATATAATGAATTCTCTGGTATGTATTCGTTCCCCCATTTAGACGGTAGTGCAAGAAGTTGTTTCCATTCCCCTCTCCACAAGTCATTCAAACTGTCCTGAAGTAGTTCGACCTTAACCAAATAATTATACTTATGAATTTCTTATGTTCAGAGACTTACGAACTCGTATAAATACTTTTCTCATTATAATAAAGTATGGCTTTCAACATGCAGATATTATAGTAATGAAAAGCCTACTGATATTTTAATAAATATTATAAAATATAAAGATTTATGCAAATAATGAAATGTAATTTGGGGTTTATAAACCGGAAGAAATTTACATTTCATTATGTTTGCAGATAATGAAATGTAGATTAGGGTTTAAAAACCTAAAAAAAAGGTGTCAAATGAATCAGTGAAATTTAGAGAATCTTGAGAAAGAACAGGTAAAGAATATTTTTGAGGAAGACATCACAAGAGGTCTGAGTAAAAACGATAGGTAGAAAGTATAGAAGATGAATGTAGGAGAATTTTTAAAAAGGAAAGTTTTAAATCAGCAGAAGCGAACTTAGGCGTAACAAAAAGAACTAGTTGAAAATCTTGAACATCCGAGGATATATAGCAGCCGATGGATGAACGTAAAAAGCTATAAGAATGCTAGTTATGAAGAAGGTACAAGAAACTATCGTCAATTAAGAAACGCTATAAACAGGAAGGGCAAATTAGCGAAAGAAGAGTAAATTAAAGAAAAGTGTTCAGAAGTGGAGAGAGAAATGATCATTAATAAAACAGACGGAGCATACAGGAAAGTTAAGGAGAATTTTGCGGTACGTAAGTTAAAATCTAATAATGTGTTAAATAAAGATGATACACCGATTTGTATTACAAAAGAATAGATTGAATATATTGAAGAGTGACTCGGGGGAAATGAGTTAGAAACTGGTGTTATAGAGGAAGAAAAGGAAGTCGAAGAGGATGAAAAGGGAGATACAATATTGAGATCTGAATTTAATAGAGCATTGAAGTATATGAACGGCAGAAAGGCTCCTAGGATAGACGGGATACCTAGAAAGTTACTGCGCACTGCAAGTGAGGAAGCGGTAGACACATTATACAAACTGGTTGGTTATAATTAAAAAAATGGTGAAGTTCCGTCAAACTTCAAAAAGAGTGTTATGGTAATGATATCAAAAAGAAATCAGGAGCAGAAAAATGTGAAGAATACAGAACGATTAGCTTAACTACTCATGATTCAAAAATCTTAACTAGAATTCTGCACAAAAGAATTGAGAGGAGAGTTGAAGAAGTGTTAGGAGAAGACCAATTTGGTTTCAGGAAAAGTATAGAGACAAGGGAAGCAATTTTAGTGCTGAGAATAATAGTAAAAAGAAGAAGAAAAAAACAAACCGACTTACATGGCATTTGCAGACTTGAAATTTTTAATCTATACATAGAACTAGCAGTTAATGATGTTAAAGGACAATTTAGATCCGGAGTATTAGTGAAAGGTAAAAAGATAAAGTTGCTACGATTTGTTGATGATATAGTAATTCTAGCTGAAAGTAAAAACGATTTAGAAGAAACAATGAATGCCATGAATGAAGCCCTACACAAGAACTACCGCATGGAAATTAACAAGAACAAAATGAAAGTTATAAAATGTAGTAGAAATAATATAGATGGACCACTGAATATAAAAATAGGAACAGAAAAGGTTGTGGAGAAAGAAGAATTTTGTTATTTAGGAAGTAGAGTTACTAAAGACGTACAAAGCAAGAACGATATAAAATGCCGAGTAGCAAAATAGAATTATTCTGACTATCAGTCAGAAATATATTTTTCTTAGATCAAAAATTAATTTAAACATCAGGAAAATATTTTTGAAGGTATGTTTGGAGCGTGGCTTTATATGAATGTGAAACTTGGACGATCGGAGTACCTGAGATGAAAAGACAAAAGTTTTTGAATGTAGTGTTATAGGAGAATATTAAAAACCAGATGGGTGGATAAAATGAAGAGGGGTTGCGGCAAATTGATGAAGATAGAAGCATTTGGAAAAATGTAATTAAAAGAAGAATTTTGGTTTGCTTGGAATTTCTCCCACCACCACCCCATTCGGTCGCCCTAAAGCATAAGACCGAATGTCTGCGCCACAAACGGCTACTGAGCCACGAAACAGTTTAGCGACCTGTGTCCTAACTAGCTCCTAGAGCGAACCTAAAAGCGTGAGAAGAATAAACGTGGTACCATACACCACTCGCTTACGTGTCCCACCGCCCACTTGTCATATATCATTAATATTGTCATATATCGCACAGAATCAACTACTAAAACATATATGAATATCAATAATTAAATATATCTCGTCAAAGACAGCAATAAGCTGCCACGCCTAGGCTGCAGAATGCCAGCACCTGTCCACCATTAAAGCGCATGGAGCCTTAATCTGGCTGGTAGCCAGCCATATCTCTCGGTTAGCTTCCTACAGCAGCACTGTACGAGTCTTTTCCCTTAGGTAAACTACTCATACCGGTTGAACAAAGCAACCGCAACAAGGAACTCTCACATGGTCCGACAATGCGGCTCTCGCCACATTGACTCGACGCTTGTGAGCGGCCAATTTTCCCCTTGACCTTTAAGTTCCAGGATGGCCTGAGTTCTGGCACCCCAAGAGCTGGGCAAGTCGAACATTATGTGTTCGTTCGACTGGATCTCCCCGCAGACGCACAGCTCATCCAGTTGAAATCGAAACAAATATTGGTTTAAATTTACATGGTTGGAGAGCACTGGGGCTCCCGTTGCCCTTAAAAAGGAAGGAGTTGCATACCATCCCCCCGATCTTGTATAAATCTATATAAGGATCTTCCTTTAATCGTGGATTGTCATTCTTGCTGCCATGCTTCCATACCGAGGCTGTAAAGCCTCCTCCGCAGGCGGGAGATCACCGTTCCGCTCTGGTTCGCGCCCGGCTCGAAACCGCATCACAAATACCTCGACCTCCTTGCCTCTTCCCATTTCAACATGGCCGCCCGAACTTTGACCACTAGTCAAGTGGGCACTCCTTAAATTTTGAATAAGTGCTCGATTTCTAACCAACTTATGCGCCCAAACGGTCGTAAGAGGTCATACTTTCGAAGACACCTCGGTACACCATGCAGAAATGACGGCCCAACAGTCCGAAATCCTTTTGAACAATTCTCCTAAGCTAGTGCATCACAAAGACGGCGTCCGCCGCTACTTGCCTAATGTGGTTGCTATACAGCAACTTCTCATCAAATAAAACACCTAGGTACTTATGAACGCGAACTCGACTGACTACACAGCATTTATACTTAATATGGGGGTTACGACTCTACGATATTTTGTCTGCACCCTTGAGAAGCATAATCTTCGTGTTGGGCACAGAAATCCTTAAATTTTGAATGTCCATCCAGCCCTCTGCGCTTGGTCTTCTAGCTGCGGTCGTGAATTACCACGTACGAACAGAAGAAAGTCATCGGCGAAAGCCTAGGCCGTGACCCCTTCCGGGAATGTGAGAATTCTCATGGGAATCCATGTGAATGAATAACGTTAACCCCGTGGAAGCCGACCACTTTATCCCCGACTCTGAATTGTTCCTGGACCAAAAGGACCTCGAGGTCGTACTCCTCAAGAATCCTCATTGCTTCATTGGTGGTCGCCCGGAAACGATGCAGGTTTAACTGTCCCAGGCAAAAGCGTTCCTCGAAAGCTTCCCCGAATTCAAGCGTCGCCATACGCCGCATTGTTTACGATCTTCGCCCGGGCTATGTCATGCGATCTGCATTGTTTGCTCCCGACCCGGTGTCCAGCATCAAAGCCTTTCACCAAGGCACATTCAGCGCACTTAGCAGGCGCGGTCTTATTAGGACAGTTAACTGCCCAGTGCCCAGTAGGGGGGCAATGACCACACATCTCCAACTGTGCTCTATAGAGGAGAGAGGTATGCCCAAAACCTTGACATTTGAAACACCGGGGCACTTCTGAATGGTCGACAACCCTGCAAGAGGTCCACCCAAGAAACAGCCGACCACCGGCCATCAAGACCAGCCGGATCTTTGGCAAGGTCTCAATTATCCAGTGGCTCTTCGGGGCCTCTTTCCATCCCAACTGCCGGACCATCTGCACCGCTTGAGGAAGTCCTCGACAGCCATATCCAACACGGGATTTTGGCTGTGTATAGCCCTGAGGATATCGAGCTCGTCTACCCTCATTGCCCTTGGCAAATCATAGACCAATATTTGTGACCTCCGCTCGGCCAGCAACTGAGCCTTCAGCCCTTTCTTTCTAAGAACGTCAGCCTCTCGCAGCCGCTTCCCTGCTGCTCATTTACAACCTCTAAGACGACTCCATGGTCCCTTGTTGTTTTGACCCGGGAAATCTGGAACTTTTCCTTCCGCGAGTCCAGGACCTTCTTCAGGGTCAGCTCCGTCATTGCAGACGGAGCCCCCAGATCAGGCGTCACAAGGACCACCTTGACAGTGGCCCGCTTAATTTTGATAGCCGAAGTCTGGACTGACGGCGGGGGACTAACCCGCTTAGGATTCGGCGCGGCTGTTACCATACCGAAGGAGACAGGTTTTTTTGCCTTCTCCTCCACGCGTTTCAGAGAAGTGTGGATCTCGCCAAGGATCCTCTCCGTTTCCGGTTTGAAGTCCTTAACTCCTTCCACCACCTGATCCACCTTGCCCGACAGTTGAGAAACGACTGAATCAAGGGCTCGGTTTGGCTCTGGAGGTTTTCGTTTTTCAACGCCAGTTCAGCAAACCATCAAGGAACATTCAGAAAGGTAGGAGTTAACCAGCTATCTAAACTCGACCGAAATCCTTGACTCCTTTTTTGAGCATTTTTTAGCCCATGTATACCGCATACCCTCGATCCGTTCTATCACTTTGGATCCCGAGCTAGACCTCTTCAAGTGAGGCTTCGCCCCGAAGTCCTCCGGGACAGATCCGACCACCGCACCGCTGTATTCCACCATCCTCGACTTCACAAGGAGCTGCCTTTCAGCCTTGGCTCGCCCTGCACTGCCTTGCTCTCCTTGCACGGTTCCGACAGAAATCTTTCCCGCACAGTTTGACGCAGATATTTCCGCCAGTTTTTCGTGCAATCCACCGGTGCAAAAGAGCTCCCTTCTCGTGGAGACCTTCGTGACCTCGGCAGGGACCTGCCTAGTGACCATCTCGGCAGGAAGGGGTTACCGGTAACCGAGGACTTGGCTAAACCAACCAAGTTCTCGAGGCAATCTCCCCCGGATTGCTCCATCGCAGCTTATTAAACCAATACAACTGCACTGCCAGGCACTACAGCTGCAGTTTGAATGAAGACAAGTGAGTGTTCAGCTTAGTTCCCAGCAAGGCCGCCTGTTCTCACGTAACCCCGCTCGTAAAAGTCAAAACTTCAAAGCTCCTAATATAGACCACCGGCGAGGTCGGAGCGACATCGCTTCCCGAACCTGCCAGAGGATCAGAAAAATTTACTAGCCTCACGAACCTATGAAAATGGGGACACGATTCAAACAAAGGGAATTTCCTTATTTAGCCGACAGTGGCAATTCTAAAACACACTACGCAGGTGTGTTGCCTAAACACCACAGCAACGCAGGTTGACTGACAGTCACTGGTCTTTGTCAGCCCCGACGACGTAAACGTAGGCACGCTGTACTAGTTGAAGCAATACATCGCTACCGGTAGCAGTAAATACAAGTTTTACAGCACGGGGCCAGAGGCCGACAAGCGGGGAGAAAAGCGATAATTGTAAGAAGAAACAGACTTATAGGCAAGATGTTAAGGCATCTTGGAATAATCGCTTTGATATCGGAGGGACAGGTAGATGGAAAAAATTCCACAGGCAGGAAACGTTTTGGAATATGTAAAATAGATTGTTAGGGATGTAGAATGAAGGGGTATGTTAAAATGAAAAGACTGGCACTAGATAAGGAATCTTGGAGGGTTGAATCAAACCAGTCAAATGATTGAAGAAAAACAAACAAAAAAATATAAATAAAAAAAACTTGCAAAATAAATGATTCTGTGTATAACTTCCGTATAAGTAATATTTCTTTATATGAATTGTAGAAGATTGTTAGCATTTTTTTATTTTTTTATTATGTTATTTATTCATCGTTCGTAAAGAGTCGGCCTTTTTTTCTAAGCTAGACCGAATCAAATAGTTTTTTAACTTCAGGTTTTTGAAAGAATTTCTTAAATATTTTATTGTAGCGCCAGGGATTCGATTCTTTTATCTACTTATTTTTAACGGTTTTTTGTTATGAAATATAGGCATGTATATCGTTGAAATATATACTATAGAAATAATTTTTAAAAATATAGTAGAGAACTTTCTAAATATAAGCCGATACCCGAGAGTGATGAAACTTTGATGGATCCATAAAATTTCAAATGGGATAGTCTTTAAACAACTTGGAAAGGTGAGCTGTTCGGTCGGTGAATATTGTATTAAACTGTACAACAGTAGTTAATTTCGCGAAAGAGGAACTTACAGTAGGTTAAAAGTGTAAAAGAAGATAAATATCGGAATATAAACAACCGATAACTGAAAACATAGCAGTAAGTTACGATGAGGTCAGAAAATTAACAGAGAATAGAAAGAAAGAGAGTATTTCATGAAACCAGTTAATTGATTGTGGACTTAAAAAATCAACAATATATTAACATAGAAGAGTATGATTTACTAGTATTTATAGAGTTTTGTTATTTAGATTTTATAATTCTAAAGTAAGGTCAAAGTATAGGAAACTTCATAAAGTGGCCACTAATAAAGTCAGAATTCATTCGTGAGGTATATGTTATACCTTATAATCCAGAAAAAAGTTTAATTTTTTTTTTCTGTAAAATGTTTGTTTCGATCATAGATTTAGAAATTAATGGGAATTTCTTAAACTAAATATATGTAGTGTACCGTTTAATTACAGTAAGATCTAAGAAACAGGATGCTATTACAAATAATAATTCAGGTAATATAACAATAAAATACAGGTACACGTAAAATATAAAATCGGTTGATTAAGTGTGATAAATGATTTAAAAAGAATGATGTTACCGGTAGAACCTTTAGAAAAAAGATAAAATGTGCAGGCATATATAACGGTATCTAGGGGTTTGTTAATTAGATCGGCCTACAAACGAAACTATCGGTTAAAAATTGCAGGAAGATAATAATTTGAACGTGAAACGGACGATGTCTTTTAAAACTGGAAATATCCAGACTGAAATTACGTACAGAGGTCAAACTTCAAACTGAACAGTTTCACCACATATGTATTATATTTAGTAAATAACTTACATGTTTCCTTTATCGTAAATCAATCCATTTGTTAAATTTAAAAAAAAAAAAAATGAACTATTTTGTGCTGAAGTATCTCATCAATAATACAGAATTTCGCTACAATAGATTATAATGAAGATTTGATTATTTTATACAATTTCTTATACATAAACAAAATAATCGTGAATTCGAAAATCATATTTAAGGAAATCGGTAAACTGTTATCGATAGTAAAATGAAAAACTGATTTGACGTATAATTTATCAAAAACCTCGTAATCTTTGTCAAACTTAATTCATATAATTGTTTATAAGATCTAATTAATCTGTTATCCATGTAACTAAAATTATTTACTATATTTAAAAATATATCTCATTTAATGTTTAAAAGTTATTATAAAACGTATTATATCTGATTTTTAGAAAAAATTAATACAATGTCTTCAGGAAATTGGTTTTTAATATTTTACTGCTTGTTCCACTCTTATCTTCTAATGTGAATTTTGTTTCCTTCTTTAAAAAAGAAACAACTTTTTTTTCTTACTGACAAAAATAAACGAAATTTATTTTCTTTTTTAAATTCAGTTTAGATAAAGTACAGAGAAAAAATTCCCGTTTGGATAATATCAGCAAAAAGATTTTCATTGATTAGTAATCAGGGAAATTGAAACGTGTTACATGGTTTTGAAATAAAATTTCTTACTAGAAGAAAACTAGTAGGAAGCAAAGCGTAGATTTACTTGTGATGTACATCTGTTTCTTTAAAACGATTCACTGGGCTAGAGTCGTTTTACTAAGACAATTAGTCCTTCAGTATCTCTTACGCAACAATATAATTCATAATACAATAAGTATAGCTTATATTTATAAAACTTTGAATTTATAAAATTCGAAGTTTTGTACAAAAGAATCGTTGTACATCCTTTTGTACAGAAGACAAAATTTTATATAGTAAATATATCTACGCGTAAATATATATATTCAGCAAACATATATTTAAAATTTAATTATAAATACAGACTGTCATTACATTAACTATTTTTATTGTTTATTCAATGATTTATACTAAAACTTGACAAGTTCATAAGTAACGGTGATAATTTCCCTTACTTTTTTCAGTTATATATCAACAATAAAAATATATTATTTTGAACAGATTAAAAGAATATTCGATTTTTTATAAATAAACTATTTTATTACGTAGTAACGATTCTTCAAAATATAATTGCACTTTTACGCTTAAGCGCCGTTTGTGAATCAAAATATGAATTAAATGTGAATATATCTGGAACGTATTAAAATGTTTTTAAGCGATATTCATATTTTTCTTAAGAATTAAGAAAAAATAACTTTGTTTAATAATAACTGAGTAAGTTTTCAGTCGAAAGGATTATTATACCGGTAAGTGTATTATTTTAGTTAAAGGATCTGTACCTCAGATTTATAAAATGTTCCTACTAGCTAATTACTTTTTTCCATCTTACAGAATACTGCACAACTACGTTCAAAATATCTTTCTTACCGAAGATTTTCTTGTAAATTCTGTTTAGAAGAAAATAAAATTATTAATTAATCCTATATAAGAAAATATTTCCCCACCTCTACTCAACCCAAAACCGACTTTAAATGTTTGCGGTACAATGATCAAAATAACTGTCGATTCATCAAAGTTGGGTTACAAAATTATGTCCTAGACCTATAACAGAATTGAAGACTTTTTCTCTTTTTAATTACAAAGTTTTTCACGTAGAGGTTTATAATACGATTCAAATCAAAGATATATCTTTTATATTCTATGAATAATTATTTTTTATAGTTTAGAACTTATTTAATATTAGTTGCTTAAATTATAATTTCAAAGTTGAATTTTCTTCAGTTTATAATTTTTATGTTATTGACTAGTAGTTCTAAATGATAAAGTAAAACGTAGATTGTTATTAAAGTAATTCCTGAAAAATTATGTTCTACAGTTGGGATAAATTTTGGTACGTGGAAGAGTTGTGTACTTAAATGTGCAAATATTTTGAGTGCGTTTAAAGTGATTTTTTTCTAATGATTGAAAACTGAGTAATTGATAAAGAGGGAAATTTCATTAGGAATTAAAACCCCAAGTTTTTAAATAATCCTTCTTTTCTAAGCGTTTAACAGCGGAGCGCAATAATTTGTGTTTTAGCTTCATCCGACAATCAGGCGCCGAGACAAGTGTCTTAAAACTTATTGACAAGTTTACCACTCCTTTAATAAGCTCATCTAACCTAAATAGGAAAGATTGTGTTCTTATAAAGCTGTTGTCAACAGTTTTATAACTTCAACTTCCGATTCGAGGAACGGTGTCAAACTAATTAAAAATAATAACTTTTAAAGTAACGGCTTGTTGCAGTCAACAGCGTTGCAGCTGTAACAAAATTCTAACTAAGAAAACGTTACTTTTCCAAATATTAATTTTACTCGCTTAATCAAACGTTTTATTTTACTGTATGCCGATAAAATACTTTCATCGTTTTTCACGTTGACCGGTGAAATCAATTCAATATTTCATTATGAAAAAGAAATCAAATATGCGTTTGACGTATAAATAAAAATCTTATAAACGTATTGTATTATCATTTTTCTCTGCAATTTTTGCCAAATATATCTTTGTATTTTATTATATTTTTTAAGGGGATTAAGTGGTTCACATTTCGTGGGTAAGTATCAAAGGCATTAAGTTTATTGAACAATCACCAGATGGCGGGAAACAAAAATCCTAATACAAATTCAAAGGCAGATTATAATTTACCAAATCACACACCCAGAAGATACCGACTCCATTGATCTCCGTATCTTAAAAATGGACCTTTATTGAGACAAATATTTACTCCAACAAATATTGTCTGTTATTCTCAGCCACCAGCTCCTAGCTTTTAGTTCATTTGTATGAACTTTTAAGCCGTAAAAAAATGGGAGAGAAGATGGTACATAATATAATTTGAAGTTACCTACTTCATAAAAGCTATTTTAAACCTTGGAATAAATATTTATAATATAACTTTAGTTTAAATTAAGTTTTATTTGATTTAAATAATAATTATTATTATTATCGAATGATTATCTGACTAATCAAATAAAAATCTGAAAATTACTTTATGTATTGCAGCATTTAAATAATTTATTTTCAAGATTGAAAATTCAATTGTACCTAGTATTAATGTAGATGACATATGTCAACTTTACAAAAAGGGGTCCGATGAGACTGACTTAAGAATTTAAAGAATTATTACATTTTTTTATAATATTTGATACTTGTGATTTTCAAATTGTCTGTCTTATTGAAAACGCTACACGAGTTAGATTTCGAGCAGAGATGAAAAGGCAGCTAAATCAATAAAAACTCTATTTTCACTATTATTAATAATAATATTTATCACTTTTACTTTCAGGTAGTATATTTTATTCAATAAAATTATTAACTACATGACGCTAAACGTAATTTGATTATTGCAACCCGAACAACTATAATATTTAACATTTTTATTTAAAATTAAATAAATTTTACTTAACAACACAATTTGATTGTATTATTTTTATTATAATATTTGTTGAACAATAAGAGATAGTGCTTTGCAATATTCTGCCGGAACTTCCGCTAGCAAATTTCTAACGATTTCAGTAACAGAAATAGAAATAAATGAAATGTAAGACCAGTCTAATTATACACACATATAATCTGTTTTCATACTGAAAACGATGTACATATATTTAAAAAAAATAATCTGTAATCTTCTAGTGAAAAAATAATGATGAGTATAATGAATTAATGTAGTGAATTGTAATGTAGTGAATTAATGTAGCGAATATAATAATTGCAGCAAATTGTGAACAAAATTTCTTCATAAAATCTTCACTGTATACAGCCTCGTCGTAATCCCAATCGATTTTGTGAAAATTTCTTGAACACTTTTATGTCAAGACGAAGTTTATGCTTCTCAAGGGTGCAGACAAATTATCATACAGTTGTATTGAATATAAAGGTTGTGTAATCAGCCGAGTTAGAATTCATAAGTACCTAGGTGTTTTGTTTGATGAAAAGTTGCTGTTTAGCAACCACATTAGGCAAGTATGCACTCAATGATGCACTCGTCACAGTGATGTACAACGTTAGAAGGATTGCTCAGAAAGACTATGGGTTGTCGGGCCATCAAATATACATTGTGTACCGAAGTGTCTTTGAAATCATGACCTCTAATGCGGCGCCCGTTTGGACGCATAGGTTGATATAAATAGAGCACTTGTTAAAAATTTAAGGAGTACCCAGCGTACAGCCTTAATTGTATGCACTGGTGTTTTTAAAACAACCTTCTACGAGGCTACCACCGTATTCGGAAAGACTTCCCAATCGATTTAGTGGTGAAATTTTGGACAGCCATTTGGAGATTGCGAAGAAGCCGAGGTATTTGGGATCGAATGGGGTGGTGGCTGGAGAAATGCCAAGCAAGCCTATTATTCGGTTTACAAAAATATTCATAACGTTTTTAAACTAATTTCGATGAAAGATAGAAGTATTTATCGCGATCCTTTCTTATTTTATTTAATTTTACTTTTATTATAAGACAAGTTATTTTCTTTCAAAACTTTACCGGCATAAGTATAATTTCCAGATGAGCGATCACTATGTCTTTCTAGTGCTGGTACATCTGGCCATTATTTAATGCTTTAGATCTGGAAGTTTGCGTTGGCTTTATCTCAGCAGGGTAATATAAAAAAAAAATCACACTTAATTTTTTAATACAGAATCCCGTTGCTTTTTTACTTCTCTTAAGTATTCGATCGTTACTCTCTCTTTTTAGCTCTTAAAAACATTATGTTTTATGTGTTTTTTTTTATTAACTCATAATAAAAGCTCAAAATTAAAGCTCTTATTGATTAACTTAAACCGAGTTAAAATTAAAGTCACTTTTGTACCTAAAGCACCTAAATATATTGTATTAGTATTAATCTTTGATTGTTCTGACACAATAAAATTTCATCTCGTATTAAGATTTTTTCTTTTACTGAATAAACACCGACTTAATTTTTTCTAATGTGTATATTTTGTCGAGATAATATTAAACTAATATAATTTAACTAAAAGTTCCACGTCAATGTAGGCGACCGCAGACGTCGGCGTACAGCCACTGTATTTACGTAATGAGAACATCATCTATACTCGACAAACAACTACGACTTCATAATATATCCTATTTCAACCCCTCTTGGGCGGTGTTACTCCGTCCGTTCATCATTTCCATACAAAAGAAATAAAGTTTTTGTTCATACGTGACCTTACTTAGAATGGAATATTTTATTATAATCTTCTACGTAACTTTCGTAATGCATCATTTATTATAATATAGCTTCTCTTTTGCATATTTCATTAAAGTTTCCAGGAAAGGCCTATTTGATAAAACTTTACCGTTAATTTTACAACACGCTTTATTAATACATTTTAATCATACTTTTCGAATATATTCTTAAATTATTAAGTTAACTTACATAGCAAAAGTAAAGACTAGTTTTATTTAAACTTTTAAGAAAATACTTAGGAGTCGAATACATTTATAACTCGACCGATTAACTTAGAAATATGAAAATCGGCAAGAAGGTACAGCTAATTCGGATAATGAGTTTGGATTGTAACGATTTTTTAACCTATAAATACTATAGAAAAATAGTGTCTCCAAAAAGAACGTTATTTTATTAAAAACTCTGGCAAATAGAAAAAATAAAATAGTTTACATGTTAGAAAATTATTTTTTAATTACTACTATTTTAAGCTTTATCCTCGGGAGATTGTATGCGATATTTGAATACTATACCTTAAAAAATTATCTGAAGGCGGAATTGAAAAAATCATTTCAACGTAATAAATGAAAACGGCAATATATTTCTTTTAAGCCGTATTAGTGCCGAATTATTTACAGAATCAATCTGAAATTTTAGCATGGTTAAAACAGAATATGTATTTTTAGTTCATGATTTGTTAAATTTATTCAATTTCTTAGGAAATTACAACCTTTGATGTTATTTTTGTAAAAAATAAAACCGTAGCGTAAAGGAAGTAAAAATCAGACGATTTCCTTTCACAGTTCTCTCCAGTAATTTAATTTTTTTCATTTATCAAATCAATGTGTGAAAAAATAATGTATTACTACCTAATGTAACAGGAATTCAGTAGGTGAAACTTGGAAACCCATGAATTACTTGCAAGTTATTTTTACTAGAGAAAAGCATGCCATGAGCTCCCCGCAACGGTCGTTCAAGTACGTATACGTAGCTATTTGTACTAATTAACTTGATCCTCAGGAATCCACCTGTTAAAATGCTGTCTGCATATTATACGCATTATTAACATTATTTATTTACGATAAACAAAATAATTCAGATTAAAAAGCTGAATTTTCTTTAAAAAAATTGAAAATTCCATTTAATCAATTTAAAATTCCATTTAACCGATCAGTTGCCGATGGCGATTCCCTCAATTGTATTCCCATTTTGCTATAATTTCGACACATTGCTTTTCTTTCAACTTGTAAAATCTTGGACTCTGCTATTATATCCATTTTTATGCGATTGATAATTATTTCCAGTTGTTTAACAGAATATTCATCGATCAATTCGATTGTTTAATCGAATTTCAGATCATTCAAATCGATGTTGTTAAACATCGATTTGTTTCTGGATTCGTTTGGTTGAAATAGTAATTTTTCACCCGCTGACTTTAATTATATCATCACTAGAATTGTGGCTGTATAAAGGGAATAATTAATTCTATTCAATTTCTAGAAGACTTAAGCAACATAAGTCTTTCGGGTATGTTAATAAAAAACAACTTTGAATACAACTATACGTTATGATACCAGCTAATGCGTTAAAATCGAATTTAATAATAATAACCGTTGCCATTTGTAAAATTTCAAAGTGGAATTTTTAAGAAACAATTAATTCGATTAAGAATAAAAAATATTTGTGAAGAATATTAAACTTTAGGGAGATGTAAAATTATTTTAAAAACCTAACTTTTTTAAACTTAAATTCCTTCATGTTATCATTACTTTTTATGTTAATAAAAGAGATAACAAAAAATATCATTACAAAGTATAAAGATATTGTGACTTCCAAAAATTAAAGCAAAAAACCTCTTGATTGGTACAAATTTGTTGCCAGGAGAGAGATTTTAAAATAAGGCTGGAATAAAGGTAATGAAATGTTACCAAATTGAGGATAAAGCGGGAGGGATTACATATAAACATTAAAAGAATACAATATAAGAAAAGTGGGAGATTTGAAATTATAAAGATCGGTCAAATTAAGTACACATTAAAACCAGATTGACACAACCAAAAAAACGTTTTATGCAAAGTTGAACTCTGATAGTATCAAATTAAGATGTAAGAATTAACAAAAATATTATTTAAAATATTTACGTGCAATATAGAGGTAACGAAACACGGGCAAAATGAAAAGTAGAAAGAAGAGCAAAAGACTTTGTTCTTCAACGATTTTGATGATTAGATGGTTTGATAAGATGGAAAATGAAAAGATCTGAAGATCAAAAGGAAAAAAGAAAAATTTGTAGAATTTTGGAAAGAGATGAACTTTATAGAACGAGTGGTTGACCATATATAATTATAGGTTTAGTTAATTTGGAAATGGATGTATAGAAAATAAACAATGTGAATAAACAATGAGGTAAGACAATATTTGAAATATGTAAAAAGATAACTTAGGATTTAGTATGTAATAATTATTTTAAGATTAAAATTTTAGCACAGAACAGAAAAGAATGGAAAATGGGATCAAATAAGTCATGTGACTGACAAATCAAAAAAAATTATGCATATTACATTATCGGTTGCTTCGACAGATATTGGTAAAAAAGAATTAATATTAATGCGGTTTTGGATTCTTAATAAAAATAATAAATACATAATTGTTTAATATCAAAATTAGTCTAAATGAACTACTGAACAGGTACAAACCACATACACGATAAAATATGTGCACCAGGAAATAAGAACTCTACGGTGAATACCAAGAGCGGTTCTGAATCAGGAAAACCTACCAATATTTTTTATTTATTTTTAATCAGTAATTTTTCATATGAGTTCTATTTTTGATGAAACCAAGATAATAGGTATTTCTTATTATCTTACCACACAACCAGCGATGTATTTTCAATGTGAGTATAACGTCAGGCTATTTGATGAATATAAATCCATTTCGTTAATTTTTTTTTTTTTTCACTATCTTACTCTAAATTTAATATTTTATATCGTTTTACTAGTCGTAAAATATTGTAAATGAAAAGAAGGTAAGAAGTTGGTTTGAAAAAAATGTTAAATCTTAAGCAAATGACAACGTCTAAAATCTAGTTTACGTGTCTGAGACTAAATTATTATGTTTTAATTAATTAATAAATTACTTTTATATTTTACACAACGATCAGATCTTTAAAGTCAGCATATACAATCAAGTACCTCGAGAAACCATCACGCCCAACTTCTATGAAAAAGAAGCGATGAACGAACGAAAACGCAAACTGGAACCCGTATATGAACTCATCTGAAACTCTACGACGATAAAAATGCATCTCCGTCAACGCCAAAATCTACCGCTTCAATATCGTCATTCAACCCAAGTGCTTGTATGCCTGGAACCATTAAAAAACCAGACGTCCAAATACTTGAACGCAAAGAAAGAAAAATCCTAGGCTGAACGAAAACCGTTGACAACTACAAATTCAGAACCGATAAGGAACTCTATACGCACTGTAAGAAACTCTTCAATGTAATCCAAAAAACGCAGCATCCAATTCTGCGGCCACATTTCTCACACAAATGACATAAGACTCACTAAACGTATCCTCACCTACATCACAACTCGAGAACCACGGATGGATCGACGATATCCGTAAAGATATGCAAGAATAATTATCACCGATGAAGAAACACAAGACCGGAACATATTTTTTCGACTAAAAATAAGAATTTCAATAGGTCTCAAGAACTAACATAACAAAACAACAAAAATTTGGAGTAGTCTAGGGAAAGAAAAAAAATTACTGGAACAAAAAGATTAAAAACCATTCGTAAAGTTGTTCACGAGGGCTGTAGATGACCTAAATCGAGAAAAAAAAATAGTTTTATATATAAATGTATATAATTAATATATACATCAGCTATATCCATCATTTTTGCTACAAAGTCTATTAGTTTAAAAAAAAATCAAAATTCTGTATATGTATATCCCGGGAAGTGTTGACTAAACTTAAGGCCATCAAAATAAAAACATTCATGCGGACAATGTTCTATCCAGCTTCCTTTTCCCCATCTATCCGCCATTTTATGTGTTTTTTAACAAAAATGTTCAACCTGACAGTTTTTTGCTTGACGCATAATTTTCCCGATCCGTTTAAATAATTTCACCCTATAATAATTTCCGCTTTAAGAATATTAAAATATTTTGTCGAATTTCAAAAGGTTAAATTTTCAAACTTCTTTATTTTATAGAAGATGTTGATGGGTATATGTACACCAAATTTAATTTAAATATTTCAATCCGTTCTTTAGATTCTTATTGCGTAGTAAATTTAAATTACCCAGAAATTTCGTCAATTTTTGGGCAATGACAATGAAGTTTTACACCGGATGTTTCTGTTTTTGCATCGTGCTGGTCTTATATTTAAAATTTGATATTGTGGTGTATAGTTTTGTTTTTGGTAAAGTTTATAGTATCTGCTTTATTTTTATTTTTTATTTTTCTGTGTTTGTTTTTTTTAATTCTCTTATCCGAGAAGGGATAAGAGAATTTACACCCCTCTCGGATATTGTGAAATACTATATTTATATTAATTTTATATTGTGTTTTTTGTTTTTATTTTATTTATTCATTTATTTTTTTTTTAAATAAATTTTATTCTATTTTAAAAATTAGTTATAAGTCCTTTGTGATATTAGTTAAGTGTTTAGTGATATTAGTTTTATATCATTTTCAATATTTAAATTTTACATGAGGTATATTTTTTTGTTAGTTATAGTTTTTAGTTTAGTTATAGGTTTTTTAAATTAGTTATAGTTCTTACTCATTTTTCTGCTATCCGAGAAGGTACCCTTACACCCTCTCACGGAGTTTGTATAGTTTTATTTTTAGTTGAATTTTATATATTTTTATTTGATTATATTACGCTTATTGTAATTCCTTATGAAAGCTTTTATTCCGGGCGATGATAACACGAAAGCGTTTTTCGCCAAAAAAAAAATAATAATTTAGATTCTTATTAAATAACCCACTAAAATTGTGGATAGCGGGTAAAAGAAGCGACTAAAAGAAGTGCATTTGACCGCATGAATGAATTTTTAATTTTATTTTGATGTCCTATAAGTTTGACAGGGACGTTATACGAGTAAAAATTATTACTCATATTACATTATTTAAAAAAACATAAATAATTTTTTCTTTTATTTTAAATAAAAGAAATAAAAGTGTTTTACCTTTTATCGAACTGATTGTTGATTAATAAATAAAAGAAGTAATATCCTTAAAAGATAAATATATTATTTTACTGTTAAAAACCCGCTGTTATCATTTTACAGCCGAGTGAACTCTTACTAACGTTGTTCAGTGAGAAGTCTTATGTCTCCTTTGATTAAAAGACCGATAAAGTAATTGAGGTTTCATAGGGTTCATTGATTTCCTGATATAATTATATTCTACCCTTTTGTTTCTCTGTACGAGAACGTATCATCTTTTTCTGTTTACTAGATGTTCAATCCCTTCTCATTTTGATTGCCACGTCAAACAAACAGTAAGTGGTGGGAAGTCTTTACTTCCTATTACTGGCCGACGATATCTTTTGTGGAAGCAATTTTATCAGTCATCGTTTTATACTAAAGCCGTACGGATACAAAATTAAATCAATATAAGATGTGAAATACCAATATCTATTTAAGAAATAAACTATATTTATAAAAAAAATTACTTTCATAGTAAATGATAAGAAAGAATTAAGTATTTGGGAACCTATCTCAAATTTTAATATTGGGGCCCTTCACACCCCATAAGTGTTTGTGATTGTCCTTGTCTTTATGTCTTAAATGTTTTGTGTAGTTTGTGCTTTTAAATAAAATGTAAGGGCCCTTTACACCCTTACATATGACGATCCAGATAGTGATAGTAGTTTCTTTTAAAGATTGTGACGAGGGCTAATGACCTTAGCAGTCGATGCCCATAAAAATTCAGAAAAAAAAGAAAGTATTTACGATTAAAAGGGTTTGAGAAAATTTCTTTAAAATCGAGTACCGAGGTAGGATCTGATTTATGACGACTAGTTCAAGTTTTTGTTTATAATTTAAAGTGAACGTTATTTTTCAATGGCATTTGATTATTAAAATATTATTTTTAAACTATTACCTATAATGAAAAAATCATTCTAATCTTGAATGAAGTAAAGATATTTTAAAATGTTTAGAGCATTGATAAATTATATTCGTTTGTAAATGGTCAATTATATGCCAAATTTTTTTTTAAGTAATCCTAACAAGGAGTACCTTTGAACCAAAATGTGTGCGGAATTAAGTAAAAATATAATGAAGTATATCTGTTTAAAATAATAAATGTAATATAGCGATCGTTCTATTGAACTCGGATGAAATTACCTTTTCCATTTATCAAGTGATTTTTAACCTCACCAGTAAGAATCAAACCAGAACGAAAGGAAACCGTATAATAAAATCTATCTTCAATAATGCAAACCTCCTAATTCTTTAATCTTTAATTAAAATTTACTCTTTTGTTGTTCAAACATTAAATGAAAGATACGTCACATTAGAAGACAACATATTTATTTATTGTAGTAATTTTATTTAGTATTAAGGTAATTATGGTGTTAATTTTGAACATTTGTATTTTTTTCTGTTTAGCCTCCAGAAATTACCATCAGGTATTACTTCAGAGGATGAATGAGGATGATATGTATGAGTGTAAGTGAAGTTTAGTCTTGTACAGTCTCAGGTCGACCATTTCTGAGATGTGTGGTTAAATGAAACCAACCGGGTTGGTCTAGTGGTGAACGCGTCTTCCCAAATCAGCTGATTTGGAAGCCGAGAGTTCCAGCGTTCAAGTCCTAGTAAAGCCAGTTATTTTTACACGGATTTGAATACTAGATCGTGGATACCGGTGTTCTTTGGTGGTTGGGTTTCAATTAACCACACATCTCAGGAATGGTTGAACTGAGACTGTACAAGACTACACTTCATTTACACTCATACATATCATCCTCATTCATCCTCTGAAGAATTATCTAAATGGTAGTTACCGGAGGCTAAACAGGAAAAAGAAAGAACCACCAAAGAACACCGGTATCCACGATCTAGTATTCAAATCCGTATAAAAGTAATTGTCTTTACTAGGATTTGAACATTGGAACTTTTGACTTCGAAATCAGCTGATTTGCGAAGCCGTGTTCACCACTAGACCAACCCGGTGGGTCGAACATTTGTATATTAATATTAATGTACTCTACGTGTTTTTTTAATAATTAATTTTATCATATTTTCAAGAAAGATGAGAATCTCAACACGTTATGCAGTTATAAATAAAATTATAAAATTGTATAATCTTTATAACTGAAAAATTTAATAACATTAAATCTTCCAGTCAAAACAGCATTAATATAAATAACGTATCTTCATCATACGACAACCCATGTTACAGATGAAAAATTTTATACTTTATTCATTTAATCTTGAGACTGGATCTTATTTTGGAGAAGATCAAAATGCCTGGAAATCCAGGCCTCGAATCTTTACACACCTGCACACACCAACCCACACACATACGCGCGCGCGCACTCACACAGAGAAACAAACACACACACACACACACACACACACAAACAATAAACTAGTTCGATTATTCTTAAACATTATTTTTAATTCTATGTTTACTTTGATTTTCCAGTCATTTAAAATTTTTCTCTCTGTTACAGGTGAGTTTCTATTTCATGACGCACATAACTATTTTTTGATCAACGTAAGTACGTAGATAATTAAACTTGTAATACTTTTTTCCGATTTTCTAATAAGATTTACATTAATTATTTTATATATTCATTTATTTTTAGTTAAGAATTTTGCTTTGCTAATTTGTTTTTTTTTAATCTAGTGATGTACTCGTATCTATTTTTGTACTACATATTTTTAGTGACGTGTTGATTTTCTGAATTTTAGGTAAGGTTATATTACCTTAATAGCTGTGAATTTCTCCTACATAATTGTCGATTTTCCGTAGAAATTGAAAAAAAAAAATTATTGAATTCCTCTCGTTTCACTGAAATGTTGATTTATGATATATTACGATTATATATACAGTTTTATTTTATAATTGACTGTAATGAAATTTGTTGTTTAATAAAGTATCTTCTGGAATGGGTTATTTATTTTACTCGATAAAAAATAAATAAAGGCTTCCTATCTTTTCTGATAAATCCTCTTTATTCATTTTCAAATAAATATTTATCTTTTTTTAATATAAAGTAATAACGTGTTCGATTTGAGTCGTTACGAAGGTAAAATGAATTTTCATTGCTACAAGATAATTCTTAAAGATAGAAGTATATTTTTTATACGGGATTTAATTAGGTTAAGAAAATATAACCCCAATAAAAAATATTAAACTTTTTAAACAGAATAAATATTAAATTGTACGTAGTCTCATTTCCTATATGAGTATATTGAAATAAAATAACATTGTAAAATAACTTTTATAATCTACAGTAAGTTAGCTTCAGAAAAATGGGGCAACTTGATTTAAACAATCCCCTAATTCCATCTCTCTTATCCAGAAAACCTATAAGTAATAATGTGGATATAAGACAATTGATTTCAAATAATTCTTCCAACTGGTAAAACTTATAACGTATTATACGTATTTTATTCAGTATACCTATAATATCTGAGAATTATAAATGATTATCTAAGTAATGATAATTTTATAACTTCACATAAATAAAATACAAATAAATGTGTTCTCTGTTTCTGTACGTTTTTTGTTCCTAATATCAAGGACTTTTCTAAATATCATCGAATTTTGGTATGTGTACCCAAAAAGGCGCAAATCTTATACCAGGTACCTACATTAGCATGAAGAAATAAGATATAAGGAAAACTGTAGAAAAACGAAAAACTGCCTATTCGAAATGAATTTTTTATTCTTCAGAATCCATTTTTGAAATCAAATTAGTATTTTGAAGCAGTCAAGGCGGATGCTAATACTAAATATTTTCCTTCTATTATCTAATAAAAAATTGCTATGCTTCATTTAAAACTGTGGTTTTCAAAATCCAAAAATACCAATAATTTTGGTTAATGCTTATTAATTAAACCAAATTTTATGTGTAAGTCTTTTTTGTTTATATAGTACGTAGTGTTTCTCAAAACACAGGCTCCCGGAAAGGTAGTTGCAGCCAAAATACTTTTAAATTTTCCCCTTTTCCCCTTCAATAAATATTTCAAAGTTTGATGCTTATTTTTATGGAATTTTGTCAAGTAGCGTTTTAGAAAGTCAGGATCACAGGTTGTTTATAAAAAAACAAACTAATGGTAGCTGGGTAAATGACCAGTTCAAAGCGGTTAAAAATTATAATCAAATGATTGTCACCGTGCCAATCTAGGTTGATTGAAGATTACAAATTAACATTCGATAAGAGAAGTTAAAGACGGACGGCTGTACGTGATGTTCTCGTACAGTGATATTTTTATCCTTTGGCTGTGAAACGAATTATTCTGCTGGCATGACAGTACCATAGGGATGAAGGGTATTAATTAAACTCTTAAGTCAGCATTTTCATCTGAAGAAGCACATGTTGCTTTTGTTTACATGGAATTTTCTAAATTTAATTTACAAAGACGTTGAACATTAATTTTATTTTAATTTTTTCAGTACTTTTACATAGAATTTTCGTTTTAAAATTATTTTTATTAAGTTTACAACTGTCATTATATAATTAATATAACTAT
Source organism: Lycorma delicatula (assembly GCF_047948215.1). Taxonomy (NCBI): domain Eukaryota; kingdom Metazoa; phylum Arthropoda; class Insecta; order Hemiptera; family Fulgoridae; genus Lycorma; species Lycorma delicatula. The sequence goes on along the minus strand of NC_134458.1, from coordinate 14,172,294 downwards.
TATTATATAATGCATTCAGAATAATCTGACTGGAATTTGGCGAATTAATGCCGAAAATAGGTTGCGTGATAGATAGCTTATGTCCAGTCTTAGCCCGTTGATTATATAAAAATAGTGACGTTATTATACACAAAAAATCATTTCATGCGATAAAATCATAAAATTTCATAATGAATGAAAAAGATATATAAATTCGTTTAAACTTGACAAAAAATTACTTATATAAGAGAGCAGTATTTTTTTATTGAAATAATACAAATAATGTTATTTAAAGAAAATAAACATTAATAAAAAAAAAAATTAATTACAGAAAAACTAAGTAAGCCTTATTAAATTTTAATGATAAAAATAAACTTAAAAACATTAATGTAATGTCGCATTTAAGACAAGCAATAACATAAAATACTATTTGCAAATGAAATGTAAATGCTCCTGTAAATATATATATATATATATATATACAGGATGATATTAATGTAGAGAGATACTAGAAGATAGAAACAAGTGCAGATGTACATAGTTACAAAATTAGTACTTTATGGTGTGTTTGAAATTTTGTCCATTATCTTGGATCCGCCACTTTGAAACAAACGGTTTTTTTTAAATAGGACGGTGGACTTGGGATAGTATGATTTAATTTAAGATTTTACGAGAGAAAATATGGTGAAACCGTTCTCGATAAATGCCTTCGTTTTTGAGATATAAGCAATAAAATTTGCAAAATCAAAAAAATTGCGGTGAAGATAAACTGAGGTAAAACGTTCAATAGTAACCTTTTCGGTATTACCTTATTGAATTTTATCCAATAACATCCTTTAAACAGTTAATGTTGGAATTAATGGACCGAATATAATAACAACTTTCACAATAATAAATTACACTGATCATAATAACACACAATAATTTGCAGCAGTACTACAAACTAAATGCCTCGCTCAACTGTTACTTTTTACTTAATTTGATGTGAGTCCAATTACAATATTTGATTATATGTTTTTGGTCGGAAGTTACTAAATATAATTTTTTTTTCATTTAAACAAAAAAAATTGAAATTTAAAAAAATGATTACAAATTACAAAGCTGTTATTTTATAACAATGCAATTTTTATTACAAAAATTAACTTCTTATTTTGGCTTCTTAATTCAACACTAAAATACAGTATATGATTGTCTATAAATTAATTACGTGTTTGAGAATTAACTTGTAGTGGTTCAAATCTTTGATCACTAGTGCAAATTTTATTATTATAATTTTTTTTTATTGATTTAGTTTTATAAAATAATAATGCATCCTTTCACTGAAACCGAAAGAATAACTCTGTCGTTGATGTACGGGTACAGTGGCAGTTTGCAAGTTGGTTTTATTGTTTGTGTTTGCATTTGTTTTTTTTTTTTAAATAATTAATTCTTTTGGTTTGTAATATTGAACATTTTGTTTCGTTTAGTACCCAGTTAAAATCTGCCAAATTTTGATATGTTTAGTTAATAATAAACTTCGAAATTCTTACGTTGCATTTAGTTTCTGTGGACTTTACCCATACCATTTTACTTTATCAAATTCTGTAAAAACGTTGTTTACGTGTTTATTTCCCATTTAAAAAAGTTATTTTAGGTCAAAAATAAAATAGTGCAGTTTTCAACACCAATATTTTGTTTTTTACCACAAATTTCTCGAAAATTACTAAAAACACAGTTCCGGGATCTATTTTTTTCAACTTTTCAGGTCAGATTTCATATAAAACCACTAAATTATACTCCTTAATTTGGGTTACAAGAATTACAGTCTGGCTTAATTTTATCGAAGCAGCAGAAATCAGCATGATATCTTCTTTATTTTCACCAGTAGACCATTGTCCTGAAAGTTCTTATATTGTCCGTGAATCACTCCCTATATAGAGAAAAACACTTTAAAAAAGTATTGAATGAAAGACTAAGAAGCGTGGAAACTTGAATAGACAATAAACCAGTTTTGTCAACTGCGGCTTAGATTAATCAAAAACATAATATGATTTAGAAATTAAAAATCCATGAAAATGTTTAACTACAAAATAAAAGAATAAAGAAAGCATATGCATAACTTTAAAAAAATAATATTAAAAACGAAATAATACAAAAACGAGTATATGAAATAATTCATTTTGGTATCGACGCATTTTTTCCTTATAAATTAAAATTATATTAATGATAAGGATTAACAAATCAATTGTGTAATACAGTAACTATTGTAATCCAACTGTTCAAATTTAAATCATTTCAAAGGTTGACGTATAACTAATTTTTTTTTTCCATCTCTATAAAAAGTAGATATATTTTTATTATAAATTATTTTAATTTTTATTTTAATTACATTTTTATGGTATTTTCATAACTGATAATGACACATGTTGATATCTAGATAATTATAGTTTATATTTAAAAATAATTTTACATATAGATAAAAAAAATCTGTTTCTGTTAAAGATATTGCAAATTAAATTTATTTGCTGTTTTATTTAAGTAACCATTTGATATAGCTCATGCGTTGTAAACATTAACAATAGTAATAACAATAATTTACCTAAAAAAGGTGATAAAACATTTATGGAAAAATCATAACTTTCTAGACAGTTCATTATTACGTTTTATTGACTCTGGAAACGTTTGTGAGTTGAATGCATAAATAAAATCAAAATCTACAGGTAATATGCATTAAATATTCCTTAAATCTCTAATTTTTTACTTTTAGATTAAATTATTTTAATGAAATCAGGACCTGTTTAACAGTATATTTATTTCATACTAAAGTCGTCTTTACCTTGTTTCTAATAACCGATTTTGGAGTCTTCGCAACTTCATACTTCAGTTTGTTTTTTTTAAAAATTATATCTGATCATAAATAAAGTTGAAAGTCATTAAAATAATTCACACCATACAAGAGACAATGAAACAAAGTTACTAATACAACGAAACAACCCGAATTTGGTTATTTGAATGTTTGTATCCTATTCCATATCTCACTACTAAATAAAGAGACAGCGTCTTTTTCGTTTCTTCCCGATAACCCCGAAAACTACTGAACCAATCATTACGAAATTTTTAATGTAGCTTTCTTATGACTTCCAGAATGGGGGGTCATAAGAATGGGGTGGTCACTATAAAATTCCTCAGCTACCACATGCCAGCTAACTATTTTGTGAACACAACATGCAGAGACAGCAGTAATGTCTAATACAGAACCCTGTCCTCTACCGGTAAAAGTCGTGACAAAAAGGTTGTTCACAGTCACCAAGTCCAAAACCCCTAGTATTGTTGTTAACATATATCCTCTAGCCATAGAACGAAGACCTCCAAGCTCTACGCACTCTGCGTTCATATTCCCAACCAGGATAACCTGCTTCAAAATGCCCCTAATAAGGTTCTCAAGATCAGTAAGAAATTCCTGGAATCTGTCTACACCAGAGTTAGGGAAGATATAACCACAGACTAGCAGATAATCCGACAGTTCATCTGCCACAAAACCAATTCCTCTTACAGTGTTCGTGATTGCATACCTGCTCGAGACCATTCCAATAGCGGAGTCCCCATCCTCGTCAGTAATCCAGTCCGGAGAAGTAATTAATCTTTGGTTCGGCTCCGAAGCAAGAAGAAAATCCACCCCAGAGTCAACAGCTAAATGCCAAAGCAGGTCATGCACGACCGTGCTTCTGTTAGCATTAAGGTAAAGACACATCATTTCCTTTGCTTACAATTCCGTCTCCCCATGCAATGACCAGTACTACCACATACTGCGCAGCATGACTTTTCTCTGCAATTGTACTTCTTGGACTCCAGGCCTCCACAGTTGTAATATAGCCCACGTCTGTCCGTGCAATTACATTCAGCTACGGAATGGCCTAACTTCCAGCATCGGAAACAGGAAATATGAGGCTTCCTAATTTCAGCACGACAGGACTGCCACCCAATCCTTTTTCTGCCTTCAGCCGTCAAGCTCTTTGCCTCGCCCATCGGCAACTTCACAGTGGCATTCTGAGAATTGCCGTAAGCTGGGCGTATCGAAGAAACTCTGGCCGAAGTGGAGCCCTTCAGTACTTTCCTGACCACAGTCAGGACCTCATCGGCCGTCACCTCCGCATCAAAATCCCTAATAGGCACCATGAATAATCTCAATGCTTCTTTTTCACCAACCGTCACAGTAGGTAGAGCAGTCATAATACGCTCCTTTAGTGTCTGAGGTGCCTTTTCTCCATATTTAATTTTGACTACCATGTCTTCTCCCCTACCCTTTCGTCCTCACCTACCGAATTCTTCACACAACTGAGCAAGTCAGCAAGCATAAGTGGTACCCGGCTGACGAACAACCATAGTCTCCTTCTCGTTTACTTTAGGGTCCACATCCGCAAGAAATAAAGTATCCACTACGTTTTGCTTCCTGATCTAAAATTCTAGCGTTTTTCTAACGCCAACCCCAACCCGGCTGGAAGTTAAGGGAGGTAACCCTAACTTCCCGCTGGTAGTCACGAAAACCATATCATGTTTCTCCGCTTTAATTTATTTAGACCCATGATTAAGTCAGCTACCACCTCTCTACCGTCTCCTTCAATTACAATAACATAATTGTCACCTCTGTGATCAAGTTCATGAACTTCCTCTAGGATAGCTCCAGAGGAGAAATCTCTTATAACAGTGCCTGAGGAAAGCTTTCCGGAATTTTAATTCTTTGTTGCTCCAACTGCCACATTGTACACGTATGTGACAAATTGTCCGTTCTTGTCACCATTAGAATTCAGTACAAAAATCTAGGCCTGCTCATCATTTTCCTGAGGGTAACCAGATTCAACCAACACTTTCTCATACACTGAGCTAGCCCACCTCTTAACAATCACTTCAGTAAGTTCATCTTCAGAATCAGCCTCCAGTAAATGCCTCAGTTGGTCGTGCCTACTTTGAAGGTTTACGTATATTTGGCTCTGAAATCGATCCTTCAGTTCCTCCGATGGAAATCGCGGAGGATCGTCTACTGCCGGCATCACACGAAACTGGTTCCTGTGGAGCGGTGAGAAGTACATCACAGTCTATACTGAATGCAGTCACCGCTAGAACAGGTTAGGCCAAAATCCTCGCTCTCTCTGCTAAAGGACTCCGAGATTTTGGGGGCTCTAGTTTTGCTGTTTCTAAATCTTCTTTATCTACGATTTTCACCTCTGTCTTGTCACTTTCCTGCACGGGGATTTTAATAATTTCGACTTTTTGTACAGGCTACTTTTCATGCCTGCATTCACTGTCTCTCGTCTTCAAAGGTTCATTTCTCAAAGGAGACGAACTCTTTTCCTTAATAGCTGGTGTTTTCTTATCTCGTTTTAAGCTACTCTCTCTGATTGGTCGATTTCTAAGTTAGTTAACAACGATACGTTCAACCATACTTGCTATCGTTAGAGCCAGTTCCGCAATCATATCATTTGCATTGAAGAAAGCTGCAGGAGATGACACAGCTTGTTCATAAGACATTGTCTTCGGAGATCTATTTTTTACAATTTTCTTTTGTTCAACGTAGCTCACCTTTTGAATAGTCTTAATCTCTTGGATTGCTACCTCTTCTTTATATACTGGACAATTTCCAGATCCCGCTGAAATGACAATTGATGCAAACAGGTGAATCCTTGGGCGGGTCGTCAGGATGGAGCGGTTCACTACAATCACAGATGTGTTTCCTAGTGCAACGTGCCGCTGTGTGTCCATACCGTTAATATCCAAAGCATCGCAATGGTGTCGGAACGAATGGATGGACATCTAGTCTGTGAAAGCCAGCCTTTCTCTTAACATCCCAACCCCCGTAGGGGAAGATGCCCATCTTGTGAAGATTCCGGTCGCCACCCCCCACCCCCCCGCGTAACCAGGTCATAGACTTGATGGGCTTCAACGGGAGTCGTCTTATAGACCATCAACTGATTACACCTCACAGTAATAATACAGGTCTTGGTTGGGATGCCACCAGTGTGAATGTCTCCGTAGACTTTTATATAGGTGACTTTTTCCTCAGCTTTTGCCTTCGCTGCAGGCCTCATACGGACATTTTGAATGTCCTTCTAAATTAGAAATTGAATGTCCCTCTAAACTAGCCAACTAGCCAACCGAGTTTGCGGAAGCACGAATCCCGTGCCTAGTTCTACATTTTACAGAGCCAATTTGTAAATGTCGCTTTGATCGAGGCAATAGAAATAACAACATACCACCAGCAATGTTGCTCGCCACAACGGAGTTACTTCCAGCTTCCTTAGTGAACGTATTTTAGTTCATAACCCTTTCTTTTTTTTTTTTTTTTTTTTCTTTTTTCCTGTTTAGCCTCTGGTAACTACCGTTTAGATAATTCTTCAGAGGATGAATGAGGATGATATATGTATGAGTGTAAATGAAGTGTAGTCTTGTACATTCTCAGTTCGACCATTCCTGAGATGTGTGGTTAATTGAAACCCAACCACCAAAGAAAACCGGTATCCACGATCTAGTATTCAAATCTGAGTAAAAATATCTGGCTTTACTAGGACTTGAACGCTGTAACTCTCGACTTCCAAATCAGCTGATTTGGGAAGACGCGTTAACCACTAGACCAACCCGGTGGGTTAGTTCATAACCCAGACTTAGGTTAAGTTACGGACTTCGATCTGGTCCACTAGGGAGAGGCGAACAGACCTCCTACTCCCACTCAGCTCCATCGAAGAGTCCCATGTGACATTTACTTTTTTCAACCATCGTCGAGATTCCGCTGCACCTCACGGCTGCATGGGATCCACGCCCTCGGCAGTGCAGTCGCCGTTCCGCCGACAGCTAAACAATCAAAAATAATCACCACAACTTTTATCGAACCGCGGATCGATGCCAATACGCCCACCTCCGGCCAATCAACTGTCCAGGCGGTCCCTACCCATCCGGAGTTCTACTTATACTCCCTCAGTAGTCCTGCTCAGCGCGAGGAAACGAAGGAAGCCAGCCACTGTAGACAATAGTCCATTCTCTGAGAGTCTTCCAGTTGATTCGCAGATCAAGAAAGGAATTTACTCTCTCTAGTTCCCTGACAACTGTGGTACGTTCAGCTTCGTACCGGTGACAGACATAGAGGACACGGTTCACAGTGTCGTCGACTCTACAGTCAGGGCACAGGTCCGACTCAACCAAACCAAATCGACCCAAACTATCACTAACGCACCATGTCCTGAGAGGAATACTGTAAACATAGTTCGTTGACTTCATCTTCTGCGGACTCTTAACGGCGAAGTTCTAACGGACTCCGAGGTAATGGAAACATTTTCTTAATTTTTCCACCAATTAATGTTTGAAGTTCTAACCTTTAACAAAAAAATTGACGTAAATAGAAAATTATCATAATTATTCTTATTTAAAACTGTTTATGTGTTTTTGTGGTTCTTAGCTTCTCGCGTCGGCATTCCTGAACTATTTAAAGATTACGGTTAAAATTTTAAGATAAACAGTAGAATCTCATTTATTTTTAAAGTTTGAGCTTAATTTTGAGAAATAATTTTACTCCCATTTCTTTGATTCCATTCAAAACTGTTTTTCTTATGAAAATTAGTCACAAGTCATAATACTTGGAACCCCTTACAAACAGACTTTCTCAAAAATATTTTACAAGCGATTGTTTTTTTTAAAAAGTTTTCGAATCAGGAAAGGAAGCTATATCCGAATACCCATTAAATGTATCCAAACCTATTTTTACTAAATAAAACGTGTTTTAATAGACTTAATTCAGAAGGTTTTGTTAACCGTCTCGGGAAGAATGCTTATTTTTTACCGATTGCATTTCAACCAGAACTTATTTTTTAATCCTACAAGTATTTGTGTGAAATTCAACACAAGTCAAACCTCTGGTCCGATTTTAATGAAACAAATGACCGAAGAGTTATTTTTGTTTTGTTTTACAGAATGCTAACAATTGTCTCCACAACCGCATTCTATTTATTATTTTCTTTAGATTTATGGAAAGAGTGATGTAAAGTGATTGTTTTAAATAATTTTTTTGTAAATAGGTCGCACCGTCTTAGTTCAAGCACGGTAAAACTATTGCTTCTTTTTTTTTTACAGTTATTTGTTGTTTACACCTAACTCAGTAACGATTGTACTGTTTTTAATATATTAAATTCTAACCACTTTTATTCTTCCCGGGGTTGGGAAAAACTTTTAACGGTTATGGTAATAACATAATGGCGAAACAGATTGTCAATTATTACTACTTGACTCTTTTTATGAAAATACGTCCACCCGTTTTCAGTCTAGTAAAGTGTAACGACACATTACTTCTATAATAAAATTTATGTTCTCGAATAAAGAACGATTACAACAAGGGATCTTTCTGCAATCTGTTTCTAGTCGTATTAGTAATACTGGAACCAGTTTTTTTAAATATAGTGACATAGCCTAAATCAGAACTTAATTATCGCCTCATTTCTTTGACTAAAACTGCGTATGCATTATTTAGAACATATGTTCATAAGTAAACAAGTAGATGTAAAATTACAATCTATTAAATCTTTTCTTACGAGCACATTTACCTGGAAAAGAGTAATAAAAATAATTTAAAATTGAATTGCGATTCCGGTTAAATATAAACTGTTTTATTAAATTTCTCTGATTGCGAATACGTAAGACGATTAACGAACGGATACTGTTTAAATTTTATTTGCATGTTTCTATTAATGGTTAGATTATCATCGGTGATTAGAGAATTATAACTGAAATTTCCAATCCCTTTCAATGTCGTAGTAATTACAATTTATTCCTTATAACCTTAGTTACGAGCTTTAAATAATCTCACGTAATTCCCAGAACAAAATCCTCAACTTTCTACTTTTGTGTTATTAATTTTAAATAGATTTAAATTTCATGTTTACTTTTCCTTTTTTAAAACGACTTAATACCGCTTTTTAGTTGTTTTCTGACCGTTCCAAGATCCTATTACGAAATATTCAAATCCAGTTTCGATTTGGGAATGAACTTTGCCTCCTAAATAGTATACCCAGGAATGAAAACTCCTCTGTATTCTCCAAAAATAAAATAAATGAATATCAGCGTGAAAGAAAACCAATGTTCTTTTTTTGTTCATAACAAACTGACCGTAAATTATTCTGGTACCATCAGTCTGTACGGAAAAGTACACTATCAAGGACAATTCGCAGATCAGTTGCTTCTCAACATATCCGTTACGGTAGCACCTAAGAAATCGTTATTTGTGTCAGAAAAGCAATGTATTTATGTAAGAAGCATACAGTAGGCCTCACTAATAATAAAATCGAATGTTATCCAGCAGGAAAATCGGATTTTTCTTTAAACTACTACATCGAGCGAAAATGTAACGACCTGTAATAAATCATTCTCACTTTAATTTCCCGTTTTTTTTTTGTTTTATGTTTTTATCAATTGTGTTCATATAAGAGAGGAAATGCATTCTTGCGGTCACAAGATGGGTCCACGTATATATATATTTTTTTATTTATCTATTTATCTACGTTTAAAGATCCCTGAGCGCAAAACAATACTAAAAATATAATTTTAAAAAATCTGCGTGCACGTTTTAGTTTCGTACTTCAAGTAAAGTTCTTGTTGCTTGTATAATAATTTTTGAATCGGATAAAAGGCAAGAAAATATTGTCCGGGGTATCTAACTGATAGAGTGAAATATAAAAATATTTCTATTACGCAGGCGCAAAAAAAAAATCTATTACGCAGGTGTGATAAAATTATATCTCTTAAATATAACTTTGTTAAATATTATTGAAAACGTTTTAAGTAATAAATTGTACAAAGATTGAAGTCAATCATAAAGATTAAATGTTTTTAACTTTTGACTCTTCCAAGTTGTCGGTGAATAATCATTGTTATCTTTTTTTTCTCTCTTATTTAGGCATTGAAAGGTTATCAACAGTTATTACGTATATACATAATTCAATTCATCAGCAGTATTTATATGTAGCAGCTACCATTCTATATAAAGTCCTCAAAGATAAGCGTCCGATAGATTTAAATCTGGCGAACAGGAAGTCTTTGCATCTAGATCGCCACGCCTTTTAACTTCGTTTTTATGAGCGTAACACTGTTAAAAAAAGATTAATAAAGATTTCCCTGGCGTTAATAGAAAAATAATCGAGTGCATCATTAGTAATTTAGGATTGGAGACAGATCTCGGTCTATCATGATAATTTGTCAATGTATTTGGACTTTTATATTAACTGCAGTAAAAAGCTCTCGTTAAGAGATTTTCAACGATATATCATAAGTGGTACTTATTCTCATTGGTTCCAGAGTTACAGCCAAATAACATATTAATTAATGAAATATTTGGAAAAGACATCGATTCCGATCCTTTTTAACTTTTTTTTTTTTTTTTTTATTTAAATATATTGATTTTTAATAGTTATTAACCTCTGCTCGTAAAAAAAGAATGTAACAATAAATAACAATGAAAAAAAAATGAAAAAAAAATCAAAAGCTGTTAGTAAAATAAAATAACGTACTTTTCACATTAATTCAAAAGTTTTTACAATTAGAGGTTAATTATTAATATACTTAATTTAAAATAAATATGTATATGAAGTCGGATTCGAACCGATGTGTGCATGGTTACGGATCCGACACCTTCCCACTTACACCGCATATCGACTTGGGCGATGTGGAACAAAATTAATGTATAAACTAATACAAAATGCTAAAATAATTTTTAGGGCCGTTTTTCTTGAGTGTAATTGAATATTGCGTGTTAGTATTGTGTGATGAAGATACGAAAACAGTGTACTATTCACGCACGCAATATGGTTTAGATCAATGTCCCGAAGCCCGCGATTTCCCCTTATTAGCTACAGTAATATGGGATCTTAGGTTCCTTATACTGATTTAAATTTTTATAGATAAAGGTCACTATAGTTATTTTCTTTTAGAATTAGAAATAATTTGCTTACGAAAAACATTTTTTTTTTTTTAAATATTAAGCACGATCTTAGTACATAGGAATAATTTTATTTCCAAAGCCTACCTTGTTTTTTAAACAATAAGCATGATAGTATATTAGAATAATTTTATTTCCAAAGCTTATCTTTTTTTTTACCTTTTACATGTTCTCAAAAACGACTAGCCGTAATATATTGAAATTTTGTGTTTAGGAATGTTGTAACATCTGGTTGTGCAACTCTCCTTTTGATTGCAATCGACTGGGCTATCGACAGTTAGTAAAATTGAATGTTATATCGGTAATAACCATGTATATTATATCTGATTATTTAATATTAATTGAAGATTATAATTTAGAATCGTATTGTTTTTGGATTTTTTTAAAAAAACTCTTCTAAAATTGTATATTTATTTTAAATAAATAATTTTATTTAATTGTTTGACGGAACAATAAAATACCATGTTACATTGGTTCAAACTGTACGTTTTTGAATTGTATTTAACTTAAAGTGATTGTTGAAAATGACTTTATTATAATTACCGTCGACATTGGAATTCAAATAATATATATATATATATATATATATATATATATATATATACATATATATATTTTCATATTTATATTTACTTTACTAGAAAAATTCTTTTCATTTATAATAAGAATGATTTGTAAATTATTAATTTCCAGATAGTTACTCTATCCTTCAAATTCATATTTCTACTGAAAAAAAATGTAAGGATTTTTCAAATGACTTTTTTTTCTTTTTGTTATGGGAAAGTGATTCTGATCGTAGAAAAAGTATAGTAAATAACTCGACTTGTAACACATATTACGCACTCACGAAAATATGTTATTTTTTTCATTTATAAGCAATATGCTTCTTACAACTCTTATTACGTAATGTACTATTCTAAATCAGTGTTATTCGTATCTTCGTGAGTTGTTGATTAACAAAATTTGGTGTGTAGTATAAATAAAAGTCTATAATAATTTAACTAATCCATTTAGTGCACTCCTGTATACCGGTTAAATAAAGTTTAACCAGTATCAGTTTAAATGAAGTTCAGCAAAAGATGTGTATATGTAATTTAATGGGCGTACAAGGAAGTCATGTAGTGTCCAGATCAGATTTTTTCGTCTAAGGTTCTTGCTAAATCTAATGGATTATATATATTTGCTTATACGAGTGTTATTAATACATAACAAATGAAATAAAGTTTATTGTAAGATGAAATTAAATATAAATTACTTTTAATTATTTATAAAAACAGTAACTGAAAATTAACAAAATAGAAGAAATTCAGTAGAAAATAATCTTACAATATAATATAAACACCTGCGTAAAAAGTTTTGATTTTTTTTTCATTCTATAGATGAAAATTAAATTTGTTGGTTAATAGCTTCATAATTATTTTTAAAATAATACATATTTATATTTTCATGAATTCCGTTTTAACAACCGAAGATGTTTTGTTAGCAGTCGAAATAAAAATCTTGTTTTAAGATTTTATTTTTTTACTTAATTTTAACCGTTATTGTTCTTTTGTTGTTGTAATAACTGTTTAACAGATCTTTTTGTTTTAAAATGAAGTTAAAATTTTCCGTAGATGGCGATGAGAATTATGTCAATTTAGAATATTCATTACTAAAATGTGTTCAGTGCGGTTACGTAAACCGATTATAAAATTGGATTGTGCAAAAACGCATGAAGTTTTTATACAAATAAAAGTTTTCAGTTAACTGTCCTGGAAAAACCAACCCTCTTTTTGCGTTATCACCTTATAGCGTAAGGGAAACCATAGTGTTCTTTTTTTATTATAAACTTATCGAGTTAAATATTAACAACTTCAAATTTATGATACAATAAAATTCTTTTTTAGGGTTTATTTTATTTTATGTAAACTTTATAACAATGTTTTATTAGCTTAAACTAAATTTTTACTTATTCTCATAAAAGAGGAAAGCATCGTAACAATGAATCTTTTTTAAGTGGATTGTGGCTTTTTGGTTTATGAGTCTTTTTCTTTGACTGATTTTGACATCCACTGATGAGAAAAAAATATACTAGACATTAGTAAAAGCACAGAGTGTTTTGTAAATTTGAAGGAAAAACAGGTTTTATTCCCTTGATTAATTACTCTACACTTCCTATTAACATCAGTCGGTTCTGTTTTTTACGAACATGGTTCAGCATAACTGCAATAAGAAGAAAAAGAAAACTATCTTCAATGAGCTCAAGAACTGCAGTACATTTAAAAATTAATATTTTTTTACGTAAAACTTTAGGAAGAGATTGTCTTTGATGTCACACCATTGTTTTCGGCTTGATTCTTATCCCTGCTTTCTTCCTCATACACTGCAAAATAGATCATTGTATACAAAATTTGTGTATATTTATAAATCATATTCATTATAGCGGACACTTCAAAGTCCACAATCAAAATTAGACAAGTTCACATTGTCTGCTTCTAAAATACTGATTATGAATGAACTTGAAAAATGATGTTTTTACAAACTTAATTTTAAGTCTTCAGTGATACCATCGTCTTTTAAACCGTAATAAGTTAGCTTCATCGGATGGCGTTTTACGACGCTCAGTTCATCATCGGTGAATTTGTTTGTATATTTTTTTGGTAAATATAATTGAAAGCAACATAATTCTGCGTCCGAAAATTCACGGTTATATAGTATTGCGCAAATGCGAACCTCGCCATTTTCTGTAAATACTTTTCTCATATCCAATAATATGTAATCTGCACCGACACTAATATCGGTCAACGTTCTCAACGGTAGCTTAAAATCCTGGTCGTCGTTGAAAATATTAATGAACGATATAGCGTCCATCGTCGTCATTGCAGTTGCAGGACTTGTACTCGAATGATTGTCCAACGCCGTCGGTACTGACGTGTAGATATTTATGTCGTATTCCTTTCTCCCACTCGTTTTGGTAAGTTTACAAAACAACCGGTTGTGTTCGTTTACATCGATAACTCTACATGCAAATGGCGGCGGATTGTCCCACAGTAATTCAAATTTGTTTTCACACAATAGCGCTTTAAGTTTTTTCACGTTTCCCATAACCAGTACGCACGAGCACAAGTATTCGGGTAACCCATGTCCGCTATGGTCGAATTTTTTACAATCGATTGCATGACTTTGACCATCGTTACAGTGTTCAACAAGCATCATAAAACAATTTTTACATACGTACGATGCAACCAATTTCAATTCGTTAACCAAATCAGTAAAAGTCTTTTTTCTGATAACCATTTGATATTAGATCGTCTGTGGAAGAACTGTACTTTATTTAGTATGTCTTACCACTACAACGTTTACACGCAGCGTCAACAGTATCGATCTTTAAGCTATCAAGATATCCTTGCAAGCGACTATGAATTTCATCGTAAGTGGCGTTATAATTGAAAACTACTCTAACCGTATTGACACGATTCAAATCAATATTTGTGTTTAAAGCTTGCGGAAACGCTGCATTCACAATTTTCATAAGATGTCGCAACGTTCTTACACGATGACGGGGGAAAAATTTAATTAACCACACCGATGCGGCAATATCAACATCCATCGCTAAACTGTTAATACACTAAATCATCAAACCCTTTTTATAGGTTGCGTTTCCACACCACCCTGGAGGTAGCAACCGCGGCGCGTTGAGATTTTTTTTACATGAATGAAATCTCTCCCCCAGAGGCCTACCATAAAATAGTCGAATTTCTTCTTTTTTTTCTTGCAAATTCTATAACCAAAGACGTATATTCAACAGCATACTGACTGAGCACTACAGCGGTAGTCTTCGAGGCACAATAGACTCGAATGAAAGCGGAATGTTTTCATTGATGCAATCTTTACAACGTTGTAATCTGTGCGAGTTAATCGTTTCGTTGCACCAACAACATTTTACGCACAAGTCGTTGAACGAATAGTAATAACCATTCTTGGCCAATTCTTCTTTTTTTTCTGCGTTAGTATTTACAAACGATCCGCTTCTCTGACCAGATCCAACGGATTTTTACATAAATTTATCCATTCTAAGTAAAAACATCCACTTTCCAACGCACATTTCCCACTGGTGGGAAGATTGTGATACGGACAACTTACGATGTAATTTGAACTCGGTTTCGGTGCGCCTTCCGGTATCGTCCGTACATCGTTATGAAATCGACGAAGGAATTCGCATTTCTCCAATCTCTTGGTATATATTGTAGCGAATTGAGAACAAAGCTTCTTCATAATATCATCGCTGTATACAGCATCTCCATAATCCCAATCGATTTTTGTGAAAATTTCGCTCCAACCATAAAGCCATTCGCCGGTATTTTGATTTTAACTCGGACCTCCCGTACGGTGAACGAAAATCAAGAATCATATAATGCCCATCTACAACGACAGCGAGTCTTTAACTATAACTCATTGTGATTACTGTGATTACCGTGGAAGCAGTGATACTCGATTACACCTTCCATGACGAGCACTCAACTGCGAATAAGATCTGACGTGTCATTCACTTTATTAGATCACATTAAAGTTACCACCACCATCATCACAACAAATATCTTCTTTGGTTAATTCTTTCTTATCCATTGGTAATTTCTACGATTTTTTTTTCGTTGTTCGGTATTCAATCTATTTTTAATATTCTTCTTGTTTTTCTTTTTTTCAACACGTGACTTTCTTCGTTCTGTGGTCTTCAACTTCCTTTTACTATTCTTCTTTTCCTCCACTAACATTTCCTTCGCAATCATTGACGACGATTGGTCGGTGTTGTAGTTCTGTGAAGAAGAAGAAGTTCCTTCCATGACCGCTGCTCAACTGTGAATGAGGTTTGAGACATTGTTCTTACTGCTTTTTGATGTGTTTAGTGTTACCTCCTTCACTTTTGATGAATTTTTTTCATCTTCATCTGTTAATCCAAAGTTATAATCCTCCGAAGTTTCTAGCGTACTTCGTACAGTAGATATCTTAGCTGTGGTTGAAGGTAATGATGACAGAGTACCAATTTTACTGATTGGTAATATTGTTGATGATTTGTTTTTGTTTTTTGCCATAGGTGTGGTGGTTGTAATATTTTTTATGATTGGTAATAATGGCACGTTATCTTTTAATGTAGATACCATATTAATAGCTGTTGTTGTTGATAACGACCAGTTTTTTACCAGAGGTGTTATATTAACGGCGGTATTTGTTAAAAAATTGTCTCAACCATCGACGAATTGCACCATACTAGCGGAACATTTTCCGGTGAAAAAACAATTCTACACCTTACCGCTTTCACCGTCGGATATTATGGTGAGGGTTCTGAATAGATACCGAATAAAACAGATAAAAGTAATCCGATCAAAAAGCCTGCTTTAAATACGCCCGAAGTTACCAACCACCACTTACACGACCACCAGGACAACCACTATGACTGCGTACTTGTACTTTTATTTAATTTTTCATCTCCGTCTTCTTTTTGATCAATAAGTGTAAACTTTTCCCACATTACGTAACCTTCCTCACTATCCTCGTAAGCGGTGTGTACGTGACGATAGTATCGTGAATAATGAGACAGGCAACCGTATGCTACAAATTTTAACATATTCTATACACTTAATTAACTAAAACTAACGTAAAAAACGCTTCAAATAAGGGAACATTATTACTGAGGTACGTTAATTTTTAAGCACGGAACAACGAGATATTAACATCGCGTACAAATAGACAATACCAGATCCCTATCATCTGTAAGCCGTATAGGAAAATACAGGTAACAGTTTTACAAAATTATTTATCTTCGATATTATTTAATCATTTAATATGATGATTTATAAACGATATTACGAGGGCTATTCAGAAACGTAAGGGACGTATAAGGAACGTTTTGTAATTTTAAAAAACCAAGTACAAGAAAACATTTTTATTATATGCATGTGAAAGAGGGACTAAAATACTACTTTTCAACATAGTCACCACACAAATTCAGGCACTTATCATAGCGGTGGACAAGCTTTGAAATTCTTGTGTCATAGAATTCTGCCGCCTGTGATCTCAACCACTCAGTGACGTGTACTTGGAGCTCCATCTTGCACAAAATTTGTGGTAGCCTAGCTTCTGTGAAACAATTTCAAACAATAAAGTCCGTGAAACTTGTGGGAAACATAGAGAAAGCTCAGTTATTGTGAAACGGCGGTTTTCACGAATCCTTTCGTCAACTTTGGACACGAGATCGTCAGTCACAATGCTCGGACGTCCATTCTTCTCTTTATCGTGAACGTTTGTTCGGCCATTTTTAAACTGAATGCACCACTTATGACAGAACTTTCACTCATTACGTTATTCACGTACACTTCACACAGTTTCCGATGAATTTCTATTTTAAGATTTTTGCCAACAAAAAACGAATCACAGACCGCACCTCACAACCGGCGGGATTTTCGATTGCAGCACACATTTCAAATTTGTATATAAAAAAACGGACAGTGCTGACTGAGGTGTCGAGCACGGCATACCAATATATACGCGATTGGCGTGCGCCTGGCGGCGTCAGGTGGAAACGTTCCTTACTTTCTGAATAGCCCTCGTACATCATAATTTTATATAAATTCACGAAAAATAACAAAAAAAACAGGGTGTGGGGCGCATAACAGGAAAGACCTACAAAAATAAAAAGTATAACGGTTTCGAATTTTTCTTTAGACATACCGTATTGTTCTATATTATTTTCTCAAACTATTAATACTAATTAAAATTTAATTTAAGTAGTACAATAAAATAAACCAATGAAATTTTAATTTTAAGAGTAGGACAAAAAAATTAATTTCTCAGTAATCGAAAGGTTGTTTCCCGAAGGGTATGGTTTACGGGTTTCATATATATATATATATATATATATATATATATATATATATGTGTGTGTGTGTATTTTTTTAACTGTGTAGTTCTGATATATTTGAAAAGGTAAAGATTTTTATATGTATAATTTATTATCGTTGTAAGAAAATGCTTTAATTCCCATACTTTTTTATTTTTGATAGACTTCAAATATACGGATTCTTATGAGGGAAATGTTCAGAATGATAATCCATTACCGACATTTGAAACAATTTACATTGATAACCGTGTAGTTTTATTTTATAGGAGAAAGTATACATACACGAACAGACGATATGTTGGCTCCCGTCTCCTGTAAGGAAAGAGTGACAGCTGCGACAAATGATATTGACTACGAATTGAATTGTTTCTTTGTCTGTATTACACGGTGGTATAAAAAAATTTGTCTGTAACATCTAATAAGTTCTCTGAAATTATAAATTCGAGTGGTAGATGCGATAATACTTCAATTTTAATCTTTTAATTAAAGTTTTAATTACAATTCATCTGAATTTTACTTTGGTAAGAAGTAAGAGTTTTGTTATCACTTTTCTGTTTTTTGTAGTGGAATAGATTACTCGAATTGCTTAGTTTAAAAACCAGTTAAATCACTGAAATAGTTATTTTTTAGGAATAACAAAAAATACCTGATTTATGACAATACTTGCAATAGAAATTTTTTTACAATTTGCATAATACACGTAATGAACTCAGCTTGTTAAATCTTATAATACACTAGCATTATTATAATTTCAGTAATATTTAATGTGTTATGTTTTTTTAAACAAATTTTATTTGCTATTTGAATATCTATTTTTGAAAGTAGGAAACGGGTTTATATGCTCTTGAATTAAAAGAAAGAAATCTGTTTAGTTTTGAAATTAAATTGACACGTGGAAGTTTCTTTTTAATAAACAAAATACAAAAACATTATTAGAATAAAAATTAATAAACAAAAGTAGCTTAATATCGTTTGAATAAAAATTTCTAACAGAGTATTAATTTTTCGGTGTTTTCCACAACTTTAAATAAAAACAATGCCATTTAAATAATCGATTCTAAATTGATTCTCTCATACTTCTTCATCAGAAACTTTTGAATTTACATCTGTTTTATATTAATAATGTTTGCTATATTTTGTAAAGAGGATCAAAACAACATCTTAATTCTCCTCCGAGGGGAGAAGATCCCGCCTCGCAGCGTGTCAAGTCGCTACACCACCCCCTCCGTTCCTTGCCAACGATGGCTTTAACGGAGGACATCTTCTTGCCCTCAAACTGATCACATTCCACAGTGTTCAGCCCGGCCACGCGAAATGCCACCGATGCAGATGCCCCGAGGGACACCTAAATCAGTAAATTCACCCCGAGGGATAGTATTTAGTATTCCTTGTATAGCCTTCCGAAGAAGACATCTGTCACCTAAATCACGTTGCCCTCAGGAACTAAGCTAAAAGCCTAATCGCGGAAAATCGATGACCCCGCGCCTCTCACCTTTATGCCCTAAACTACACCCTAGTGCGTAGATGCATCAAGTATGACACGACAGCATATAAATTTGCAAAATTCAGTCACCCGCAAGCGAATATTGTTAATTTAAGCGATTGGAGTGCAGCCAGCATAAACTAAGTCCCAGAGGACCTCAGGCCTGGTCCGTCGGGAGCTCAGTATAACCTCTAGTCTCCCACTACAGCTCCACTTTGGGGACCGCTCGGAATAGCACTAGGCTGATCGCAACCAACATTTACTTATTACCCCCTTAATAAGTGTGCTCTCCAATTCGACAAATCGCCATGCTAAAGTTAGTAAATCGTGCTCGGGGAGTAACCTCTCCGGGCACAACCTCCATTGAAACTAAATCAAATCTAACCGAGGCCGGTGCCAAAGCGCCTACCTCTGGGCGAGAAATAAAATTGCCAAAGAAGCGATTTGGCATCGCAGAAACAACACATACAGCCTTCCGCATCAGAAATGAGATGGATCATATTAACAACAGAACAACTACACGACCTGGCAGATCACCCAAATGACGATGGGCGGTGTTGAAAAACAACCCCGACACCCACAACAACAACTCTCCTAACTCTGTGTGCAAACACAAAGCTTCAAAGAAGCATACTAACTATCCAAGGAATTAAAGTACAATTCTACCGCACGTAAGTAACAGACACAGTCCTTACTGTTGACCGAATGCTTGCACTCTTTGCGCAACCTTTTACAGTTGACGCACGATGGAGCCTCGGCTTTCTGCGGACAGTCGTCGCGCTTGTGACCTTCCTCACCACAATGCGCGCAGACCGACGCATACTTATAGAATTTGGCCCTGTGACCAAAACGACAGCACTTGAAGCACCTTTGCACCTTTGCACATCAATGTACTCTTTGAAGTGAAGTCAACGTACAACCTACCCTCTGAAACAAACTTCTGGAAGAGACCAGCACCGAGTTCAAACACACCGTGATACCACTGGGCATCACACTTTCCCGTCTTGAAGAGTAGCCTACACTCTTTTCTAAATTCGGCCTCATCCAGTTCGGTGTTATGTTCCCTCGCTAGAGACAGAACCTCCTCATCGGATAGCCGCCGGTCAATGTCGTAGACAATGACCCGGGGCCTACGCTTGCGCTTCGGGTCGAGCTTAACCTCGAGCTTTTTCACCTCAGGAGACTCCGTGATGACCTGGACTGTCTCCTTGTCGTCAGCAACCAGTACTAGACCCTTGCTGGTCTCTTTGATTTCCCTAATCTTGAGGTTTTTCCCGTCTCTACGAAGAGCGACCTGGAAATCCTCCTTGAGTTGCCTACTAGTTTTAGTAGACCCCTCAAGTTTGTTGACGAACAGTAACTTGGGCTGCTTCGAGGTTTGACTAGCCTCACGCTTGCCCTTGAAAACATCGGCGAAACGCCTTTTCTGCCTCGGAGCAGGCGTTGGGACCGAAACTACTTTGACCTCCGCAGGCGTGGAGGCCAATTTCTCAAAGCTATCTGCCAAGGCAGACAGCACACCCTTTATATGCCGCAAACGTGGCAACATCCTGCCTCTCGCACTAGCGCTGACGCTGCGGGGGCCTTCGATAAAATCGAAGAGATTGTCTATGCTCTGTTGAGCCGCTGCCAGCATTGCACAAGCGCTGCCAGGTTTGCCCTGGGCAGCCAAGAAATCCTCCACCAATGGATCTCGCTTACTCTCCCGGGTGGGAGCCCTTTCCTCTACCTCAGAGAGCTCACTCTCCGAGCAAGAGGGGAACGGTGAAACCTCCGCTCTCCTCTTGCGCCCAGGCCAAACTAACAGCTGGTCTTCTATACTGGCCAGAGAGACCCTAGCCTGATTGCTATGGGGACGAGCCATAGTCGCTGTCTTCCTTCCACAATCTCAGGGTGAACCCATGAATGTGACTACTGCCGCACCGAAGATCAAAACAACAGTCATTTCTTCAAATCGTTTAGAAAATGGATTATTTAATCGTATTTTGATGGAAGGATTTTAACTTCAGTCAGGATTAACGGACAGCGAATCTTATCTATAATATCGACTTCATTTTTTATCGTTAAAATAACTTTATATTAACTTATTATCCCCTTTGTTATTTGATTTAAAAAATTATAAATGCCATCGACTTTTGGACGTGAAATATATCCATCAGAACTCTTCAAACCAAAATTCGGGTCTTTTCTGTTTATGCGCTCCGCACTTGCTTTTTGTTATCATTTGTGAATCTATATAAAATTTCACGTAAATCATCATATTAATGATTATAAATGCTTTGTATAAATTGTTTTCTGAAACTGTTACCAGTGTTTGTCTGTTCAGAGAAGATAGCTAAGCGTGTAAAATACGTTAAATGTGTGTATCATTGTTTATAAAAGTACTTTATAGGTTAATTTTCTCCGTACGGCAAATTTGCTTTTGGATGACCTAATTACAAAATAATAAATGAAAGTTTGCATTTCGTTAATATTCTTCTATTGTATGTTTATTTGTCCGAAGTTAAGGTGATGATTCGTTAGTTGTCGTGTAATAGTACACTTTTTTGGTCGAAAATCATTGTTATGTGTTACACGACAATAACAGCTAAATTTAAAATTTGTGTTGTTTTACTGTAAATGAGCAGTGTCCGAGTGAAAAAGGGTTAGTCTTGTGTTCTGATGGTAGTAGGTAGCAAATTCAGCAAAATATGTGGAAGAAAAAATAATTCATAAATAATGCGTAAAAAAAGAGTGCGGGACATTTAACAGAAAACACCCTTATCTTCTTTTAAACTGAACGATTTTGACAGATAGCAGTATATCAGTTATGGATATTTAGTTATTAGAGTTAATTAACAGACCAAAGATATAAAAAAATTGCCTTTGCGTGAAACATAAAACAAAAATATTTTTAGTAATACAACGCAATACGGGCTTGCGATGTGTCTTGTTTTAAAGCTAACCGAACATAAACTTCTTAAAATCGATATCAGCTTTTTATTTGGTAATTTAAATGTGGTGTGTTTGGTTTTAAAACATAATAATCATACGGAAAATAAACATGGAATTAAAGGATATAAAATTAACTTCAATTTTTTTTCATGGCTATAAATATATATATATATATATATAACCATATATACTATTTAATACACTATTATATATATATATATATGGCTTTGATTACAATCGACACAAAACGTCCGTATATTTCGTACATTTTAATACTCCTGTTTCGATCATTAGGTCTTTATTAAGAGTTCTACTTATTCATATTAATAACACGGTTTAGTTAACTAGAGTGACTGATAAACAGCTTGTCCTAGAATTTACTGGTTAAATGTAATATTTTATGACTAATAAATTCAAAAGACTATTACTCTCCTTCTGTAAAGCAGAGATAGATATTATCTACGTTGTTGAATGTTTACAACTGAACATGACTTACGCCCAACTTCTGCAAAGCTTGTTTTTTTTCTTTGCTATTATTATTATTATTATTTATTTTTCATATAATCTCTAATTATCTTTTTTAATAATCAATTAATACTGGGTGTATCGGGAAGAGTTAAGGTATAAATTTCAATATTCATCATAACACCTGTTAAAATGTTAGCAGTTACACTTATTATTATGTATCTGTTAAGAAAACAGTCGTTTGAGAGCAACGGATAAATCCAAAACTGCTCCCTTGATATACAGAGTATCCTAGGAGGTGTTGACCAAACTTAAGGCTGATTTAAAACATTAAAATAAAGGAAAAGTTTTTAGTTGGAGAAATATCTTATCTACCTCTATTAATTTACCCTCTGTCCTCTATTTTATATATTTTCAATGAAAGTGTATATCTTAAGAACGGATGGAGACACATTAGTAAAATTTGGTGAACATATACTCAACATTTGTAAAAAACAATTTTAAAAATTTAACCTTTTAAAATTCTAATGTAGCGACCAAATTTTAATCATGTCAGCACGGTAAATATTAGTTCTATCAAATTATGTTTTTATTAAATAAAGTGTTATGATTTTATCGTGAAAAAAATGATACCTCAATCGTTTAAATTTGTTGATAAACAACTGAGATATAACAGAAACTGTTAAAGTGGATCGCAAGCATTATGGGTGAAAGCAGGCACAAAATTTTCTGACTGTAAAATTTCATGTATAAATTTTTATTGAAAAAAAGAAAGAAATTGGAGGGCAGAGGAAATATGAAGCGAGTTAGTGTATGTGTCTACTAGAACGTTTTTGTTTAGTTTTTTATTTTGAGGTCCTAAATCAGTCCGTTATAACGCCAACACCTCCCGGGAAACTTGTATGTATTTCGGCTTTTTAATACTCATCTTTCGTTTCATAAATACGTGTCCGTTTTTATTTTAGAATGACAGCGTTTTTAACGATGCCAAGTACCAATATTTCAGCGTTAGCACGTTTAAAAAAAGAAAGATTTGAAGTAATTGATAAGACAGGTATTTAATTTTAAAATCATTAAAAATAAAAAATTTATCTCTTATTTACCAAAACCCGAAAAACAACTCGATTTAGTTTGGATTTTATGCCTTTTTTAGAAACATGTAAACAAAATTAAATAATTTTTAATCCTTTTGTTAAATATTTTGTCAAAGGCTAGTTAAAAATTTGGCAATAATACCTTAAATATGTTGTCAATCGGTTTTTTATATTTCCTAATGATAATGGTATAAAATTTCAGATAGCTGGAATTGTATTTTGAAACTTTTTTGATAAAATATGGGTTGGTTTTTTGTTTTATCGATTTTTAACAGACATACCATATAAGCGTAGATAAAACAGTTTAATCGGTACACCTTTAAATATTTTTTAAAATATAAAATCAAATGCATTTTATTCGTTAATAATTATTAAAAAATAACCGCTTTACGCCGGAAAATAAATTAGTTTCAAACCGTTTGAATTTAGTGAAGGGTGAACAAAATTATAATGTAATGATATGGTTAGGGCATCTTCAGTGTCAAGGTGGAGATGAAAGGCATTGATTTTTTCTTTCTGTTTTTTCTGTACGGTATATAACGGTCAATCTGCTGATATAAACTAAGATTTTCCTCTTCGAAGTATAGCATTTTTTCAACTTTTAATATATCTTCTTCAATCTTTACAAATTGGTACCGGAAACGTATATTCTCAATGATCCCTGAAGTCATGATTGTGACTTATTAAAGTAAGTTTAGTAAGTAAGTAAGTAAGTTTAATATTAAATATTATTATAGTGTAATTTACGATTGAAGTAATTTTCTGAATTAGAATAAAAAGACTTTCCGGTTTTGTTGTGTAACATATAATCTTGGTTTATCTTAATGTTGTTTACATATTACACGGATATTCTAGTATTATTTTATAAATTCCTGCGTTCCAAACATTTTACGGTGATTACCTAGTTAATGATGTGTATTTATTGAAAAATATTATAAATTTCGTATTCAAGAAAGGAAATTGAAAAACACATTGTTTCACATAAATAAGGTTTTATATAAATATTGTGAACTAAACACAACAAACTCCAGACAGGCTGTCAGGATGTGAGATACTGCATTTTTAAATCTCTTTTTAGTACAACATCCTTTTACCAGTCTGGGTTTCTTTTTATCTTCCTTTACTTTTTTTCTTTTATCCTTTTTCTATTTTTTTTTTCTTATGAAAAAATGTACTTGCATAAATCATAACTTCCATTTTTTTCCACCGGTTGGACCAGTAAAATACATGAACGTTTTATTTAAGCTTCATACGCCTTATTTGATACTGAATAGGGTGAAAAAATAATAACAATAAACACTCCTTAGCTTATAGCTTTAGAAAAATATAGATTAGTGTTTCTTTTTATGAAAATTACATCTTAGAGAAAACTTCTGATGATTACAAAAATCTTTTTTTTGTTTCTTATTTTTTATAAAATAATTTAAAGATACTAAGTTTTGCCGATGATTGGCGGGGTGATAGGGTCTTAGCCTTTCGTCCGGAAGGTTCAGGTTCGAATTCCGATCAGGTATAACATTTTTGATACCTTAAAAGAAATTTCCATTTAATATTCCTACGCAGAAAATCAAGCCATATTTTTTTCACTTTGAAGGAACTTAATAGAATTGAAATCGTTAAATATTTATTATGTCTACATATAATCCCACCTAAAATGCTATACTATCCTACAAAAATTAAGAATATTTTTCAAAATAAAAACGATACGTTTATCAGATCACTGTTTGGCATCCAGAAAAATCAATCACGTCGACCGATATTTTGAAAATTAAAAGTTATTATAACTTTTTCATGTCACAATATGTACGAGTACGAATCGTTTTCTAAAAAAAAAAATGTTTTTACTTATTAAAAAAAAACTTGAAAAATAAAATTGTATTTATCTCTATCCAACCAGATAACAGAACTGTTTTAAATTTACTCAAGGGAATACAGAGGGGTAGCGAAAAGAAATTATTTAATAAATTAGACCACTTTTAATTAATTCCCTACCCATCTAAAGAATATAAGGGCTGGTAGAATGCAATAAAAAATAACATTTATTTATAATTTTTTACCGACAATTCTGTATTTTATAGTATGTTGCAGTTAATTGACTAAAGAGTGTTTGTAGTATTTTGAATATCTCCTCGTTCGGAAGAGGAAGGAAATATACAGAGGAACGAGTATAGCGGATAGTGAAGGCATCGCTTGTTCGCAGAGGCAGAAGAGATCGGATCAGTCTTCGAAGGGTAGATGAACCCACAGGCTGATCCCGGACCTTCAGAGATGGCTGGACCGCAAGCAAAGGGAATCGGTGTACGGGTTGAACCAGTTTCTTACCCGGTCAAGGATGTTTCAAGCCAAACCTGTATGCGCAGACGTTGAGCTCTGTGCGAAGTGCGACTATTGAGGAAAAGAGGACACATCAGTACACACGGTGTTCGTGCGCGATCGGTTCTTGTAGCATAGGGAAGCATGCTGGAGCGATTTTGGCATACTTTCCCCAGATAAGAACATGGGGACTTTGCTTCAGACTGAACTGATGTGGCACACGATGTCCAACATGTTGGAGAAGATTATTCATACGAAGATAGAGGAAGAAGTGCAGGGGGTGAATAATTTCCCATGATTCTCCCTTGGGAATATTATAGTAGGTCTTTAAGGTAGAGGTACAAAAGAAAGTTCTTTGAATATCAACCACGGGATCCGCCTCACTAAGCTTTTAAGAATCAGTGCAGAAATCCCATCTGGTCCAGGACTCCGTTTGTCACCCAGTCTACCAATTGCGCAACTCACCTCATCCATCGTGAATCTGCGTACCTCAAAGTCCTGTGGTCTGAATGTCTAGTTCGGCAGGGAAAAATTTCTCCACGTCTCTTATTGCTCTTTCCTCCGTAATTACGGGCAGGCGTCTTCCTAGCTTCTTCGTTACTATACGATACACCTGACCCCAGGGATCGTGATTCAGGTTTGCACATATGTTCAACTACTTCCTGCATTTCTCTGTCTTGATTTCATAATTGAGTATCTTTTTGCTGTCTTTGTAACGCTGTATTGCAATGAGCCACTCTTCCCCGCCTGATTTTCTGAGGCGCTGCATAGTTCGTCTGTTATGCTGCATATCCTGGCGCTACTGGACAATCCGCGAGATCCACCAGTAGGCCGACCTGTCTGCTCCCCGTCCATCTGGGATCTTGCCTTGTTCTTGTCTTATAGTGGTCTACAGGGCCTCAGGAGTCAACTCACACCTCTTTGTTCTTTTCTCCACTCTTTTGCTTCAGTCAAAATTTCGGATCGTATAGCAACGGTATAGTAAAAATAAATAAAAAGTAACGGTTTAATACAAAATACGAACAACTTTGCTCAGAGAAATATGTTTGATTCTTAAAAAAATATTTTCTAAAATAATAAACTACTATCATTCTACTATTTTATACGTAATTTTAGATATGGGTAACAAAATCTAGAAAACTTTAAATTTAAATGCTTAAATTATGTTCTTTATATAATTTAAGTGCGTAAGTGTAATTATTTGAGCAGTAGATTTCCCTTATTTCAAGCTGTATATGATAACGGTTTAGTTCTAAAGAAGACAGTTCTTTTTTCCCTGAAAATTGTATTAGAAAACACGGCTTACTAGGTAAAAGTGCTTTGTTTTCAGCTACCGTTAATTTAAAAAGAGCCCAGTGTTAAAACAACGAGAACTTTTTACAAGCTACCCCGATAGTTTTGTCAGATCCAAGTATTATATACTTCTTTTTAACTTGGCTTCTCCTTAGAACCATTTCTAATATGATACTTTTTTCCACATTTTGCCCGAGATATTATTATTTTTTCATATTTATTTATTTTTGTTTTGACAACAAATTTATGCAGTTTTTTTCCAAGAAGAAGTTTCATCCATTGTTATTTACCTTCAAATCTATTTTTTAACGGTCCGTTAAAATATAATTTTGTATTTCGCTCTAACCTAATGCGGTTTGATTTTAATCCTACATTCTTTTCGTTTGTGTTATTTTTCCAGGTTTTGTAATAATTATATTCGTAGATTGGAATCCTTACAACTATATTACAAACACGATTACTGGATGTAATCATGTCTGTAATATGATTGAATCTGAAAATATTATTTCATATGTTGTATTTCAATTACATTTCATTACTAATTTTCATTAAATAATATTTATCTTTAATAAATGAACATATGTAATCTACGCTGTGACTACTATATCATCTATTTTCCTTCTGTTATTTGATTTGTTCATTCGTCCGAAATTTGTATAATCTTTTAAAATTGTTTCCCTTTACAAGTAAATCTAAAATTGCGTTATTTTTTTAAAATTTCATGGTAATTATAAATTGTTTCTATATATTTCTATAATGCATAAAGTGTTTTCTTTATAAATTTTCTCTGTAAGAAATAAACAAAACTATTGTATTTAAAAAATTGTTACTGCAATCTGACAAAACTATCTAGTGCAAGATTTTCTTTATTTATTCATTTGTTTCGTAAGAATTAATGTATTTTTTTCTTATTAAAAATATTAATGATATAATTTTAAAAAATCGTGAAAGTAATAGAAATATTTTAACAAAACTAAATATAGTTTATAAAGGGATTTAACTACAGTTAAAAATCTACGAGAAATGCAAAGCAACATTGCCATTTTATAAGATAGGTAATTCGTTATTAGTTGAAGGAAGGGTGGCTACACTCGAGCTGAGTCACATTCGTGTCAAGTTACTGTTGGTGGAAGTGCTTAAGTGACACTTGAAGG
Organism: Lycorma delicatula; assembly: GCF_047948215.1. Taxonomy (NCBI): domain Eukaryota; kingdom Metazoa; phylum Arthropoda; class Insecta; order Hemiptera; family Fulgoridae; genus Lycorma; species Lycorma delicatula. The sequence goes on along the minus strand of NC_134458.1, from coordinate 14,143,757 downwards.
TAGGTACTGTACTAAATTAAAGTTTAAGTCTGAGTGACTGTAACAAGTACATTTTTTTCGTTTAACAATGAAGTATTTCAGAAACGTTTTTTTTTTCTCTTTTTGTTAATACTTTATAAATTACATTTTTATATTAGAGAAATCAGCGTTATAAGTTTAGCTCGCAAGTAAATCGATCTGTTTCTCTGCCCGATCGTTACCTAATTTTATATGAATCGTTTCGGTTGTGATGCTAGTTCGATATGAGGAGCTCTTTAACAAAAGGTAACGCAGAGGATAATTTAATTTCTGTATATAAAAATAAAGCGCTAACGTGCACACGTTGCCTTTGATACAGGCGATGTTACACATTGATTATAGAATCGTATTATTTCGTCAAAACAAACAAGTACATATATAGGTTGATAAAACGATCCTTATTAAGCTTCTTGAAGAAAATACAAATACGTATAAACGTAAATAAATCTTTAACCGTCGGATCCATTCAGCTGATTTTTATTCTCTTTGGATCGTCACTACTCTTAAATGGATTTCATTTTCCGATGTAGAATATGCGATCCGTGAAATATATAATATTCTAACGCCACTATTCTTTCATACAAGTTGTTGTTCCATCTTAAGTAAAAAATGTATTAAACAAATTTTTTTCTGATTTTAATTTTACTTGTAATTTAAAAATTTTGAAACTTTCAAGTTTTTTGCTTGAATTTGTTTTATTGCCTCCTGAGTAAGTAAATAAAAAAGATCTTTAGTAAGAACCGAATGTAAAATAATTTCAAACGTTATATTATACAAGAGTTATTATTTTTCTCTGTTTTGAATTTATCCAAAGTTATTAAAAACTAAAAAAATTGTCAATAGGGGAAGGAACTACTGTAAATATTTTATGGTAAAAGAAACCGTACATTTTAATCCTAAATTAGAATACGTTCCAGTAAAAATTTCGTTAAAATTACTTGGAATATGATCTATGATTTTCAAAAATCTTAAGGAAAGAAGTATAAATTACGAATTTGTTAGTTTTAGGTATTTTAATTAGTGGATAAATAAAAACAGGAACGGAAAAAACGGAAGAGTGTCGTGGAATGTTTTATCACTCTATGTATTGGAAAGCCTGGACGTCAGTCCCTTCCTGCTGGATCTTTCTGTTTGTCTGGCGGTTATACACGGTTATGGCTGGTATATTACTTAAATTGTTTTTAGAATGGACAGAGTTTGGGATTGTATTCCGATTCTTTGTAGATCGTGTGATAATACATTACTGGGTTGTTCCTCGGGAGATAAGCAAAATATCCTTTTCCCAATGCGGTTCCCTTTCCGCCCGTTTTCTGAAAATTTTTTCAGAACTAGTACCTTATGGTCTAGCAGGAATACGCCTGATAAAGCCCTAGTTTTATGGAGGTTTCAATGCACTCCCTTCGCGGCAGGAGTCGCATATGGTGGCCGGAGGCGTTCAACTGTCTAATTACATTATAAGCTGAGGAAGGATAGGGAATCTGAGTTATGGAGATTCTTTTTCGTCTTCTTCTTCTGACGATCTAGGCTGCGCTGACTTCACTGTCGTAGGACAGTCTTCTTGTTTCTGAAGAAAGACAGTCTTCTTGCTTCTAGTCTTCTATCTTCTGTCTTCTTTTTGCCAGACAAACCGTGTTAGTTGGTTGTAAATATTTACAATCGATAACCTAAGAAGACTTATGAGCCCCGAGAAAGGCGTGGAGTGCAGGCTTTCTCTTTTTCCATAAGAATAGTGTGTAGTGAGAAATATATAAACCGCATTTTAAAAGTGTAGATTTTAATAAATATCTATTTTGCCAAGTATTAATTTTTTTTTCATGTTTAATTTTGTTTATTACCAGCGCTTCAAATTTTCATTAATTAAAGAGAATTTAGAGTGATCAAAGAATATCTGTAGTCCAACAAAATTTTTGCTTTATTCACTTTTGGAAGTATAATTTAAACAAAAGATTTGATCACCCGAATGTATAAATTTTACCCGTATTACCATTACGTTCATCAAACCTGCTGATAATCTCCTCCGTAAATCTAGAGAATCAACTTCAAGATATTAGTGAAGCTATGATGAAAGATCTAGTTGTAAACAAACATTCATTATTAATTTATTCATGAAGAATTTATTTTAAATGTAGTGCAAGGGGGTTTTTAATATTATCAAAAATAGAATTAAATAATATAATACTTGAGGATATCTACCCGAATGACTTAAATATTATAAACAGGTTTTTAAAAATTTAGCTTTTTAACAAAAAAAAGTTTTTTAGATTTAACCTTAAATTTTCGCATATCTAGATTTTTTAATTTCTGCATATCGTCTAATAATAAGCTTATATCTTTTTCCATACTGTTAATGTAATAATGATCTGGTTATACGATGGTATGAAAATTTCCATCTTGTCACTGTGGAGTGATTTTATATGTTCGCTGTATTTTGTTTGAAGTTGTGTCCGTGTGTTACATAAAACTTTCAGTAGTTAAAATTGTCTTAATTTCCACAATCCTGAAGAGCTGTTCTTCCTTTAGTTACCTTTGTTTTCGTTTTACATTAGTAAAGTGTATGACAAACTAAATTTGCTGCAAAAAGTTGCTGCGGGGAATGAAGTATTACAGCTGTGTCGTGGTCGATGTGGAGTTATAGGTATACTACTACTAAAATAACCAGGTTTTCTGTAAGTGAATAAACTCCAACCGCTAATTGTGGTTTGTATTTGATTTAAAATTTGAGCACTGTTGCTTAGACTTTTTTTTTTTTTTTAACTGAAGTTGGTAAATGCAGTAGGAATAACTAACTTGAATTTTCTATGAGAAAATTATCATAGAGCAAAAGTAAAGTTTCCCTTTTTTTATTTTCCTGTACATTTAATTATATGATTTTTTTTTGTAACTACAGATTCTATACTCGTAAATCACACTGATGTATTGACCGATATTAAGCGATATTGTAAGAAAACTGTTTATAAAGAATTGATGCGCAGAAAGTTTTACGAAAGGTGTATTGAGACATTTTTCTAACCCCATTGTCATTAAAAAAACTGAAGTAATTTTTATTTGCTATAAGTTTGTTTATGTTTTTGGGTAACCTTTTTTTAAATATTTTCTCCAGTTAAATGTAAAATCCTCGAATATTTGCAAATATTAGGACTATTCCAAATTTTGTTGTGTGTTATCCTACATTGAGTTTTCTGTTTTCTTTATTGACATGTTCTGTAAAGGGGAAATACGGTACATAAACATGGTATGTTTGCAAAAGCCACACGATTTCTTCCTCGGTTTCTTTTTTAACGTACAACTTATCGCATCACAAGAAGGAATGAAGCGATAAGAGGCGCATTCACTGCATTCTCCTAAGCTTTCTTTTCACTTATTATTTTGCACGCGCGCGCACATATACATTTATGAAAGATAAATTACCTTTTTTTTTCTGTTTAGCTTCCGGTAACTACCGTTTAGATAATTCTTCAGAGGATGATATGTATGAGTGTAAATGAAGTGTAGTCTTGTACATTCTCAGTTTGACCATTCCTGAGATGTGTGGTTAATTGAAACCCAACCACCAAAGAACACCGGTATCCACGATCTAGTATTCAAATCCGTGTAAAAATAACTGGCTTTACTACGACTTGAACGCTGTAACTCACGACTTCCAGATCAGCTGATTTGGGAAGACGCGTTAACCACTAGACCAACCCGGTGGGTAAGATAAATGACCTGAGGCTGCTATTTTTTGCTTTATCTTATTACATCTATTACGCTGAATACCTCTATAAACTGTATCCGACTTAAACGTAAAATTTATTACGTATTATTTATTTTCATTCGGAATAGTTTCAAAAAAACGTAACATAAGTTCATACAAAATACTTATTTTACAATAAACAATAAAAAAATAAATAAAAAATGTTAACCGGCATTTAAAAATATCCTTTTCAAATTTACAACAAAAAAAAAATATTAACTATTTTCATGTGTCGATAAGAATATCTTCGCAAGAGAGTAACTATTTAACCTTTTACCCGAGGTGCTTTAAAGAATATCGATTTACAAATAATCGATAACCTGTAGAAAATTAACCTAATCGAGAGTAGATATAAAAGGAGGGTTGACGAACAACAGCCAGTCCGAGAGCAGCATTTCAACTACACATTAAAGAAGGGCCAAACAGAGAGCAGCACGTGATTTCGTGGTGATACTAGAGTAGTCACATATTATACAGCCTTTTACGGACAAATTGTCATATTTCGCACTCTTTTGCGAGCATCATTTTTCAAGTTAATGATTCTTTATTGTACATGTCATAGCACATTTGCATTACTAAAAACCGTTTCATATACGTGCAATGTAACAAAAAAATAATAAAATATATTCAACGTTAATATAAATAAACATTATATTCGATGTTAATGTAAATAAAGATTATCAAACAGGTGGTTTGATGATAAATGTATCTATATGTAGGGCATTCATACGAATTAAATAACATAATATTAATATATTTTATTATAACATAATGGATAAAGTGACAAATGAAGAGGTATTGCGGCAAATAGATGAAGAAAGAAGCATTTGGAAAAATATAGTTAAAAGAAGAGACAGACTTATAGGCCACATACTAAGGCATCCTGGAACAGTCGCTTTAATATTGGAAGGACAGGTAGAAGGGAAAAATTGTGTAGGCCGGCCACGTTTGGAATATGTAAAACAAATTGTTAGGGATGTAGGATGTAGAGGGTATACTGAAATGAAACGACTAGCACTAGATAGCGAATCTTGGAGAGCTGCATCAAACCAGTCAAATAACTGAAGACAAAAAAAAAATTATAACATACTGCAGCGCGTGCATGACATCATGGGGATTCCCCCAGCTGTAGCATTGACCTTAACATAAGTTACAGTTTTGTTCGTGCATGTGCAATAGCATATTTCATAACATGAATACAATATTATGCAATACTTTCCTCATTTACTATATAGACGCCATAGATTGTAAACGTGTATGTTTAGGCGATAATTGTGCAACCACTAAAAATCGAATCAGATTAGCTATCTGTGACGCGAATTCTTTCATAATTTTAGAAAAGACGTTAAAAAAAATTTAATCACATATTATTATAATATTGTAGGCGAAACAAATAAAGATATTTATTTATTTTTAAACAGTATAGGAACTTACATTTTTAACATTTTAAAATCACATGTAACAACGTAAAATTTAATCTGTTATTGGAGTGTACATATGAAAAAAGTTGGGATTACCAAATCCACAGTCAAGACATTGCTTTTAATATTAAAAATTCTCCCATATATAACTGTAATGATTTGGTTCAAGTTATAGACAAAGAGTTTGAAAAACTATTAGCTGAAGAATCGGAATTTCAAGGTAGAGGTAGCAGTTAGTCTTTAATCTACGGTTTATTGTTGCGTATTAATAAATTTAATACTGCTACGTGGTTCTTCATATACAGATTTACCCGATAAAATAAAACGAAGAAATCATGTGATTAATGTTAAAATAATGATTCTTTCTGCTTTAAGCGGGCCATTTTATCAAAACATGTAACCGGTAATAATCCACAGCGCTTAGATAAATGTTAAACTGTTGATTTAAAAGATAGATATGACTTTAGCATGTTAACTTTTCCAGTCAAGTTAGAAGATATTAAAAAATTTTAATCCGCCAACAATGTTTCTATAAATGTATATACGCTGACGGATGCTGATGATGATGATGATGAAGAGGTTAGACCTTTAAAAGTTTTTGAAATTGAAAAACCAAACCGTTTTGATTTATTAAATTTAAAGAAAAATTTACATCCGAATGATATTTCACACTATCGCTATATAAAAGACTTTTCACGATTTGTTAGGTTACAACAGACCAAACGTAAATCAGCAATAGAAGTATGCAAACGTTGTTTTATATTCTATAATAAAAATAGAAACAGTGAAGATAGAATGAAATCTCATTTAAAACGTTGTATTTACAATCAACCTGCACATATAAAAATGCCAAAACCATGAAAATGTATTGAAATTTAAAAAGTACAAAAATCAATTTCCAATGCCCGTTGTAGCATATGCAGATTTTGAATGCATATTGTCAACACCGTATTATTCAACATATATGAAATCGTATAGTTATACGACGCACGTACAGGAATCGATGAGTTTTTGTCTATATTTCGTTTGTCACGAATCGGTTTTTGATCAAATAAAACAAATTTTACAAAATGAACCTGTGCTTTATAGAGACGAAAAAGCCGCTGAAAATTTTATAAATGTCCTATCCTATTTAGCAAACCAAATTAAAGAACAAATGGACAACATAATTACGGGATGGAAACACTTTCAACTGGAACAAAGAAAATTCAACAACGCTGAGCGACGTGAAATGTGTTGTAGACCGTTTGGAGGAGAAGTAAACAAAGTTAGAAATCATTCCATTTCACCGGTCGTTATCATGCCGCGTTATGTTTTAAATTTAATCTTCGCAAAAAAGCGCAAAATACCATACCAATATTTATTCATAATTTAACCGGTTACGATTCGCATTTCATTACAAGACAACTAGACTATGACGAAGGGGATATAAACATTATTGCTAAAACTACTGAAAAATATACAATGTTTACGAAACGGATGTCGGATGTTTTGAGTGTAAAATTCGTAGAAACTTTTCAATTTATGGCTTCGAGTTTGGAAAAATTAGCGTCCAATTTGCCAAAATAATCATTTAATCATGTTAAACAACACTTTAAGGTAGACGATTTATTGTTAGTCACCAAAAAGGGTGTGCATCACCGACTCGTTAGTTTTTGGTTTTTCGGATACTGCATGCAACATGAAGATTCTTCAAAAATCTGTTATTTTTTTTTTTGTCACGTACAACATTATTTCGTCATTCAATGGCGGTCGCACCTTTTATCGGAGATGACATCAACGACGACGACGGTTTTTTTTTATTCCTGCCACCTATCCCCAATCCAATTAAAGGGTAGGCATAATCCTGTCCCTCTAGTGCTTGTTTTCCTTCTCATCATCTCTACATGTTTTATATTATTCTTTTTTTACGTTATCTTCTTGTTCTTCGTATTCTTCCACCACATCCACCACCGATCTTTGTATGTAGTTTCATCGCGTTTGTAATGGAAAATGCAGCAGCCTTTTCTGTAATACTCGAATCTTTATTTTTCCTTCTTTCCCCAGCGCGATCGGCTAATTTACGATCGGCTGCTTCTCTGTTTTGGTTTCTTGGTGTACTTATCGTACGCGATGTGGTGTTCTTTAAAAGCGGTGTCGAACTGGTTTATATCCAGATCGCATCACTTTAAAAGTTTTCTTAATTTCTTTCCCGGTCCGCAGTACTGATACCCTGAAATATGTTATTCTAGCGGCAATAAATCTAGGCCTTGTTTATCACCATTCCGACTACCTTTGCTGGTCCTGCGGTTAGAGTACTTATAAGTCCACCACCCCGTGTAAGACGAACGATTCATTTCGATTTTCTCAACTGTCCCTTACGGATCCAATTACTGACAATACGTTTTGACCTCCTCACCTTTCCGATGTTGGAGAGACACTGAACGTTTTATTTACGATCGTCCACCATCGTACCTCGGAATGTTTTGCTTCTACGTGCCTCTGCGTGTGCTGATGGGATTCACCGAAGACTATAAGCACGTAATATTGAACGTGAAACAGGAGTTGGTTTTTCTTAGATCTTCCAGCAATGTAAACGCGCTCTTTTCTTCGAAAGAGGCACCTTATTCCAAGTTAAAGGTGACTGAGTTGGTGTGGAAAATTTCATATGTTCACGTCACAGATACAATGCGATTGCGATTGTTGAAAAAAGTAGAACGAGATCGACCGTTGGCGACCGCATTTCGAACGTGTCAGATCTACGAGTATCCGGCTCATCCGCAAAAGACCATACAGTCTTAGCCGGTAAAGACAAATACGCAAACGGAGAAACTTAGATACGTGGCATTCGGTTTACAGACCAATAGAAAGGATAAAGCAACAGACACTGACCAATTTCGATATGTGCGTGTTTTTTTTAATTGGAGTGACATTTCTCCCGCAGGCACCCTAATCGGTCGCCCTGAAGCATATGACCGGATGTCTGTGGCATCAAGGAACACACAGACGGCCCGAAATTGCGGTTCACGCACATTGACTCGCAACTTATGTGGCCAATTTTCCCCTTGACTTTTATACCTTGTCATATATTAGTAAAACGGGTAGACGCACCCCGTCTACATACTAAAATATATGACCTGTCAAAAAATTAAAGTTTATTCTGTTAAGGACAGCAATTTTCTGCCACGCCTAGGTCGCTGATTGCCAGCAAGTACCTTGCCACCATATTATAGCGCTTGGAGCTTTATTTGACCGATGGACTGCCATTACTCGAGGGTAGCTTCCTACGGCTAGCGGTAGGAGTCTTATATCCCTTAAACTGCTGATGCCGGTTGAATAAAGCAACGGCAACAAGGAAATCCCACACGGTCCGACAATGCGGCTAACGTTACGTTGTCTCGCCGTTTATGAGTGGCCAATTTTCTCCTTGACCTCTAAGTTCCAGGCTTGCCTGAGTTCTGCCCCCCCCCCCCCCCCCCCCAAGAGAGCTGGGCGGTCGAACATCATGGGTTCATTTGACTGGAACTCCCCACAGACCCACAGCTCATCAGCTGCAAGGTGGAACCGAAACAAATATTGGTTCAAATTCACGTGGTTGGAAAGCACTTGGGTTTGTGTTGCCCTTAAAAATGAACTAAAGGCGTACCGTGCCCCCAAGTCCTGTATAAACCTACCCTTACCTATAAACCCAAATAACCTATCCTTACTATTGCGTGCCATTCTTGCTGCCATGCTTCCATTTCGAGGCTGTAAACTTCATTCGCAGGCGGGATTTGGACAACTGTTCAAAATTTAGAACCGGTGGATTGCAATTACCGTTCCACTCTGGTAAAGGTACGATTCGAAACCGCATCAAAAATACCTCGGCCTCCCTGATTCTACAATTTCCATATGGCTGCCCGAACTTTCACCACTAAATCGATTAGGAGAGACTTTCCCAATACTGTGGTAGTCTCGTAGGAGGTTGTTTTAAACACAACAGTGCATACAATTAAGGCTCTGCGCTGGGCACTCCTTACATTTTGAATAAGTGCTCGATTTCTTTCCAACCTATGCGCCTAAACGGATAAAAGCATAAGAAGTCGTACTTTCGAAGATACATCGGTACATCATGTACACATGACGGTTCGACAGCCCGTAATCCTTCCCAGCAATCCTCCTAAGCTTGTGCCTCTCAGAGACGGCGTCCGCCGGTACTTGCCTAATGTGGTTACTATACAGCAACTTCTCATCAAACAAAACACCTACGTACTTATGAACTCGAACTCGACTGATTACACAGCCTTTATGCTTAATATGCGGGTTATGACTCTACGATAGTTTGTCGACAACCTTGAGAAGCACACTCTTCGTCTTGGGCAAAGAAATCTTTAAATTTTGCATATTCATTCAGCCCTCGGTGGTTGACAAAGCCGCTTGCACCCGGTCTTCTAGCAGTGGTCGTGAATTACCATGACCTAACAGGAGACAGTCATCGGCGAAAGCCTGGACCGTGACCCCTGCTGGGAATCTCAATCCCAGAAATCCTTCGAATACCAGGTTCCACAGCAAGGGACCGAGAACGGAACCCTGCGGCCTTCCCTGGTGACTGATTTTTCCACAACTAGGGACGCATCCTTAATCAGAGCCATAAGGTTCGATAAATACTCACGTACCACGGCCTGCAGAGCTACGGGAAAATTGCGGCGTTCCAACTCATAGAGAACAGAATTCCAACACAATGAAGGAAATTTTGTTTCTATGTCAATAAAAATTACTGAACATTTTTACGGCCAGAGCATTTAAGATGTAATCCTCTGTGCCAACCTCTTTCATGTTGCCGTACTGACCTCGATTTAGAAATGAGTTCATATCGATGTTTTCCCAGAGCCGTTCCACAACCAGCCTTTCAAACAACTTGCCGATTACCAGCAAGAAGCTGATGGGTCGATAACTACTGACCTCACTCGGATCCTTTCCTGATTTTAAGAGCATCCTCACCAAAGCCACCTTCCAATGAGTCGGAAAGCAACCCCAGCTAAGGTACACCGAGAAAATTCTGCCAAGCGGCTATTTATGACACGCATCTGATGATAGAATATGTCCGGGTCAATCTCCGGTTCTATTCTCAGTGACATTCGAGAAACCACTCGGTATATATCTACGGGATCCACAGCCCGTACGTCAGGGAATGGTGTCTCACCCGTCCTGACTCCGATTTCTGCTTCACCCTCTGGAACATCTGGAAACAGAGAATCTAGGAACACCTGGTAGGTTGCCACAGATATTAAATTGTGGTCCCGATTACCACACCCGCATTGATCACTGGATAGCACGTGCAATGGCTTTGGCTGGTAACATGACTTAGCAAGCTGCCAGCGGTTGCGTTGCAACTCGTGCATAGATTCTTGCCAAAATTTGATTTTGGCATCCTTGATAGCATGAACGTACTCATTACAGGCGCGCCGGTAGATCCGCAGACCCATGATCCAAGATCTTAGGCACAATATTTACAAAAAACTTATTTTTGTTGAAACCGTTACATACACAAGTGCCTATTATATCAGAATCACTTTGCATAATATCTATTCCAATAATCAGTCTAAAAAATCTCTTCATCTTACAACGATAAACTTTACATATTAAAAACCAAAATTGGCACTATTCCGTATGGTCGAAAGAAAACGTAAACGTAAATTCTCACCCAATGACAACACTCTCTAAAAGAGACCGCAAACCGTAAACGAATTCCTGATTATTCACAATCATGACTACTGTGTTTAGTTATCTAATCATTTTTTATCATGCGGTTATGTTGTATATTGCCTTATTTTATATTAAAGAAAATTAAAATAGATTATTTTCTAAGATGAAATTACACTGTACAATTTTTTTTTGGTGGGGGGGTCGTCCCAAAAATGTATTTTAAAAATCATTTTTGGGAGTCTCAAACCTTTTTGTGGAAAAAGTTTTGGGAAAAAAAAATTTTGAGAATTTTTTAAGGGTCCTAATTTTTTGGGGAAAACATTCTGGGAAAACTTTTTTTATGAAAATTTTTTTGGGAAAAAAAAGTTTTTTCGGAGGCTGGTACAGTTATATAGGAAAATGGGTGTTTCCCTGCACACTGACTTGTCGGAATTATAAAAAAAATTATTTATGTAATAATATAAAATAAATACGTTCAAATTTTTTCGGACCCTGATACAGATATATATAGGAAAATAGCTCTTTCCCTATTTAATACGTTTTGTCGAAATTTGAAAAAATTTAACTTGAAATTAACAAAAAAAAATCATATATGTAATATAAAGTTATTACAATTTTTGTGTGTTTCGTTTAATTTTGTTCATAATGGAATTAGAAAAATGTTAAGTATTGGTTGTGAAAAAATCATATTTATATGTAACAATATAAAATGAAGGTAAATTTAAAAAATAATTCTACATGCAATAATTTATAATAAATTATCTTTTTTTACATTTCATTTCGTTTTCTTTTTAACTAAAAAACCCTGAATCTAGAATTTAATGTAATGTATTTACTCGGTGTCACTCTCACTGTCAGTATTGGATGCAACTTCACAGTTTATGGGTGCGTATTTGTATTTCTTCGAGTTGAACACCCATTGTTCTTCTGTAGCACCATTTAGATACAGAAATTTATGGTGAAAATAATCCTTTTGATATAGGTGTCTTGACAATCGTAGGTTTCAATAAGGTATAGTTGAACCATACGATGACATCGTATACACCTCGCTCAAATATATTATATCCACCCAACGAACAAAAAAAGGTATAAAAGTTTATCTAACGGAAAGTTTGTGGTATACAAACCGGAGAAATTCTTCATCGTAAACCATAATCTCACACCAATTTTATAAACCTATGCTGTTTTAAAAATGTACTTCAGAAGCCGCGTTTCTTCTTCTGATGATGATGATACAAATGATTATTTTAGTATCATCATCCATGACATGTACACAAGTAAAGTGGTTGAAAGCATTTTAACAAGCGAGTATTGTTTTTACTCTGCACTCAACTATAAATGCAGTTTATAATCAACCCTACCACCCCATTAATTTAATATAAAAAAATTGCATATCTAATGTTGACGTACTTCACAATACGCAGCAACATCTCTTCGGCAGGGGGCGCATCTATCGTCGTTTTCTATCAAACTACCGGCACATCCGTCACAATACCGATGGTAACATACTTCCATTTCGACAGATGCCGGTTTTATTAAACAGTCCGGACATCTCTCGAAAATTTCATAGTTGTCAACGGTATTTGGTACGAATTGCCGTACAACGACGTTGCTGATTCGCCATACGCGCGTATTAAATGACTGCCTTCTGTCGTTGCCTACGGTGTACTCATCACCTTTAAATTTAGCAGCAGCGGCAATAGGTAGTAGTGCTGTTGGCGACGGCGGTGGTAATTATCTTTCTATATATTGAAAGGTTAATAAAATTTAATTAAATTCATAACACAAACATTTATTTACCGCATTATAAAAACATAAGTAATATCTCTATATATGAAACTTTTATTGCTTTTGCAAACTAATGCTTTCTATGAAAACGTAATTTTTGTTGCGTTTCAGACGGTGAATGATTGCGTTTCTCTTAAGGAAATAAACAGTGTGATTATACGTCGTGCAAATTATATTTTAATTATATGACCTTCTCAATGCCTTCTCCTACTCATCATTACATTGCTGAGTTTTAATTAAAAACACACCCTCGTCGTGTGGTTCAAAGGTTTTTATTAGTTACAAATTACCGACTTCGTGTCAAAACAATTAAATGAGATCTATGGAGACTTCCGAAATATTGTAAGAATCAATAAAATACAAAACAGTGGCTTAGAATTTTTTACGGATATATTTTCGGTATTTGTTTAATCAGTAAATAAATAATCTAATTATTTGAGAAAAACAACTTTCTCTTACTGCATCTCTTAATCAGAACCAAAATTTATAGGCCAACAGCAAAAACATCAAAGATATAAAGTCACATTCAAGTTTTTTAAGTATTATACATTTAGAATTAGATTATTCTACTAGATTATTTTGATTCGGGATTTTCAAAAAGATTGACTCATTAAAATCTGATAATCATATTTTGTTACCGATTGTTTTAACGTATATATTTTTAAGAGGGTTTAAAAATATCACACTAATTAACAAACGCATCAGTTCAATATGAAATAAATTATTCTAGCGCTGAGATTAATTATTTATACATTATTAGTTAATGGGCTTTGAGGAATAAGTTATTAAATAATAAAATTTCAGTCGGAAAGACAATTTTACTAAAAAATTTAAAATAAAACGCAAAAAAGTTATAAATGAATTATTATTTAAATAGTAATCTTTTTTTTGAGTTTATAGTTTTAAATATGTATGGTTACTGTCTGTATTCGTATGGATGAATTCGTATTCTCATTAGAAACAGGTATTAATATCTCAATAATTTTCTTTTTCATTTATTTATTATTTTTTAGTTACTAAAGGTTCTTTGTAAAATCTTTGCACAACGATTGTATTTTATTTCCATTAAAACGACATAGAATTCTTTTTTACTTCATTCTTAATTAAAATATAAAAATTCACCAAGATATCTGAAACAATTAGATTGAGAAACTTTTTGGCATCGTATATTAAACTCCAATTTGATTGTTATTTTTTTCCTATAAAAGTTGCGCAAATTACTTTCTATTATACGCTTATAGTTAGTAAAAATTTATCTTTTGCATTTCAAGGCGACGGTCTATAGCTTTGTCTTTTTTCTATTCAAAATTCAACTACTGTTGCCATATTACAGTCAATAAAACTAACCTTAAGTACAAATGGACCTAATATATATGAGAACATATATATATATAGGGGGACAAAAAGAGAGAGAGATAGAAATGTGTTTTTTTTCTATGTAAAATTAGATATGTCATTCATTAAGTTAGTTCAATTTAGACTATCACGAGGCATAGCATACAGAGTATGTGCTGATGAGACAAATAACTTATTTGAAGCGCTTCTAATAATTAATTTGAAGTAATTTCTACTAGTATTATTCTGGATTTTTTTCACTGTTATTTCTAATAGTGTTTTTAATGCGCATTCCTGCAGTAATGAAAAACAAAGATTACAGTTTTTCATACAGTTAGAATTCTTTTTTAATTTTGAATTATTTCCTGACATCCGATGCTCATTACAGTTTTTTTTTGTTAAAAGTTTTGGATGGTTTTTAGGGGAAAACATTCCATTACAAAAAAATACATAAAACTTCATAAATAATTTCATCGAACTAAATAAATTCCAGTAAAGTTTTTTTTAAAATTTCTATGCGGATGCCAACCCAGCTGTTCTGTTTTCTCATTTTATTCGACAGGAAATTTCTTTATTTAAATCCATAGCAAAGGCTGTGAAACAGATTTTTTTGACCGTTTCCCGGAATTTTGACTGCGATTCCTGGCAGTAATTAACACAGATAATAAAAGGAAATATGGGATCGGTAAGCGATTCCAATGTATTTTTTGCATCAAAACAAAACGAATGTAAATCACTCATTATTTATAAAATAATTTATATACTACGAATAATAATCCGTTAATTATTTATTTGATTGTAAATGAGTAATAAGATTTCCTTGTCGGAAATAACAGGCAAGTAAGAAGTGAATTGATTCGCTGGGATGTCTTACTTGTGCGTCACGCAGCTGCTAAGGTAACATATTCCGGATATAGAGTGATCTTCAAACTAAACTGAAAACGCTAGATTTTGCTTCAGCTTCTGAACCTTACTACTACCATGCACGTCATATTAATTTAATATGTTTTAATTATATACCATATATATATATATATATATATATATATTAAATTAATGGCAAATATCCAAATTTGAGGCAAAGAATAAAAATTAAAAGTTAATAAATTCAAATTTAAGATTGAACCCGTTTAACTAGATTAACTTTTCTAGAAAACATAGGTTTTACCTCAGTAAACTAGTAATAACAAAATTTCATTTGCAATCAGCTCAATCCCATCGAAGATCTCAAAAATAGTTCAACAATGTTTGCGTCACTATGTTTTACCGTTAACGACAGATTCATTTTACCCCTTCCAGTACAGTGATAATGTCTTGGTGTAATAACGATTAAGTCGTGCACTAAATGTCGGATCGACGACACACTAACGCCGATAGATTCAAGATTCAGTTGCTTGGCGTAACTTCTATAAATATCGGTCGTAATATCCGTACACAGGACACCTTTCCCCGTTCAAATATCATAGGAACACCGTCGGCATTAAATTATTTTATTTTTTCCTAATAAGAGATGTTTCATTAGTTCAGATGTGCTTACAAAGGTCAGAACCGGTAAGATCCCATCTGTCGAGAATTTTTCGATGTACGCTGAATACTTAAATCTTCTGTCCCCCCGTACATTTACCACGAAATCCTCTAGAATTTCCTTTACCGCAGTGTTCATAACTTCATAGTTACATTTTACAGCATGTTTTACATTCACTTATGTATAAATTTAAAGATGTATGACAAATCCTCTTCTCCAATCCATTCTACGATCATATACCGTGGCCGCAAAGAGAAGTCAATTTTTCCTCGTCGCGTCGCTTTCTCTAAACCGACTTTGCTGCCGTCAAAATGCAGTGTGACTGCATTTTAGTATGAAACCGATCCCATCTGGTGAGATCGATTTCATACTGACATCTCTTGATATTAATCTCAACTAAAGCACGTAAAATTTATGCCTTTTTTAATTCTAGTGCCTCTTATATGTCACATAACCGCAAGAAAAAGACCGTAATAGGTAGTATAGAGTAAAAAATTAATGTATTGCTTTCAACAGTGCGGTTATTTCCTTTGATTGTGGAATAAATAGATTTAGTTATAGTATATTGTAAAACCGCTTACTATTTTAAATAATTGAATTGCAGCCGTATATTTTTTATTTCTATTGTAGAAAAATCCGGTTTTATACAACTCACCTTTATATATTTATTTTTTCCTTTTACCTGATCCCAAGTAAATTAGCTTTATTAATGTTTTTAATTTCTTAAGAGCTTACCATTTAATCTTTAGATGTTATACTGATATTGCTGTATAAGGATTACTTACAACAAATTGAATGTTATCTTTTGCTTAAGAGACACTATTAAACAAAGTATAAATATATATATATATATATATATATATATGTAGGCTACACATTAGAACGGAATTTTCGTTGTCTTCTGTTATAACTTTCTAGTTTATTAATGCTGCATTACACTTTCAAAAAAAAAAAAAAGTTTCCTTTTTATTAGGTAGTATCATTTGACTATGAAGGGAACATTTTTTATTACACAATACTATTTTAGATGGTGTATTACAAAGAATCAAATCCCCTCTTTTATACCATAAAATTTGAAATTGGTAATTTTTTTTAATTTTATAATCGGTTTGATTTCTTATTTTCTTTGGAAGGAGATCTTTAACCAAGAGAACCGTTCTTACATTATTTTTTAAAGTGTTTACCTATCGCTGCAATTACTTTAGTATTGCTGAAATTTTGGAAAAAACCTTTTTTGTCAACTTATTTAACTATTTATTATTATTTTTACTACGATCGTATTCTTCATTTTTGTGATGTAGTGTAGTAGCAACTCGGACTTTCACTTAGAAACTCCGTGTTTCAAATTCTGGACAGACCTGGGGCATTTTTTGTATGCTAAAATTATATTATAATCGTGTTATCAGCTATGAGTTTATGTGATGAATTAGTTTTAAAAAGATACGTCTCTATCTACTATTCTGAAGAAGGAATAAGGGCAAACAATTATATAACCGAAAAAAAGAAAATAAAAACAAAGAATATTTGCTGAAATATGTTATCTTTCTTCCGGTTGTAAAACCTTTTAGGTATTTTACCCAGAAGAAAATGGATAGTGTTATGAAAAATATTTATTGTAAGATTTCTTTCAATTTCGGTTTTATTCAATATATAAAAAATAACTTATGTTTCATATAAAATATTTTATAATCTAATAAACAATAGTCTACAAAATTATTTTTAAAATTCCCTATTTTTCTTTCCTGAGCTCAGCACAGGATCTGTTCTTCCTTCACCTGCTTCACCTTTTTTTTATACTTTTTTTTTACTTAAAACAATAAAAAATACTCAAAACCCTGAATATTTATTATATGACATTTGATTTTTGATTTTTGTGTTGAAAAGAGGAAATAACGTAAATTTAAAAAAAAATTAATTATCATATCATTACTTTTTTTAAAAGCATCCCAATAAACTCTTATCACCACATCGCTTTCACATTGAGATTTTATTTTATACAATAATAGTTAATAATTAGTAGGAAAGTTATAACGGTATTTTATATGTTCTTAACTTGCTGGCTTCTAAATCGAATATGTCGAATTCCATTCCGGCAAGAGTCCGGCATTTGTCACGTATTATTACATCCATTTCATCCTTATCATTATATACTTTTACAACATATTCGAGAAAGTAAAAAATTGTAAAGTAAAATATAGTGTACTTGAAATTTACGCATCGAAAAATATTTAATAGAGCTTATCGATAAAGCGTACATAATAATCAAATATAATCGAATGTGAAAAAGGATTCACGTATAGTACAATCTTATATGATGCGGTGCTCAACCATTTGAATATAATTCAAAGATAATTCAATTGAATATTCGTCCAGAAGCATTGTACGCTGCAAAATATTTGACAGCGATAAATACAGTTCTTTTAAAAAAATCTAAAACAAAGAAAGGAGTTTTTTAAGGACCTATTAAGGGATGACGGAATGATATAAATAATCTCCAGTCTCACAAAGTTCTGTAACAGAGATTATGCATGAAAGGAGATTGACTCTTATAGACCGCATTTTAAGGGTATGTTATGAAGAAAATTCCTAAACAAAATCCTCCTCTTTTATCTTAGAAGAAAAACTAAAAGCGTATATTGTGATAAAGTTAAGAAAGACTTAAACAAAGCAAAACTTCTGGACTTGCAAAATCGGGAATTAATTAATAAAACAAAAATTTGGATAAAAGGTTTTCTACAAAGAAGAAGCTCTAACGTGAACAGAATTGTGACAAAAAAAAATCAGATAAAAGGCCATCGAGTGACTTTGAAAGTATTGGCAGGAAAGAAAGTTGAAGGAAGCTGAGAGAAATTGTTAAACGTGGTCCATAGTTGGCCGAAACGGAAAAAATCGTATTAAACAGATTACCTAAAGTTATGTTACTGAATTCAGAATCGGTTTTGATCGCTTTATTTGAAATTTTGAATATTGTATTATTACTGGGTATTTACTTGTTTAAAACTTACCCTTATCATTCGTTTCCATAACTTTATTCTGATTCAGTACATTACAGTCAAGTATGTTTATTTTTAATAATTCAAACGATACCAAACATAAACAAAAAACAAAGGATCGATGCTTTCCTTAAATTAATTTCTTTTGAGTTTTGAAAAATAAAGATTTGTTATATTTTATAATTATATATAAAATAAAAAATAGGAGAGAATTAGATCCTTTAAAGTCGAGTTAAACTCTACTCAAAGATTGTGACTTTTTTCTTTATATGTTTGTAAAATAACATCCCCGAAATAATAAAGACTGTCGTTTTTAAAAGCGTAATAAAATTTACAAAAACGACAAAATCTACGACCGAGTTATACCGATCGTACTATAAGACAACTTCGTTGTGAATAGTTTGTTCACTGAAAGGAACGTATATTAGTTAACCGAAAGGAATTGCATGGGTATTCTTCTTTGGTTAATTTTACATCAAAAGTACTTTGCAGACCCAGAAATCAAATTAACACCTATCTGTTTCCTTATTAACGTCTCCTTTTCTTAATTTTCTTCCTGATTGAGTTCAGTCAACCTCATCTTTCCTTTTAAACTCGATTATACGGCTAAATTAAGTTTACTTGTGTACCCCCTAAATAGATTTTTTATATTTTTAATCTTTATTAAAATACTATTGAGACCAGTGTTAACTACTAGTAGAAAACTTAATTATTCAAAATGATAAATGAAATAAATTGTTAACTTTCAAATTTAATTGAAAACATCTCAATCTTAGCCCATACTATCCTGATTAAGATTTTTCAACATTATTAGGGTTTTTTGCGCGCAAGCGCGAGCGGGATGGTTAAGAATGATTTTGCCACGCATCATAAAAAAAATTTAATAAGTAGGTAGGTTGAAACATGAGAGGTTTGTCATATTGGCCTTAACGAGGTCTGTTATATCTTTCTTGCAATACAGATCATGCCTCATTTTTATGTCTGTTTTCAGGTGAACCAGTACAATCACGGTGTCCACGCGATCCCACCAAACCCTTCTTGGGCACACGTGTATCTGAAAGCTTCCTCCAAACACTACGGTCCTCGCGGAAGGCAAATTCTTGTTTGAGCTTCCGAGGACTTCAGAGGACGGACTAAAGGGGAATATTGCGGGAAGTACAAAACACATACGCGCTTAGTATCTCCGTATCAGCACCAGTCAATTGTTTCTCATTGCTCTAAGGGACTGGAACGCAAATACGAAATCCGTTCACAAATAAAATCTATGACCGCCACAAAACAGAAGATAACCCGCCAGATAAAATAGAAAAACACAGTACCAAGGGAGGACGCTATCCTTGCGTTCCGTTCCGCCTATATTTCAGTTTTTTATTTATTTTTTTTGTACCCCTTATTTATTTATTTTTATTTATTTATCAATAATCCCTTATTACTTTTCAGCAATAGTTTTAATATAATACAGTAATTTAATGAAAAAATGCACAACGTAAAAACAGTGTTATAAACGTCCAGTAAGATTAAAATTTGTATCGATAAAATGTAATTACTGGTAATAATTTATTTATTTACACAAGAGCAACAGGTTTACGCCCGCTTACAGTTACTGATGGATGATAATGAAGCGTCAGAAAAATGCGATGCCTGACCGGGACTCGAACCCTAACCTCCGGATGGAAGGCCGAAAAGCTACCACTCCGTCATTATTACTGCTACCATTATTAGCAGCAATAATGAAATTAGTAATGTTTAAACATATAATCTCAGTTTACAGTTAGTAAAGGTTATGAAATTATTAATTTTACCCTAATTACTAAGTCACTGTACACCGACAGAAGTACGGATTTTATTAATTTTATCTTTACCAGTTCGCTTTCTCAGGGATTAAAGGATTAGATTATGTTGTCTTCGATTGAGTTCTGTCTCTGTATCTCCATCAGCATAAGAAAACACGCAAACTCGTTTATTTAATTCTTAACAACGGAAATAACTTGTTTTCTATTATTTGTATCATTTTATTAAATTGTAATTAAAACTTTTCTAAAACTTGGAAATAAGGTTATTTGTAATTTACATGTATTATTTCAACAGATTATGGGTTTTTATTATATTTAATAATAAAGATAATTTGTTACTTGCTATAAATATTCAAATAATTCATTTAATTTCAAGTATATATATATATATATATTTATATTATAAAATTTGGGACTCGCTTATCCACTAATTTTGAAAGCATTTCTTATTTTGTGTATCGTTAACACAAACTAACGGACAAACTATTATTATACGGCCTAGGTTATATTTTCTTTTGATAAATGCGCCACCAAATGATTACCGATCAATTTCCCGAACGATAATTTTCCCAAACAAGTTTTTTCACGAAAAAACTGTTGAATATATATTAAGTCGATTTTCACGAATCCGGTCTCCTAAATCATCTTTTTCTTGAACTTATTTTTTCGAATTTTTTAAAAAATAACCTTTGCATATCAACAAAAACTTAAATTCTTTAAATAAACTTTCGTACCTCTGTGATTGTACATATATTGAATAGTTCGTAAACACTTTGCATTTTCTCTTTTGGTCTAAATTTTTTTTATACATATTTTATAAAATTTTAAATTCAGATAAATTAATAGGCAAGATATTTTGAAGGTTTTGTAAATTCAGTACCCAAAACGAAAAATAATCAAGTTTACTGAGACTGTAGAAAATTACATATAAAGAGGGGTATGGCCACAGTATTTCTTTCCGATGGAGAAGAATTGAAAAAAAAACAAAGAACGTAATAAGAATTTTTTTTGTGTGTAATAGCTCACAACGTTGTTTTGCATTTTTAGTTTATATTATTATTATTCTGATATCTTATAATTATTTTTAATAAGCAAAAATTTGTATATTAATCTAAAAAAATTAATTTTTTACTTTTGAAAATGGAATTCGGAAAATATACAAGTATTTGAAAATTTCTCTAACCAAAAAATGTCCGGTTACGCAAGCGTATATTTTAAACGTTATACTAATGCTGCTCTTAATTTTTATGATTTTTTCTTTGGTTACTACAAGTTACAACAAATTTTTACATTATATGAACGATATACAAGAAATCAATATAAAATAGCTCCAGTAATTTTGCTTTACCCTTTTTTTCAGCTTGAAGTTTTATATTTTTTAATACGGCGTTATCAACATGAAAATAGTATTTAATCTTTACCACGTAGGAGGTAAATTTATAGTTTAAATTATATTTATAAAATAAATAAAAATAATATTTTTATCGAAAGAGCCTAAAGAAATTTATTTGGATAGTTCTTAATATTTTATGATATAAAAACTGATTAACATAAGCAGGGAAAAATGAATTTAAAAAAAATTAATTGGTTAAATAACACTACGGTTTATGAATACCATCCACAGGAAGTCTAATTTGTTCAACTCCGGAATGTAGTCTATGTTCCTTAAGAAAGTCGAAACCTTCGTTAGGTAACTTACTAATTTTCTACCGAAAAACAAGTTTTTACAGTTAGTCAGTGCAAAATCTTTGATGCTTACATCCTAGGTAAAGATATCCTGATTCTCAACCCTGAGGGATTTCAAGCCCTAGGGGATCCTTGAAGCGCTTATTTGAATGAGGTTATTTGTATCATGGCCCATTCCTTCGTAGGTAAATAATTTTTCTCGTAATTTTTTTTCTTACCGATCTCTTCTTCAGTGTTTTAGCTTCTGTGTTCATACATTGAGCGCTTGCAGGAAATTATGATGAAACTGGAATATGTAAAATCAGTGCATACTTGATTTGACCTAATTCATAGAGGCTGTCCTGGTCGATCTGAGAACACATTTTACAGTCCGGTGGGTATAAAATATACACGGCGATTAAAACGTCTGTCGGATAAGTTAAAGCCTCGTAATACTTAAAATAATTAAGTAAAATATAAATAAAATAGTTAACTAAAATATAAATACAAGTAAAATGATTTATAGGAGAACTATATGTAGCACAGTTACGATAAAACTTGCAGAAGACACATTTCTTTAATGAATATTACGAATTGATTTCAATTTTTTCTTCTATCTGATCGTATCAGATTTTTCTGAAAGAAAGATTTGTTTGCTTTTATATGTTTTTGACATCATCCTTTATTTAGTTCAAAGTTTATTATTTTTTCTCGGTAAATAATAATATTTTGTTCAAGTTCTTTTAGTATTACATTTTATTTCAATATTTTATTATTTTTTTTATTACTTTTTTCTTTTAAATTATTTTTATTAATTCTAAACTCATATTAGTTTCCATTAAAAAAAGAAGAAAGAAATCACCGTTGAAATTTTACAACTTGTTTAACCTTGTTGAATTGTTCTTTTCAGTTTTATTCTGTAAAGGTTTTACCTTGAAAAAATTCTTTATCGATTTACCCGTATAAAAAATAGATTTTTCGTAAATTGTAAGGGGTCCGGTAATTGTATCTCTCAAAATGACATCAGGTAATGTAAAGTAATGAGTCTCGTAACATGAACTTTCATCAACACATTTCAAGATTATAATCTTGTTATTCTTCTAACTTTACTTTTCCGGTGGATATGGCTATATTAAAGGCGAAATTACGGTGAACATGTCAAAAATTGAGTATCGGGGATTTTGCCAATTTTTAGATTTTAGGGTCCAACTAGTTTATATAAAACAAAAAAAAAACATATTTATGAATGTGTGTCACACTGCTTTTGGCCTTATATGCAGGGATTGACCAAACCGATTTTCTTAAAATTTCGGTCAAATATTCTTATGTATGGGACATTGATAGTATATTTTTCCGTTTTTCTTCAGAGAAAACATTATTAAAGCATATAGTGTTACGTACAATGCATATATAAATAATCCAAAAACGGTTTTTCAAAAAATCAACCTCTCCACCTTTTAAGATTTAATTATTTGTCGTGTGCTTTTTTGTTCTGTCTCCATTGGATTTAAATATTTTTTTCAAAAATTTCTTGAAAGTTAATACTTCATACATAGAGCTATCAAGAGATTCCTACAATCTTTTAAAATTATACACTACAGACCTAAAATGCAGAAAAGTGTTTCTGAAAATTCTCTTTCTTATTTTAGCCTTCATTTAAGGGTGTGTTAGAATTAGAAAAAACTTAACCTAAGCAAATTTGTTAAGCTTAACCTACATAATTTTTTTTATTTAAAAACTTTTGCTTAAAATTTACTCCTCACCTCTAAATATATTTGTATTCTGGTTTTTGTTTATTGGCTTTAACTCTTGTAATTTGTATTGCTAATATCCGGGAAGGTTATGTAACTTTTTTAAGTTTTGTTAACTTTTTTTCAGTATTTCCATCCCTTTTTTTATTAAGTATTTTATTGCATTTACCATCCATATCGTAAAATAGGCCTATAATCCGACATAACTCAAAAATGTTATATTTCAAAATATTATCATTATTAATCTGCAAAAAAAGGATTTATCGTTATAAATTTATTTTCGAAAATTTACCCCCCTTAAAAAACTTAAAACTCTCGTTAATAATGTTTTTTTTTTTTTATATATAAAAAATGTTTTTTTGATGTTATTTAAATTAGTTTTCATGATCTCGGAAAATAAATATTTTTTTAAAAATTTTTAATTTATATTAGAAACAAACAATTTATTGAAGTTACATTATGAATTATTACTTTTGTTTACTGAATAATATCGTATGTAAGAGGTACAATCTCCTTTTTTCTAGATTAGTCCGAAATTGTTATGTCATTATCTGTATGCTTCATTTGTAAGGCGATGTATCTTTGAGGTTCTGCTTTAAGGTATAAAATACGAATATTGAATGAATACAAAGGTATAAGGGACCACTTGATAGGTCTACAGCTATAATAAGAATTTCCAAAATTGTTCAAGTAACTAATGGTGAAATTATAAGGAGTTACGCGGAAAAGTAAATATTTTAAAAACAATAAGAATAATAATACTATTGGAATATCCGGAACCTACAATACGGCTTTTGAGAAGTGTGGACGTATTCAGTTAATATTTCAAGGGTAAGTGTGCCGGTAACCTGGTATACGTTGGATTCCGATAAAAAAAAATAAGAACCAAAGTTAACGCTGCAAATGTTGAACTATTTGAATAAAAGGCTTAATTCAGAAAGGGATAACCTTATTTAGAAAGTAATACCGAAGGACTGTAATTTTTTTCAATTTCGAAAACTACAAACTAATCAAGTACAATTCACGAATTTTAGTTTCTAATACTACCACTAATAACACTGCAAACTTATCAAATAAAAACCCCCCAATTTATCTGTTCAAAACTATTATGAAATAATGAATTTTTGTTTCTTAATTTTTGTAGCATAAAAATAAATTTAAATAATGATATTAAACTGTAGTCTTATTTAATTTTTCTTTTTATTTACTTATTTTTAATAATTGATTTTTTATGAATTAATTAATCACAGAAACTAATAAAGAAGCTTGCCTGCGGGAATATGAAAATGGAGTTTTGTAGCGTATGAAAAATACCATGCTTGACCGAGTTTCAAACACGGGACTCCCGGATGAAAGGTCAAGACGATAACATTAATACGAATACCACGAAGATCGGTTAATTTTGTTTTTAAATATTTTTTAGATATTGAAACGAGTCTTGTTTCGGTTTAAAACTATAATGCAGTATTTTTCTGCTATGTTTCGGTCTGTTTAGTTTTTAATAAAAGTAAATTTCGTAAACTCTTCATGTTCACTTGATGTTGTATAGATTTTCTCAGACAATTTTCTAAAGATTTTGTAGCAAAATATAATTTGTTGACTGGCATTAGAACGAAGTTAATCTATGTAAAATTTTTAAAACTCTGTTTTATTTGTTATGCAATAATTTTTTTTTTTAATTTCTAGATACAGTTTTGGACCGATTTATTCGGTCTTTCAGGTCAAAATCCATATCAAATCGTCAGGTTTATCCCTTTATTTAAGTTTCAAGAATTTTAGTATGGCTTCATTTTATCCTTCAAGCGGAAATCAGGGTAAAATTTACGCAAGATATAACTTAAAAATGAAGCTTTTCCAGACCGGTGTTTATATAACCTTTTTTCTTAATTTTAATTTTTAAACCGATGAAATTATTTCCTTTTCTTTCTGAAACACTCTATAATTTCATTTATAATGCAGAATAATAAAAATCCCCGTCGGGAAGTCTTATTCTTTAAGACTTTGTGGGTTGTCATTCCCACGGCCCTAGCCTTTGTAGATTTTTTTCCCACTACACCCAGACCTGCAAAACATTTCACATTATAGACATAGACTACACCAAGAACACTACACAAATTACAACATATACCCTAACGCAACTACACAACAACATCCTACACTGTTTTCTCTTACATATATATTCGTTGGTGTTGCGATATCTTACGAAACGCAACCGTAACCCAAGGCGGGAACTATCGTGCCGATGGGTGAATGACTCTACCTAGAGAGTCTCGAACGATGTCTTCTGGGTACCAGAGCGAACCCAGTTGTATTTAGCTCTAGCTCCAGTACGCGTGCGCTCTGCTGGAGTGGTCCGTTTTATCGCCGGTACTCGTGGGATCAAAATTTCAGTTCCAAATAATAATACTATGATGGTTGGTGGTCCATCTGAAAAACCACCAAACCTAGTCTTGTGAAGAGTCCTCGGTCAGCTTTGAGGATAAAAATCCTATAGAAGAGAATTGCAAATCATTAGACATGAATTTTTAAAATATTCTATTCTTGTAAGGAAGGAAAGGCAATTCTCAGAATCTCTACGGAGTAGAAACTATCTTTTCCGGTGGCATGTAGAGAATATAAAAAAAAATTAACTGAAGGAACCTGGTTTAACCAGACGTATCTTTTGCTACCGCTACATCAAAACAAGATCTTACAAATTTAAATAATCAGCCGTGCGGATCCTGCAATGAACTAAAAATATTGTTCAGATGTTATCTGATCAAGTTGCATCACTAACAGCCACTATTTCAGAACTGACAATGATGAACAAAACGTCTTCCGTTGCAGTTAGTGAATCCAACAGTGGGATCCCTGTGAAAGTTCCTATTCCCAAGTTTCACCGGTACGGGCAGGAGTAATCACAGCTGGCGGTTAGCCATCTAATAAGCTTCCTGTTAAGGGAACCCATGTAACCACCCCCTCTGGGATATCATCTGCTAAATCTCCTCCATCACTCCGTATACTGAAGGATATGATTGAAGAACCACCTGATCCCAGGGCATCAGAATTCTTTAAAATCAAAAATACAAAACAGAAAAACCGAATCACATACAACTAATTTTTATATACTTTCCTGAATTTATTTTCTATACTTATGAACATTATTCAGTGGAACGTTAGAGGTCTTTGGTCCTGCATTGAAGATGTTAGAGTGTTAATACGTTCACATGAACAATTAATAATGTGCTTCCAAGAAACGTATCTATTACAGCAAGATGCTGTAACTGTCAGATGCTATTCATGTGAGAGATCTCAGTCCCGTTTAAATTGCATATTTGCAATTTGTATCTCTTCTCGAACTCTGAGTTCAATGTTCTAGAAATATCAAATTTCCTCACGCAATTTCATTGCCGTCGTTAATAGTAGGAGACTTCAATGCCCACCATATTTCCTGGGGCTCATATTTCTGCTCCGCTCGAGGAAATATGATAAACAGAGTCAGGCAAGACTTAGACCTTTGTCTTCTGAATGATGGGTCATACAGATTTTTGTCTTCATCATCTGATACAATGTCAAACATCGACCACTCCTTATGCTCACCGAATTTACTCCCTCGTCTTAATTGGTCTGCTTGTGACGACCTTCACGGCAGTGACCACAGGAAAATTTTTATTAAGACTGGTGTCGAGCGCAAAACGAATAAAAGGCCACAGAGATTGGTTGTTGAAAAGGCAGATTAGAACGTTTACCATAAAGCCTTTCCATCACAGTATGACGATGGTGCAGACGCCCTTGACGAACTTTCATCTTTACGTTCCTGGTACTTGACAATGTTAATAATTATATCCCACAAACAATGGGAAAAGCAAGACGTCTTTTTGTTCCTTTGTGAAATGATGGTTGCCGAAACGCTATTAGCAATCGACGACAGGCACTGCGCAAATTTAATCGCAGGCCTACAAATGAACACTTAGATTTATACCGTAAGAGTAAGGCTTGAGAGGTGTGTCGTCGAATATTCTTGGACGGTCGCAGGAAGTCATGGAGGAAATACGTGGACACCATCTCATGCACTACTCCCACGTCTGCTGTGTGGAAGAAGATCCGTAAAATTAGTGGATCACCAAACCAATCCGCTCTCGGACTTATTCATGAAGGAGAACTCCTTACATCACTTTTACAGTGGGAAGTAACTTGGCGGATTCTTTCCGTTCGGTGTCTCTCACCTCATCATACAGTATCGAATTTCAGAGATACAAAATACAGACGGAAGTACTACCGTTCAACATTAGTGATTCGGTCGGTAAATTAAAGGCTTCATTTTCATTCAACGAGTTGTCACACGCACTTAAAAACTCACGTGACACCTTTCCTGGACCTGATAACATTCGTCTCAGTATGATCTCGCGCCTTCAAAATTCACCCTTACAATACTTATTATGTATTTATAATGTTTTATTCTCTTCACAAGTTTTCCCTTCGGTCTGGTCAGAAGCCATTGTTATACTAGTGCTTAATTCTTCTAAAGACAAAGAAAGCCCCTCAAGCTACCGCCCTATCTCCTTAACAAGCGTCTTATGCAAAGAAATGGAGGGAATGCTCAAACGAAGGCTTACATGGTATTTAGAGAGAAATGGCCTTTTATCTCCAGAGCAGTGTGGTTTCCGACAAGGACGATCATCCATTGACCATTTAGTGTCATTTTAAACGCTTTCCTGCTACGCCAGCGCCTCATCGCTATCTTCTTTGATATCAGGAGGGCGTTCAATACGGCCTGGCAACGTGGTATCCTAAATACCCTCAAAGAATGGGGAGTAAAGGACAACATGCTGGCTTTTATCAGAGGTTTTTTAAATGACCAAACTTTCCGTGTTCGTGTTGCAGATTCTCTATCAGGTAACGTCACTTTAGAGAATGGAGTCCCTCAAGGAAGTGTATTAAGTGCCACATTGTTCGCTATAGCCGTCAACAGAATTACTGATTGTGTGCAACCACCTGTTTTATTTTTGTTATTTGCTGATGATTTTGGCGTATATATTACGTCCCGTTCAACAGCCGCAGCAGAGAGACTACTAGAGAACACAATATCTCGCCTTGAAGTTTGGTCCAAGGTGACCAGCTTCACACGTGAGAAAAAAAAATGTGTAGCCTTTTCTCGCTTTTCTACTCCACAAGTAGAGGGTTCCGCAACCCATCTCAACGTTGGGATTTGCTCTCAACGGAAGAAAATTTCTATCACTCCTGATATCAAGGTTTTAGGTTTGATTTTTGACAACCGTCTTATGTGGGTCAAAAACATCAAAGAACTAAAAACAAAATCTTCCAAAATATTAGATTTGCTGCGAGTTCTTAGAAACACCAAATGTGGAGCCGATAAATCATGCATGTTGCGATTTTATTACTCTTTAGTTCGTTCCCGCTTAGATTACGTTTGTATCGCCTACTCTTCAGCGCATAAAAGCGCGCTGAAAATGTTAGATGCTGTACATCACGCTTCTCTCCGTCTTGCTACAGGGGCTTTTAGATCAAGCCCTGTCACTAGCATACTTGTTGAGTGCGGTGAACCATCACTTTGGGATAGACGTGACCAACTTTCAGCATCTTACTTTGCCTGTCTGAAAGGGCAACCGAATCACCCGGCTTTTACCTCAGTTCTTTCTAATCTTAATTTACAAAAATATGAGGACCATCAACGATCCACTGCACCTATGGTATGCACCTAAGGGTATACGTATCCTGCGGTTACTACAGGTTTTAACGTAGACATACCTGCTATTCTTCCCACGTATCCCTATTCGTATCTACAGTGGAGAATTAGCCTTATAAATTTTATTTTTGATCTTACCATATACAAGACACAATCAACAACACCTATCGTCTTTTAGCAAACTTTTCACGATATCCTTTCCAGAATAAACCCAGACGCAATAGTATACACATATGGATTGAAACAGAATGAACCGTTGGATACGCATTTATTGTTAATAGTAGAATCTATATGTTTGGTCTACTTAATGTTACAAGTATATTTACTGCAGAACTGTACGCTATAAGTTTTTAATATCGTCATATTCTTATTTGTAGTGACTCGTTTAGTACACTCCAAGCTTTGGAAGATTTTGACTCTAGACTTCCGTTGGTCATCGAAATTTATATCGCAATCGCGGAATTGAACCATCGGAACACACAAGTGAATTTCTGCTGGATCCCTAGCCATGTAGGAATTGTGGGCAATGAATGTGCAGATGCTGCTGCTAGGGACGCATGTAGTCAACCTTCTTTTACCAATCGTGTTACTACATGAGATTTTAGCAATTGTGTAAAACAAACTCTTCGAACGAAGCGGCAAGCTGACTGGACTGCCACAGTGGATAATAAGCTCCGATACATTAGAAACACTGTGTTGCCATTGGACTCGTCTTTTAAAAAACTCCGTCGAGAAGATTTAGTCCTTTGTCGATTGGGGTTAGGCCATACTAGAGTCACACAAATGTCTAATGTCAAAAGTAAATGCACCAACATACTGTACAACATACGTACGATGCAACTGCCGCTTGACTGTGCGCCACATCCTTGTGGATTGCATTTGTTATGCGGCATTGCGTCGTAAATTTAAATTGCTCAGAAACATTCGTCAAATCCTGGGCAATGATAACGAAGTTTTGGACCGGGTGTTTTTATATCTTAGAAGTATAAGTATGTTACATACCTTTTAATAGTAAGATATGTATTTTTACTGTTATGTGTTTGATTTTAAATTTATATTTTCTTTTATTATCCGAAAAGGAGCCTTTTACAATCCTTTCGGAGTTCGTTATTTTATTTCATTTTTATTTGGTTTTTATAAATATATTGTTCTTATGTAGTTTTACATTTTTTAGTGATATTTTATGTTATCAGTTGTTAAGTTTTAGCTTTTTAATATTTTAGTTTTTAACTAGGATTAATTTTTTATCTTAATTTTCTAGTCTTCCCCTTATCCGAGAAGGGACTCTTTACACCCCTCTTGGATTTTTTTAAAATTCTTGTTATATTACTTAAATTTTACGTTTTTAGTTTTAAGCTTTTTTTTAATTTTATATTTTACGGTTGTGATTTAGTTTTAAGTGTTTTTAAAAATAAATTTATTCGGCTGTGATATTGGTTGTAAGTTTTTAATTTTTTTTTTAGTTTTTAAGGCAGCTTATTTTTACTATTTGTTTTCTTTATTAAATTTTATTCCGGACGATGACAACGCCAGAGCGTTATTCGTCCACCAATGAACACAAAACAAAGAATAATAAAAAAAATTAAACTTATGGTGTAAAATATTTCAACATTGATAAAACGCTTTCCTGACAGTAAATTTATTTATTTACTGATTCATGCTATTAACAGGGAATATAAGCAACGAGTACATTCTCAGCTATAGCTCTATTTCTTCTGTAGCGACATAGGTATAACTGAAAAGTAAACCAACCGAACAAAATGTTGGGTATCGGCTTTAGTATGATGAAAGTACTTTCTAATTTAAGTTGCAAAGTTTTAAGTTAATCTAATATAGGGAGAAAATTATAAATTATGCATTAACAGCTCTTCTCTTATATCTCGAAAACCCATATATGGCACATATATTGGAATGTATCCCAGCTTTGGCGTGATTTTTTACCCCCATCAGACAAGGGGGCATTACAATACCCATACTCCTTTTCAAACTGTGACTAATTAAAAATGTTATATGAAGTTGTTGACGATCTAAAGGATTAATTGGAACCCACATTTTTAAACTAATTTTGTTTTTTTTTAGAAATTTATATCATGATGATAAAAACGTCGTACGGTCAAGAGGGTCAAATGGAATACTAAGAATATTTATTCTGATGTCTGATGTCTGAAGCCGGAATAATGCCACTACATTATAGAAGGGAGATCCTTTTACTAAGATACGCAGCAAATATATGGGCTTATCCTGCTCATATAAATAATAAATTGTTTACGAATCATCCCATGGCTGCATTATACGAACGTCGTGCTACCTATTCCAGACCAGCCGGAATTAGGTACCACGAATTAAGAAATAAATATGAAATTGCCATTCCAGATACATTGGCAACTTCTACTAGAGAAATACCGCCATGGCTCTTGCCAGCGGTAAATACAAGTTTGGATCTCTTTCAAGGAGAAATAAAAAAGAAACCAGCAGTGATCATCCAGCAGGAATTTTTGGCAACCGTCAGTAGCTACGAAGAACATATTAGAATTTATACTGAGGGTTCTGAAACCGAACGTGGTGTTGGATGCTCAATATATGTAAATGAAGAAGCCCACTTTTGGAAACTGCCAGATGTGGCCAGTGTCTACACGGCAGAACTCACTGCAATTCAGCAAGCTCTTCGCTACACTGAACACTATTGCGAAGAGAGAGTGCTAATATGTTCCGATTCATTAAGTGCACTTGTCGAATTCGGAACAAAAACATTAAGGATGTCCTAATTGCAAACATCCTGTCCATTTTATACGTTCTAAAACAACGAGGACAGCGATGCGTATTTGTATAGACTCCGGGGCATGCTGGTATTACAGGTAATGAAATCGCAGACGAAGCTGCCAGAAAGGCAACAGTCTGCGATGTTTTGGATGCATTTCCTGTAAGAGTGGCAGATGTTAAAAACCGTCTAACAAACAAAGTAAGAAACAAGTGGAACGCTGAATGGAGGAGTTTAAATACAAAATTAAACTCAGTAAAAACTTCTCCTTATAAATGGAAAAGCGACTTTAAGTTGACTCGCCGTGAACAAGTAGCAGTGACCAGACTTAGAATCGGTCACACGCGATTAACAAATTTATATTTGTTAACCGGCGAAGAAAGACCAATGTGCGGTGTTTGTAATAAAACACTGACAGTCAAGCATCTAATAGAAGAGTGTACTATATATGAGGACGTCAGAAAGAGGTTCCGTCTTGCAAATAATATTAGTGCTGATCTGGATAATGGAAATGAAGAAAATATAGTTGCATTTCTACACGCCAGTGGACTTCTTAAAAGTCTATAAAATGAAAGTTTAAAGCTGTGGTAAAAGATACTCTAAGCGGTAGTTTATATATATGTATATATATAAAGAAAGAAAGAAATGGTATTGATAAGTTTAATTTTAATTTTAATTTCATGGTCTTTTGAGAACCTTATCTCAAATTTTAATATCGCGGCCCTTTACACCCCGTAAGTGTTTGTGATTGTCCTTGTCTTTTATGTCTTAAATGTTTTGTGTAGTTTGTGCTTTTAAATAAAATGTAAATATGACGATCCAGATGGTGATAGTAATTTCTTTTAAAGATTGTGACGAGGGCTAATGACCTTAGCAGTCGATGCCCGTAAAATTCCAAAAAAAAAAAAAAAAAAAAAAAAATATTTATTTACTTTTCTCAATTATACTTTTGATACTTCATAAATTTTTTAATATAAAAATATCATTCGATCAAGGGAGCCAAATCGGAACCAAATTTTTTGATCGAACATTTTGATAGTATTCGTATTTTGTACTCTAAGTATGCAGACTTAAATAATTAATATTTATAAACCCTGTGTCTTATTTGAAATAAAAATCTGCCTAGGGCAAAGCCAGGAAACTTGTGCAACTATTTTTTATTTTTTCATTACGTCTTTTTGTGTCTGTTCATTGTCTATAATTACTGGAAATGTCCTTTTCTCATTTTCGTATTTAGTTATCACATATGCTCAATATGCTCGCTCATATGCTCGTTATATCAATATTTTAAACTCACAGAGAAGGTGAATTTTCATGAAAAATCTGCTTGTTATTCTCAGTACTGAGGAATTTTATATAAGAATAGGTTTCATGACAACGGCTGAGAAATTGTGCTTTCATTAGGTCCATGCTGAATTCCAACAAGTTTTTGTAAGGTAGGTTGGTAACGCTATACCGCAAAAGATCCAAATAGAATTACAGCGCCATGTAGATCACCGAGATAACTAATCGGCACTCAAAAAATAAGGTAAGGTTACAGAGAAAAAAAAAATACTCGTAAAATTATATTTAATGATTACGCCAAAAATGTTTTCCGACTTTAAGTTACTAGAATCGTCAAGTTATGCGTATCTTTGAAGATGTCTAGATATTTTAAATAAGTAATGATATGAGGCTATATGATACAAAGCTATCTCCAATACTAGATATATTTATATACCAATTGAGCTTTAATTTTTAAATATTATAAATTTCAATATTGAGGTTTACCAGTACATTTTCATAGTTTCAGCAATGAGAGATTTACACGAGATATTATTTGTAACAAAAGGATGATTTTTTTCATCCGGAGGGAATCACTGTGTAGGTGGGATTTTATAGGGAAAACCTACACGGTAGTTGTATCCGTTTTTTTATTTTAAATGTGGGGAATCCATTTTACAGACTCAGGAGCAGTGTCGGGGTTGCTAACAAGTCCCACTAAGTTTTAAGATGATCCTATCTATACTTGCGCACTACCGACTAAACATCCACCCCTGGCTATCCACCCTCCTGGCATAGGTAATAAGCATTCCATCAGGTAGGGGGAGATCACCCATACACACATTCATACACCACATTCATACATAGTATTCAGCAATAAAAGTACATTATATAATCTCAAACAATATACAAAATACGTATTGGTACAGTAAAGTAATAATGCAACGTAATAAAAACAATAACACAACGTAATACTATTAAACAACGGCTGTTACTATCCCAAAAGGGATACTGCAATACATACATAATTATACAATCACCCCTGTACAATATACAATATCATAATTAATTTTATACATCCTACAAAGTATACGATTATGCAATACAATCATCCACTTAGTACACCGATGTTATACTACATTCGTGCATAATATGCAGTAATGGAAATACATATTAAAACCTTTTACAATATACAAAATACATATTGGTACAGTAAAAATAATACAATTAAATAACGGTTGATGTTACCCTAAAAGCGAGACTGCAATGAATACATAATTATATTTACAATTTATAATATTATAATTGTTGTATCGGTGTCAGGATTTATTTATCAATCATCATAATTATATTTTCGATGACCTACTATGTCTACCGTTTAAAATTTTAAATGTATTTCAGAGTGGATGTCGTATGGGTCGTTGTTTACCAGAAGCATGACGACAATAACGGGGCGGTATTGGCTATATTCAGAATATGTCGATCTGGTGAGAAAGGAATAGATTTTTTGCGCGCGCGCGCGCTTGCTCGGCTGGGTCTGTGTAACATTCTGCTGGCAGCACTGGCGGGAGGGCATCGCATCACCACCATCATCAGATCAGTTGTTGGGCGGCTCTGAGCACGGCCTGTTCTTGGCCTTTACTTCGAAGTACACAAACACATACACAAAACACTCACGTACAGAAAAATTCGTTTATCACTAACATCATTCATTATTAGTCTTCTTTTTTTTTTAATTATATCTCATTCATTATCATTATTTATATTATTACCGTACTATCATTAGCATCATCATTGTTATAATTAATATTGTAATTATTATTTTTTTTTATAGTCATAAAATATTTATAATTTTCTTTTAAACTTCATACATCTGCCGCGATAAGTACTGTCGTCATTTTTATCAACAAAATCATCAGGACCAAATACAAGACACTATTGGCCAGTGATAATTTATTATATCTGTTTAATAAATTAAATATAACTCTTATGTGATATAATCATATATTATACAATACTGTTTGTTCATTTAGATGTATATTTACTATAAAAAATAAATATAATAATTGTTATTATAAATATTCAAAAACATCCGTATCTGATTGTTAATGCTGTATTAACGTGTTTCGTGTGTTATTAGTACAAATTTCAAGTACCAAAATTTAGTATCGTTTTTTTTTACCTTTTAATAAATACATTACTCTTTAGAAGAAAAAAATAAAATATGTTTATGTATGTAAATTAAATAGTAATTGTTGCTTTATTGTTATTGTTGTATTAAAGCGTTTCTTGTTTGAAAATATATTATTATTATATCATATTATACAAACTTGTGTTAATAATTGTAAAATTTGTTATTGTTAGTTATATCTTGTTACATAACAGTAAAAAAAAAAAAAAATTGCGATTGTAATTGTTAGTAATCTATTATTTTTATTATTATTATTATTACTGTTATATCTCTACTACAACCAAAAAAATACTCTAAATTAAAAGAAAATTATATAATTAGACTCATTAAATTTCGTCATTTTCTTTAAAAAAAAAAAATAATAATTTTTATTTATAATAAATCAATAAATATATACAAGTAAATATTTTCATATTCAGAAGCAAAGAAATAATTGTTTATATTCATACTTAAATATTATTGTGTGTATATTATTTTATATACACGTCGTCAAGTGTGTCTTAGAGTGGCTTATACACAGCATTTATCGCAAATATTATTATTTATATATGTAAATGCGTATTTATATATTTTCATAAATTAATAAAATTAACAGTTTATTATAAAGAAATTTTTAAAAAGTAAATAAATTAAAAAAAATACATATAAGTTAAATATATATATATATAATCTACTTATATATACACACATATATATATTAAAAATATATTTTGGCCTAAATTCATATATTTCATATATTTATTAAATTGTTGTTAAAGCCTTATTGCTCATATGCATTTTATTATATCGTGATAGGTTAAAAATACATAGTAAATATTAAAATTAAAACATTTTGTTACCACTCGGTCGAAGTTTTGTAGATATATAATAACAAGTTTTCCAAATTCAGAAAAAAGCTCATTTTAATACGTATTTTCTATTTTTCCGTAATTTTTTAAAAGATCAGAAAAATTAATCCAAAGATACCGATGAATTAAAAAAAGATTAAGTTATTTACATATATTTGTTATATTAACGTATACTTGTTTATATAAAACTTTTTATATGCCTATATAATAAAAACTTCTACGTGGATATTCTGTTTAATTTAAAAATATATATTAGTGTACGTTTAAACCGTAAAATAATTAAACCGTATTTCTTAAAATCATCAATAATTATTATAAAGAATAAATAAAATATAAGAGTGTTATAGGCTTAAGCTAGTTCAGCATGTGTTTTTTAAATCGCTAAGACTATTTATTGTTAAACGCTTAAGCTCTTTTCATTCGCTGCTTTCCATGGAATTAAACTTATTATCGTAGACCATAGAAGCAGTACGGTTTTTTTTTTTTATATAGGCATATCTAATAGTATTTTTTTATTTAAAACCTGTATTCGCATATATTTTACATATATATATATTTATTTATTATTATTTACTATTTGTACTTAAATTTGTAAACCTATTTTCATATTTAGTGAATTAAAAATATATATATATAAAGTATTATTATTACAGTAATATTGTTATTCGTAATTATTTAAAAAATATATATATTCTAAAACTATAATATGCTTACATTGTTAAATGTATAATTATTTATTACATAAATAGATATTATTTACTCTTTCATTACTGTAATTAAATTAATTTGTAAAAAAATGATAATATAAACTCATTCTTGAATAGTTGAAGGTTTTTGATTTTAATTTATATATTAAATTAGCGATGATGTATTTATTTATATTCTGTTATTTTGACATTAATAAGTGCACTCGATTCTATTGAAAATATATCACAGTTTATCTCATCCGCCGTACGGTTTACAATCCCTCTTTAAATCGGGGTTAAGCACCGTTATTGGCTATACAGATTTCAAGAAGACACGATCAAAAGTACTTCAGTTGCTGCTAATTAACTGCTGATAAGCACAAAAATAGTCCAATCATGTTCAAAAACAACGCGATTTCAAGACTAGCCTTATCAAAATTCTTGTCGCAGAGTCTGTAAGTATCACTTTTATACATTTTTATTTACGTAAATTAATTATGTATTTTCTACGTGTTTATTTATGTGTAGCTTTTTAATCTATGGATTTATTTGTTAATACTTCTTATATATATGTATATATATTTCCATGCATTTATAACTTTATATAAAAAATTAAGCTCAAATTTTGCCAAGAAATCGTAAGGAACTAAATTTAAAAACATATTTAAATTATATGTATAGGTAGAACTTAACAAAATTAAATATTTTTAACTAAATTAGATTGACTTACTGAAAAAGCATAATTTAATGCTAAAATTTGTAAAATTTAGGAAAATATTTTTTTCATGAAAGATAGAAGAGAATTTTAAATTAACTGTCAGCAAATATAAAATTTTGAATAAACAATGCGGTAATATTTGTTTAACCGATGCAATTTTTTGCGATAGATAAAACTTTTTTCGATAAATAGTTTACGATAACAAGTTACCCAAAAAATAAAAAGCTCACTTAACACATAACTTTGTATGTATTTTTAAGAAAACTTTACTGGAAACTAGAAGTTTATATAAAAAATATTATTTACTAAAAAATTTCAACAAAATAAAAAAAACATTTATTCTACTAATGAATGATTGATGTATTTCCTTCTTTATAACCTAAAAATAAAAAATTGTAAAATGTCACTTTTTTTGTCACTTAACGGGAAATAATACAAAATAGAATCTTGCTTTTCATTTTTATAACTACCCGTAATAATATTACATTTTACACGAATTACATTTACAGGAGCTATATTTATCACTCGATATGATACGTGTGTACATTTGGTATGATAATTCTCGATCCGAAACCCGATAGACTACCAATACTACGATTTTCATCTGAAAAATCTATCCGTACATTGCTTTTAATTTCAATCTATAATGTAATACTGTTCGCCTTTAAGGAAATGTTTTTTTTTAATTTTCTCATTTTGCCCTGTATATCAGTAATATTTTCTTATCTCATAATTATTATTTTCATCTTTTTTGGCATCTTTATCGAACGCGAAACACAATTTACTTTTTCTATTCTCTTCAATATTTGAAATAATGTTAGCTGTCATCAACCAATTTAAACCCAAATCAAATTTATCATTCGAAAAGTTGACTGGAGGAAAAAGTGATTTCTTAATCGCTGAACTATTACCATCAATTGATAATAGATACGACATAGCTATTTAGGGGAAAAAATTAAAAACAAAAATATAATTTATTCGCATAAAAACTGTAAACATAATGGTCTGCAAATTACATCATCGTCGGCTTGATGTCTGGTATAATTGTACGTTAAATTAGATTCTCCACCCAAATAATTCAGCAAATCTGTAGGGGGGTGTATATTATCTATACTACCATACTCCAGCAGCGCGGCCACCACCGCCAGTGGGAGTTCCAAATCGAATCACTAACGAACATTACCTGTACTATCAAAATAGTCTACATTTTTATTGATTTTTTTAAACAAAGTCAATGCGTACCGCAACTCTTTGATATGTCTAAATTAAATATAACACGTTGATTTTTTCTAATCTTTTTAGGTAAAGCGTCCAACACAAAAACACTATTAAAATGTGAAATTTTCAACTGTTTCGGGTACTCAATCAACTCGTGATCGTATAAAGCGCGTTTTGGTAGTGAATCGATTTTTTTTATAGCAGTACCGCTGCATTTCTTTAATTTTAGTCTCCCACCTTTTATTTTAAGCTTTAATCTATCACCAGATTTAGATTTAAGATTCAATCTACCGCCAAATATAGATTTAAGTTTCATTGCGTTAGTTACTGCGTAGGCAGTTGCTTTTTCAGTCAAACTGCTGTCGGATGCAATTACACGTTGCCAAGCCAATTCGGCTGTTCAAACCACGGGTCCAGGCCAACCGGTTATTTGGGACGCATTGGAACCGGACTCGATAGAAAAGTTCAAGGCGGTAGTCGAAAGACGGTGGGCTTCAGAGACGTTCGTCAAGACGAATGAAGAACCTGGTCCCGCAGAGGAGAAAGATGTCAGAGGCAAGATCCTGGTACTCAACATGCGAAGAGAAAACTGTAGCGAATACATGGATTATATTTGACGGAAGGCTCCTGCGGCTAAAAAAGATTGAGGGGAAGTCCACGAACTCCAGGACTGGTTGCTAGGGAGATAGGGGTAGTCACACTGCTCGGTGACATCGATGAGGTGAAACCAGCCGGCTATAACTACATCCTTTTGGTTAACGGAGAGGCAGTGAACCGTTTACTGCTGTGTCTGGGACGTGTCTCTAAAAGACCCGTTCGTCATGGTAACCCCAATAGGTAAACTTGGAAACCTGGTGAAAAAAACAATGTAGTTCTGGGCAAGAAATGGCCAAGAGGTGTCCTTATTCTTACATGAAGAAAAGTCTCGATCAAAGGAAGCGAGCCCCCTGACAACGACGGTGGATCTGAGTAGCCAGGGGACCATATACGACAGTTTCCTGAAGCAAGTGAAGTCCTCAGTCGGTACAGATCTTG
Source organism: Lycorma delicatula (assembly GCF_047948215.1). Classification (NCBI taxonomy): domain Eukaryota; kingdom Metazoa; phylum Arthropoda; class Insecta; order Hemiptera; family Fulgoridae; genus Lycorma; species Lycorma delicatula. The sequence continues at coordinate 14,103,668 of NC_134458.1, read as the reverse complement.
CTTCGGACATATTATCGGTAAGGAAAGGACAGGGCGAAAATTTAGAAGTCAGGCTACAAAAGGACACTTCTGCTGCTGCCAGCTTCAAGGAGAAAGTGGTTTCAGCGGCGCCGACGGTCAAAATCCTGGAAAAAATGGTGAGAGCCCGGATAGCAATCATACGCGTCCGGGATCTCGACAGCGAGGCCACAAAGGATGAAGTTCTGCGGGCGTTTGAGAAGGTAGTAAGGGAAGAGGTGCCGGTCAGGATGACCTCTCTTCGCTCAGCATACGGCAACTCGAAGAACGTGACAGTTGTCCTACCGCAAAGGGAGGCAGAGAAAATCACCCAATCGCGATGACTACTTATTAGGTGGCAATCCTGTCGGGTGGATCTCGGGCAGCGTAGCAACATATGTTACCGTTGCTGGGGAGATGGCAACGTGACCTCCACCTGCAAAGGGGCGGACCGCAGCAACTGCTACTACAACTGCGGGGAATCCGGCCACAAAAGAGCTGTGTACAGACAGGAGCCGAAATGCCTCAAGTGCAAGAAAAGCGGTCATCGGACTGGCAGCCGCATGTGTCCATCCCCGTAATGCAGTGTATCCTCCTGAACACCAAAAAAAGCGCGACTGCCCATGATCTTTCATGGGCCGTAGCACTGGCAGAAGACATCGATTTTGTCGTGGTCACCGAACCCAACCCGCGGGTTCTGGCCTCAGGGTGATGGTATGTGGACAGCAGAAATGATGCGGCCATTAGGAAGGCATGCCATCCTGAGCACGGTGTCTGAGAAGGTTATCTAATGATCCAGCTAACGGAACTCGTTCTCATCACTGCGTATATATCCTCCCACTGCGGTTAAGAGAAGTGTTTAGATATCATCGGCGGAATCGAGTTTTACATTAGAAACTCGAGGAAGCCGGTGATACTGACCGGCGACCTGGGCTCGGAGAGTAGACAGTTGGGGGATTAAGATTAACAAACAGGCGTTATGTACAGTTGGCCATGCTAAGAACCGTGGGAATGGCTGGTTTGTTTGGCATTTCTCCCACCACCACCCAATTTGGTCGCCCTAAAGCATAACACTGAATTTCCGTGCCACAAACGGCTACTGTTCCTCAAACCGATTTAGCGTTCAATATTCTTATTAGCTCCTAGAGCCTCCCTAACTGCGTGAACAGAATAAGCGTGGTGCCCTACACTACTCGTTTGAGTATCCCACAGCTCACTTGTCATATTGGTTTTTGGTTTGCTTGGAATTTCTGAATTTAAATTAAAATCTTTTACAAAACCCCTGAAGATGGAGGAACAGCTCCGAAAGTACTGGAAGTTACATTTTTTAAATTCTAGATAAGTGGAAATTTAATTTGTACACTTTTAAATTTGTCATTTCGTTTTCGCGAATCATTCCTACAACAATAGATTTAATCATTTTCTACATGTGTCGTGCTAGTATATTTCAAGAGATCTTCTGTAACGCGACCATTTAACTCATCATCTCTATACTTTCCAATTTTTGTTTTAAACGACTAGAATGCATCTTTCGTGAACTTCACAGTTTCGTCTGCAGTCTTTAGTTTTTGATTCTCTATATAAGTTTTAATGAATATATTATCGTCTGATATCGTCCGATTTAATTTCCAAACCTACAAACTGTTCATTGAGATTTTTTGTGTATAATCTTTACGACCTAATCTTAATCGTGAGATTTCTATATATATATATGTAAAAATAAATAAAATAAATAATCTATTTGAATTCAACATCTTTGAAATCATCAATTATGGATATTATTTTCCACTGTCATATTCAAACCTCAGTGTATACAATCTATCTACCAATTCGTTTGGATGATCCCAATGTAAATAGACTGGATTATAATCCAGTATGTTGGCGGCAGATGTCAACATCCCCGCCGAAGCAGCAGGCCTGGCCGGCCCGCCAAGGGAGCCGCTGGCCGCGGACGCTACCTTCCCCCTCCAGCTCGCCGGGCTTCAATCACCCTGGCCGGTGGACTCGACAGCCGTAGCCAGCCCAACGTGAGATTGCTCGGAGAGAACCGCCTCGGCCACGCCGCGAAAGACGATCGATGCTGACCCATCACTGCCACGCTGTAGTGGGGACCCAGCTGTCGCTGCGGAAAGCTCGATCTGACTCCAATGGACGAGCTGAAACTCCCCGACTTCGCTGGAGACCAGCTTCCAGACCCAGAAAAGAAAAAAAAAACTTCTAGACCCTTTAAATGATAAGCAGCCCTACATATTTCATCTACAAGCTTCCTGCAAATACGTAGAAAACTATCGCCCGGAACAGTATACTCATTCGGTTGATTTATTCTTATTGCAATCTTATCACTCGCTTTAAAGCTATTTTCAAACGGAGCGTGTTTGTGGAATTGCTTATATGTTAATGATTCATCTATACGCGCGAAATTTTTAACATTTAAATAATTCATCTTACTATCTATATAAAAAGGATTTAATTTTTCATTTCAATAACGTATTGCCGCTTTTAAGTTTCCCATCAACGATTTCAAATCCTAGAGATTTTAATTTCTTAACGCTTTCTTTAGTCAATTTATAACATTTTTTAACATCAAAAAACGCATCATCACTTTCATTTATAAAAGGCATCTTTATCTAAATGAAAAAAATAAAAATTCAATTACAATAGTTAATTTAGATTGTCTCAATACTAACGACATGCTTACTCGTTCGCCGCGTAGATTTAATAACCGATCATTTTCATCAGTCAATTGTATTATTAAGTTGTAAATTTCCTTCACATCTACGGGTACGAATGTAATATCAAATGGATATTCTTCAATTATCGCCCGAATCAGCACTTAAGGGGTAATCGTACAAAGCATTATCTTGTGCTTCGTTTTTATAACCGCCCGTAATAATATTACATTTTACACGTATTACACTTATAGGAGCTATATTTATAATTTGATCTGAAAAAATGTTATAGTCAGTTTGAGAATTATTGCTCCGTAACGCAACAGACTGCCGATACTAGAATCTGTATCCGAAAAATCTATCCATACAGTGCTTTTAATTTCACACTGTAACGTATTGGTGTTTGCTCGCAAGGTGATGGTTTGATTAATTTTTTTCATTTCACTCTGTATATATTCACCGATATCTTCAATTTCATAACTACCCCTCGGTATAGTTATATAATTTTTTTTCTAAATACATAATTGTTATTATTTTCATCTTTTGAAACCTGCATATCTAACGCAAAACACAATTTGTTTTTTTTTCTCTTCCACGTTTGGAATAGGGTTGGCGGTCATCAACCATTACAATCCAAATTCATATTGACCGTTAAAAAGGTCGATTGGTGAAAAAAATGATTTCTTAATCGCCGAACTGTTACCATCAACTGACAATATAATCGACATCCCGCTGTCTGCTTAAGGAGAAAAAACAAAACAAACATTTAATTTATTCGCATAAAAACATAATCGTCCACGAATTACATCATCGTCGGCTTGAAATCTAGTATAATTAATTCTAGGTTACATTAGATTTCTCGAAATAATTCATCAATTCTGGAGGAAGATGAGCATCACCTATGCTATCAAAATAATCTACATTTTTATCGATTTTCCGAAAACAAACCGAATGCGTACCGCGACCGTTCAAACTGTCGAAATTTATTATAACGGATTCATTTTTCCTAATCTTTATAGGAAAAGTGTAGAGCATAAAATCACCGCGGAAGTGTGGAATTGTCAACTGTTTTGTATACTCAATCAACTCGTGACCGTATAAAGCGCGTTTGGGTATTGAATCTATTAAATTTTTTTTTAGCAGTACCGCTGCGTTTCTTAGCCGTACCGCTGTCTTTCTTTAATTTTAATATACCGCCGCTTTTCTTAAGTTTCAGTCTACCACAAATTTAGATTTAAGTTTCATCGCGTTAGTTACCGCATAGGCGGCCGCTCTTTCAGTCAAACTACTATCCGGTGCAAGCACGCGTTCCCAAGCTCGTTCGGCTAGCGCTTTATCGGCTTGAGATCTGGTTTTGTTGTCTGAATATTTTGAATGAGCTATATCGTGCAGTTTACACGCTTCTTCTAATTTATTTATACCTTTATCGCCGCGTTTCAATCTCTTATCTAAGTTCGTACCCGGGCGGAAATAATTGTAACCTGGAATATGAGCTTCAAACGGTATAAATCTACGGTTTTATTCAAAACAGAACCGATAATACTACGGTCTTTTTTCGTCTTCGTTATCTTCTTCTTCATGTCTAAAATAAAAAAATGTCTAAAATAAAAAAAATTGTTTTAAATTCTAATAAATTATTTTTCAACGCCCGAATCAACTACTTTTAATTTAGTCATTTTGTTTTCGCGAATCATCGCCGCCACAATAGATTTAATATCGTCTTTAGTAACGGGACTACCTTAGCTTAACATCGTTAATCCATTTCAAAATCTCTTCCATTTTATTTTCTACATGAATCGTGATGTTAGCTTTTACGAGATCTTCTATAATGCGACCATTCAATATATATATATATATATATATATATATATATACACTTTGCAATTTTTACTTTAAGCGGTTCGAGGGCATATTTCATGAACTCTACAGTTCCGTCTGCAAGTTTTACCTTTTCATCTTCTGTTTAAGTTTTTGATGTTTACTTCATGGCTTGTTATCTCCTTAATCGTTCAAAACCTACAAACTTTTCACCGAGACTGTTTGTGTATTCGTCAAACATAAGTTTAGCTCGTTTAAAATTCATTGCGTCCGCGACATCGATAGGATCGGATACGTTACACAATCTGTGTTTTTCATATCATAATTTCCATCTTGTTTGGTTGAAAAACCTTTATCTGGAGGACCAGATAAAGAGAAGCATTCTGCTTGAAAATTTGTTTCGCTCGGCTCAAATTCATCGCATCCGTATCGTCGATAGGATCGGATACTTTACACAATCTGTGACGTTTTATATCAAAATCTCTATCAGTTGTCAACGAAAAACCTACCCCCAGAAGGCCTCGTTTTCCCGTTGCTCGGCATCCTTTATTGCCTAATCTTAATCGTGAAATTTCTATAAATAAAAATTAGAAACCAGTAACCTAATTATCAAATTCAACGTCTATCATTTCTTTAGTTATGGATATGATTTCGTTTGAAATGCTCTTGTTTCCGGCATCATATTCGGGTATACAATTTCCTTATTGTACAATTATACAATTGTAGTATTATACAATTTCCGGTATAAGGGTATACAATTTATCTACCAATTCGTTTGAAACATTCCAATATAAATAGACTGGATTGTAATTAAACTGAGCAACAACCCAGAACCGCTAAAAGATGTGGATGGTGTTTTTTACGGAGAGATTTATTTAACAGGTTTTTTGAAGGGAACAGCTATCGGATCACTTCATTATATTTAAAAGATTTATTCGTTTTTACTGTATCTGTATCATGTCGCATCATCAATTGGGCACCGGTATGTTTCAACATTTCACCATAAGTTTGCATATCTGCTGTGTGAACCTTTTTTGGATCTGGATTTTTTAAAATTAACAATTCTAAAACTCCCGGTGCGGCCGAATAAATAAAATCTCCCAAATGAATTTTATCATTTAAAAATTCAATTTTAGTGTCGCCCAATGTGATCGTGTTTGTATTTTTATCATATTTTACACCATACACACGATCCAAATCAGACTTTGGACCTTTTTTTAACATTTCTAAGTATTGTTTTATTGTTTCATTTGTAGTTGTCAGAAAACTGAGTGTCTTCTATTATAGGTGTATATTTTGTATAAATTCTGGGATCTCCGTCTTCACATGCCATTTGAGTTTGTTCAGATAACAATGTTAAAGAGACTATATCTTCATCATCATCTGAAATTTCTAAATGTTGTTCCAACAAACTCTGTTCACAACTATTTTGAATTTTTTTCAAAATGAGTTTGTTCGCGTCCTACTCTATCTATATCAATTTCTCCATCGGTTGGAGGCGGAGGAGGTGGTTTTGGTTTATCTATTTTTTCTTTAATTTCTTTTATAGTATCTATTATCGGTTAAATAAAGCTTCCTCTTCGACTAAACCCAACATGTAGGCCGCGTGTTTACGTTTAAAATCTTTATTCAATTTATCAATTTCAACCATTTGTTTTTCCTTCTCGTACATGTTTCTACATATGTAGAAAAAAAATTCAAATGAATAGTCTATTGATGAAACCGTTCAGCATTCAACGCCGCGTTCAACATAGCAAAGTTGCGTTAAACGCTGCGTTCAATCGACGATGATGGATTTATCGGTACTGTTTCTATAGCGACTTTATTTTTATCACTCCCTTTATCGATAACTAGAAAACCGTACCTGTTCCCGTTCCAAACGTGATCGCAAAGCGATGTAAAAGCGTCAGTCGACATGTCAAAGTTTACGTGTTTATCGTAAATGTGATATCGATGTGTGACCGTCTTGTCTGAACAGAATTAAAAAATTGCAATTGTCCCGCACGAGTTGTTTTGGTATTTTAGAATACGTTTGCGCTAAATAAAAGCAATTGATTTTATTGTGACGACCCCTAGCGAAATAAGCGCCGATATTGTTTTGTTTTTCTTTGATTACATCATCGAATGGGGTTGGATCGCTTACGGTTGCGGAACCTGATCGTTTTCACTATATTCATAGTAAGCCAATTCGGGATTTAATATCATCAAATTCGACAATATTCTATGTAACGGTTGGTGAAGCGACTTGGAGAAAATGTATAAATTATTAAAGCGTACCCCGTTTGGTTGAACTAAAAAATTAAAGACGATATTAGTTTTACCGCAATGCGATGGCCCGCATACAATACATCTGATTGTATTTGATAATAAAGAGCCGTGCTTACTTCGTTTTTTGAATCCGTAACCCATCATCGCGTTCACGATGGGGAACTTTTTTTTCTGTTGTACTTCCTTCATATCTCTCTAATTATTAAAAAAAATATATTTTAAACTAATGAATTATTAAAAAGTTAAATTTGGAAGAGCTGAGCTGTTATCGTGGCAAGCCAATTTCAACACAGACATCATGATAGATCTGGCATTGAATTCTACTTACTGCCGTACCACGGGAGTGGTGCAAATAGAGATTCACTGCGGCGACACAATAATTCCCACAACGCTTCTGCTAGTTTCGGGGCTTCGGGAAGAAATAATCTTTGGACACGACTGGCTGAAGGAGCAACAAGCCGTGTTGGACTACAGTCGTGGCTGCCACCATCTGGGTAGGGAAACCAGCAAAGCCCTTTTATGGCACGATCGACCGGAACCTGCGGCATCGAAACTGGAGTGGTCGGCCGTGAAAAGTACAGCATCCCCTGAAGTAAAGATTGGAAATGATGTTGAAGCGGCACCAGGGAGTATTTTACAGCACTCCCTTGCAACCAACTCTGTCAGCAGTACATGGGACCCGACTTCGGGAAGGAAGGCGGCCGTTTCGTTAACCAATGTACCGGTACAGCGAACAAAAGAAACGGACTATACGAGAACAAGTGGAAGAGATGCTGAGGCAAGAGGTGATACAGCCGTCGACATCGCCCTTCAACTCTCTAGTGGTCGTTCTAAAGAAGAAGGACTCTTCACCACGTTTTTGTGTAGACTTCCGGCGCTTGAACGACATCATGAAGATGTGGACTCACCACTGCCACTGGTCTGTGAGACTATTAAAGAACTGGGAAGCGCCCGCGTCTTCTCGACAATCGACCTCAAAAGTGGCTATTGGCATATAGACCTGGAGAAATCAGCCAAACGTTTTACAGCCTTTTCAGTTCCAGACGGCTGCCGATACCAATTCCGAGTCATGCCGTTCAGCTTGAAAAATGCACCTAGTATTCCAGTATCTAATGCAGAACATTATCACGGGCCTCCTCTGCCAGTGCTGCCTTGTCTACCTGGACCATATTATTGTTTACAGCTGTAGCTGGGAGGAACTCTTACGCCACCTAGACTTGTTTCTGGAACGCCTACAACTTCACCACCTGACGTGCTCTTTGAAGAAATGTCAATTTAGCCGAGAGGAGGTGTCATTTTTGGGCAATGAAATAACACCCACGGGCAATATTCCGCAGCAGCAACACCTACGTTCCATCATCGAACACAAGACTCCTGGGTCAAGAAATGAGCTGCAAAAGTTCCTCGACGCCTGTAACTAGCTGCGAGAATATATTCCAAGACACTCAGAGATTTTTGCGCCGCTGACTGACCTGCTACGGGGAAATCACTGGAAATGGACAGACACCGCAAAGTAAGCCTTTGAAGCTCTTCGGCAGGCCTTCAGCAGACCGTTGAAGTTATTTCGTCCGGATCCAGAGCTTCATACAGTCTTGCAAACCGACGCCAGCCAGCGAGGTCCGGGAGCCGAGCTTTACCAGCAAGCTGAGAAAGGGGAGCGATGTACTCCAGCACGAAGCTTTCTGAGGCAGAGAAGAAATATCACTCCAATGGGCTCGAATGTCTCGCCCTGGTGTGAGCAATAAAACGCTATCTACCGTACCTTGAAGGCCGAACTTTCACCCTCAGAACAAACAACAAGGCTTTGACATGGCTAAGGCAGGCCCCCAGGCAGAAAAAAATATGCTCGCTGGGCCTTATTGGTGCAAAGTTTCAAGTTTACATTAGAGCTCTGTCCTGGCCTGGAGAATGAACTATCAGATCTGTTGTCAAGAGAACCGGCGGAAGAAAAAAATACTGATATGGTACGTCGCTTCTTCCCTGTTCCAACAGGTGCGGGAAGCACAAGAAGCAGATCCAGAGTACCAACGATTACGCCAGGATCCAAATTCACCTCCAGGTACCCACCTCAGAGTGGACGAAGACGGCATTGTATGGAGAGCAGGACGCAACAATAGAGCAGGACCCCTAGCAGTGGATGTGTACGTCCCAACCGGCAGTCGCTCGGCTCTCATACGACACTACCACCACGCTGCAGAAGCCGGTCATCTCGGAGCAGAAGAGACCTGGTGGGCGATCCGCCAATACTTAGCAGAGCCTTACGAAGGACGTTCGGCAGTACATAACGGAGTGCCACACATGCGCCCGCTACAAACGAGGGCCAAACTCTCCATCAGACAATCAGCGACCCCGGAGGCCTACAGATTGTTAGAAGCATGTGGCGGTTGACTTAATGGGTCCATACCCAGAAAGGAAACGAGGGAATAGATTTCTAGTGGTGGGGACTGACCTGTTTTCCCGCTGGGTAGAGGCTAGGCCCGTTCCTGGAGCTGACACGGACACCATCATCAGCTGTTTGGATGAGAAAGTGTTTTGCCGCTTGGGCTATCCTGCGGCCGTCTTGACAGATAACGGAACTCCACTCACAAGCCGGAAGTGGAAGCATTTATGCCGCCAACGACACATTGTACACTGGACTACATCCGTACATTATCCAGGGGCGAATCCCGCGGAGCGTCGTAATGAGCAGGTGAAGAAAACACTGAGTATAAACTTCGAGGAGGATGTCCAACACCTAACGTGAAATAAGAGTTTGCCACAAGTGCTGTTCACATTAAGAATTCGGGCTAACGCTGCGATCGGCACGCCACCTAGCGACACTGCTCATTGAGAGACAGTTAAAGAGACCCGGAAACTGGCAGCACCCAAAAGCAAAAGAACCGCCTAAACCCACTGAGGAAAGAGAGAAGAAGGCAGCAGCCCACCAGGAGGTCTACTGTCAAATAAGTTCACTGGCAACAGAGAAGAACAAACGACATTCGAGGTGGACGACCAGGTGTTCGTCAGACAGCACGCTGGTCTTACTCGCGGTAACCAGCTTCCGGACCCAACAGCTCTTCTCCAAGTCAACGCAAAAAACCGCCCTTTTCAGGGCCACCACAAGTTTATGAATTACGAGGCTTCGAAGCCATTCGATGACAACAGCCCTTCTCAGGGCTACCATAAATTTAGTAATTGCAACGAGCCTTCGAAGCCAATCGACGACAAAAATGACCCTTTTCAGGGCAACCATAATATTAGTGAGTGCCACGTACCGTCAAAGTCATTCGGCGACAAGAAAGAAAAAGAAATTTTTTCGATCCGGTTAGTATAACACCGACCACTAATTGACCGAAAATGCTCTTGTTTATGGTAAGAATTTGTAATTTCATCGTTAGTTTTCTATTTCTTTACAATGCCATTACTAACGATTAATTCGATAGAGGAAATCGGTGGTAATCAGGCCTAATAGTATTGTCGCTTCTTCGCGACTCGATCAGGATATTGAGAGATTGACAACAGAAAATGTTTATATAATTACAATCTATTGGTTTAAAAACAATAAGTAAAACAAGACAAGTCAATAATAATGACAGTAGTAATAATAATAAGCGACAATAATTAAGAACTCAATAATAATTAGAATAATGAAAATAATAAAAAAACAAATAATGTTCCTAGTAATCACAACCACAACAACAATAATAATAATAAACAGTGCTTACATACAGAACAGAACTTAAAGTAATCGTCAAGATATATTCACAGGTAGACAAATCTTGTCTAACTTTATAGACTAGTCTTGTATTAACAACAACAGTACAATAAATAAGACAAGTATAAAGTACTTTTACTGCAAATACCTTTGCTGTTCAAAAATAAAACTACCCTAACAATTTATAAATGAAATTTAGTACATTATAACATTTATATTAATAACTCACCGAACCATTTCTTGTTTTCGTGTACTTGTTACTTGTGACGTCACCTTAATCGCATCGAATTTAATTTACACTAGAAATTCGCTCTTTTGGTGACCTCGTCACAGAATACTCTCCCTGACTCTCATCTTGCAGAACTCTCCTCGCAGACTCACATCATATCATAACGTCTCGCTTAGACTGATTGGCAAAACTCACATCTTGCAGACTCTCATCTCGCAGACTGACATCATAACGTCTCGCTTAGACTCATTTCACAGAAATGATTTTTAACTGGTCTTCCCCGAAGTATTTATACTCCTATCATCTTTACCTGCCGGACCGGATCCAACTCGAAGAGTAAGAATTATCATCCGCTCTCACATTTTGCCAGAAAATTCTAAATCTTGGTCCGGTTACTCTTCTCATGGAACGAATATCTGTTTAGGTTCGTCAGTAAGCAGTATTACAAAGAACCATTGTTAAAGGAACCTGTTATCTTTACGAAAAGGGTTTCTTTTAGCCCCTTTCTGTATCCTCCCATAACTATATTTTCTACTACTTTCTTCTTAATTGGCAGGAATCCGTTATTCAGGTCCGCTATACCGGTCTTGTTACAATATGTACATCTCTTTTTTCTGCGTCGAATTAGTAATTAGACAGCCTAACTTATACTCCTGAAAGAAGTCATTCCATTGAATAAAACTGTTCAATTCCATTGAAAAATTAAATTTTTTTTTACACGGGTGCATATTTACAATTACCTGGTTTTCCCGCCTTATTAATTCGCTTAGATATCCATTTATTTCATCAATTAACTGGATTACTCATATCTTTTCTATACTTATACACGTACCGTGTTCCTTAAATAATTTTTTTATTCTAATTGCAAAAAAAGATCATTTAATTTTTCAATTTATAAAACAATATTATTATCTAAAGTTTCTAACTTTTTTAACTTTGTGTGATATTTAGTTGTCTGTCCACAAGAATGTTTCATAGAAATAATAAGGATCTTCAAACCGTCTTGTTTAAAGAACGAATATTTCTTTATACGAATAAACATATTTGAAACCCGTACATAGAACAATTTCAAATCTGTTTCTGAAGTTCAACTACAATTTCAGATATTTTATTTAAAAGCATATATTAAACGGATAACGAATAATCTGTACCTCATATTTTACAACTGCTTTCGTTTTGTGTGCTTAAGTGAAACAAAATCCAAAAAATATTTTCTGAGAATATTATTGTTGTTTCATTTTAACCCCAATTCAGGCCGTAAAATAATAGGACTTTTTAAAATTTTTTTCTTACATTTTGAACTTTACACTTTAAAAGGTATATGATTTTATGAATTTTGCAAAATATATATTCAAAAACCATAATACTTATTTTGGTTTTGTCCTAGTTGAAAAAAGATGAATCTAATTTAATGAATAGAAACCATTCTTAAATTACGTTTTTATAACGAATACTTAAGTTTTTATTTAAAATAAAAACCTTTTTTTTCAACTACCAAGAAAGTTATCGGGCTCTAAATCAAATAAAAAGAAAGTTTAAAAAAATATACTTATTCTTCTGAATAGAAATATGAAAAACAATTTTAAATCGATTTTTAACGCTTCTATTATTTTATTTCTTTTCAAATTACAAAACTGTTTAATTTACTGTGATATGAGGATAACTATCTTCAATTATGTAGATGAGAAGTTTTAATTTTACATTTTTTAACTAAATAACTGTCTTAAATCTGAAAATTAATCATTTCATTTTTTGTTTAACGAAATACATATAAAAAAATACTGCCGTAAAAGATGATTAATTTTTTAAACTAAAAAAAATATATTTACAGGGAGGAAATCGATTAATTTAAAAAAGATTACGCTCACATTTCTGTATTAATTTTATTCATTCAACAATAAAACGGAATAACAAACATAATCTCCGTTAGAATTAACATATATTGCTTGACTAAGTTAAGTGTTAATAATTTTTCTGCCGACTCGCTATATCACCGCGACTTATATCTGTAGATTAGTGTTTATTTATTTTTTTCATTGTCTTATGATTAGTTTGATGTTATTTTCCAAACCTTTATATTTTCCTCTTCGTAATCTTTTCCACATCCGTGATGCACAATCATCTCCGCAAACTTATTCCAGCCGTTGTCTATTTCAGTATTTTTAACTTTTAAATATCCATTTACTGTCAACTTAACAAGACTTAAATATTTTATTGCATGGTCCATATAATTAATCGTCTTTTAACAAGATTTGTCTTTAGATCTTTTTATTTTGTATTTTATCGACTCATGTAAACATTTATATATAAATAAATGAAATACAACCTTACTAACAATTCGTCCATCGAATAATAAGGATGGTCGTTGTGATTTTACATTGATTTTTACATAATTTAATTTTAATGATATAAATTGAAAGGGTTAACATTTCCTGAGGATGGTCGAATGACCGAAAGTACTAGAGAGGAAACTGCGGACGAATTGTTGGTAAGGTTGTATTTCATTTATTTATATATAAATAATATTATATACCAACTGTGCCACGTTTAAAAAACTTAGCTCATGTAAACATCTTTCTACAACACCATATTACAAAGGCCTCTGATCTATTTCTTTCAAGTCTTTCTCTTTTCATGTTCCACTGTCGCAATTAATACAAATTTCTTTAAAAAATGTATGCAAATTGACAACCTCCAAAAATAAAATCGTTGCAGAAAAACCTCTTTTAAAAATAAAAAGGTTGCAGGCGTCACAATAAAGTATAAAACTTATTATTCTGTATCTTATACAAAATACGGTAAACTACTCCCATACTTGAGACATCCTTCCGCATTACCGAATCCTTTTTCATTAATTGAATTCTTTATCAGTTCTGTAAATCTAACTTTACCAGATTTTCCATTTTTCAGGACTTTTATTATAGAAAATCAAGGACCTGGACAAATGTACTCGGTGTTATCTGACGGGAGGACTGGGTGTGAACAGATTCTGTAAGCATAATGCTTGAAACGAAGCTTGTCGAGTAATATCTGACTTTATATTTCCTCGTAAAAAAAAGAGGTAAAACTGCCTCGAGAAAGTCGTAACATTTTTCTAATGTGGCTGCATCTTCAGTTGCAGGTAAATCTTCATTTTAAAGTGATTTGCTTCAGCTGGAAGCAGAGGTTTTATGAAAGTTCTTTATTAAACGGTTGTTTTCATTAATTAAGTAGGTAATTGTATAGTTATGCGAAAATGTAATTTTATATTTCTAACGTAGTATTTTTAAGAATTTCTTTCTAATTCCTAGATCTGTATTTAATTCAATCACGTTCTTTTCTATATGAAAAACGTTATTTCTTATGCCAATCTTGTTTTTTATGTCTTTCATATTTCATAATTTCATTAACTAATCAAAAAATCTCTACTTCTTCTAGTAAATTATGTTCTACTGTACTTACGTACTAATTCTCACATTTCAGAAAACATTTTTAATTATAAAAAATTCAAATTACTTGAAAACGGTCTCAGTATAAATAACTTTATTGATCCGGGCGCATCCTTTTGTGCTGAACTACGAAGATTGTTCTTCTGTTTGTCTCAGTTCTGTTCTCTCTCTCTCTCTCTCTCTCTCTCTCTCGCTCTCTCTCTCGCTCTCTCTCTCTCTCTCTCTGTGTGTGTGTGTGTGTGTGTGTGTGTGTGTGTGTGTGTGTGTGTGTGTGTGTGTGTGTGTGTGTGTGTGTGTTTGGTTGGGAGGGTTTGGGTGCATGCGCTTATTTGTACATTCAGTCGTAAAGCAATTTTTTTGTTTAGAAAAACTTAAGTTTTTTCTGGATTTCATTATAATCAATATTTCTTATAGAATTGTAGCTGATAATGCTAAATTATTTGAGCTGAAAGATGTGTTTTTTTTGCAATAATTGTGTGAAACTGTTGTGCAAAACTCACTTGAAGTGTATGAAAAGCTACATAGACTCGACGTAAAAATGAAGTATTAAAATTTAATTTCATGGCATTAGAATTTTTTTTATTTATTCGGCTTTAAAATGGTTAATTCCTTTTGCATTCATGTTGGTTGGTTATTCTACAAAAAAAATCCATTAATATTTTAATAAAATAAATTTGTCCAGGTGTGTACTATACATACGCCTTCTGATTTAAACAGAAGTGAATTAAATTAATGCATTTAGAAATGAATAGGAGGAAAGTAGGTTTTTTAAGACTATTTTACGGGAAAATTCCATCAATATTTTGCTCTTTTGTTTAATATGGCTCTGAAAATCAAAGTGCATAATTAAAAAATATAAAAACTTATTTTTAATGATTAGTTTTCTAGGATTAAATACTTTCACTTGAAGTTTTTTGAATTAGTAAGATTCTTTGGTCGGGTATTGAGAAAGACAGAGAGAGATAGATAGAAAGAGAGAGTGTGTGTGTGTGAGAGAGAGAGAGAAAGAAAGAGATTAACTACACTTAAAAGAATATTAATGGAAGTACTATTGTAACATATAAAAACTACGTTGTTTCATGAAAACGAAAAAAATTGACGTAAGATGTAATGCATCAACTGAAAATTCGATATATCGTTAAATTTTGTGGTGAATTTCATAAATTATAAACTGTTGCTTATGAGTATCTTAGGGTAAATACACTTCATTAAAACGTAAGAAGAGTAGGTAATTTTATATTTTTAAATTAGTTTTCTATAAATTTGTATGCAATATCAATTCCATTACTTAACTTTAAGTTCAAAAACAAGGATTTTTCTTTCTTTTAACTAATTTAACCTAGATCAATTCGACGTCCGTGTGAAGAGCACAACAATATTCAAAAAATATATCCTGCTATCTAATAGCTTAATTACAAATCTTCCCTCATTATTCTCGCCCAATTTAGAAGTTTACGCAAACAATTATTCAATTATCAGCTTTTTTTTCAAGTAATAGCTACTTCAATCAGAAACGGTTCATTTTAATAATAAAAAATCTGATTTTTTAATTAATTTAATAAGAAACAGTACAAGAAATTAAAAATAATCATTCATTCCAAAGAAATAAAATGGAACTTCTTTCATGACCAAATAATGCAGTAATGTTGATTACAATAGCTTTTATTATAGAATACTGGACATAAGAGTAGGCATTAAATAAACATTTTCTTTAGAACCCTAACGTACGTGGCCGTATCGACGTAAAATATCTAATTAAATTTTTATTTATAAAATATGTCCTTATCCACGAATTAATTATGTTTTTTTGTTTTCATTTTTATTCACATTTTCTTACTCAGCTTATCAAAGAGAATTTTTTTTTTTAAATTTAAAATTAATTATTACCACTTAAATTTATTACTGCTAAAATAGCCAATAAATTGAAAAATCTTCATCTGATAACTTTTAAATTGTGAAATAAAAATTTAAAAATAAATGTAATTTTTTGTGAGTTTTCCAAGCGTTTAAAGTCAAGTTACGATAAAATTTATTGAAATAAGGATATTCTGTTCAGTTTTCAAAAGAGAAATGTCAATAATTAAAATAAATTACATAAATTAAACAGAAAAAAGGATAAAATAGTAAAATAAAACAACTCCTGATTTTCTTTTACGATGCGATTTATTAAGCTTCAATCAAATGTATCGGCAGATATATTATGTAAATAGAATAACTTATATGTTTATCAAATCTGGCTAAAAAATTCACCTATACTATCTTTTTTTCTAAGTACTTATATAATCAAAATATGTAATTATCGCATAGGGTTTTATAAATATTTTCAGTTAAAAAGTAATGCGGAGCATTATTAAATTTATCAGTAAAATAAAAGTGTCAAAACGAATCAGCTTACGACGACCTATTAGGTATCTTCTTTTTTTGACTAAAACCCTATCCATCTCTCCTCAGTGTGTCTATTGTTTTTTATATTGCTTTATTACGTTATCTAAACTTATATAATACGTTGAAATATGAACCCGAGTTCGTTAAAATATCCAAAATCAATATTGTATGTATCAAACTGAAACGCGAATATAATTCGTCATTTTATTAAATTTATTTATTTTGGTGGTTCTGTTTCAAATATTTGCTCATTAATCAATTTCAATCTACTCAAATCATTTGGTATAAAGTGATATGCTGAGTTATGTAAAAACAAGTAAAATTAAAACGAATTACTTATAATTAATTAGTAATTATAGTAATTACTATAATACGTAATTATAATTATGTACGTAATTATAGTACTATATTTGGGTGACGTTTATTATATTTCTTTTGCATCATTTTAATGAACACATTTTGGTTGGGCATTATTCAATTTTTTACAAATAATAAAAATTGTTGAAATCTAATTTTTTTATTTGAAAAATTGAAACGATACATGACACGTTAGATGAATTTTTAAGTTCTTCAATCACATTGAAGAAAAGCAATTATAGTTTCAGCACGACCAAGTTAACATTTCGTGCGGAAAATATGTGAATTAAAGACTTCTAAACCGCCAGTTGACTCAGCAGTCATATGGTTACAAGTACAGACGGGTGACTATTGGTTATGTACTGTATATTAAGCATTAGTAATTTCTCTTATTATTACTAATAAATATAACAAATTTATTATTATTATTAAACTGTCCCGGAGATGTTTCACATCCGGAATTTCAGTATGAGATGCACTGGGGCATATCTCATTCAGTACTGTGGTGCATTTAACACAGTTTATACAATCCTACACGTCTCCAGAATTACTGATTTTTGGGCTTTTGGAATTATCATTTTAGGATCCAGGCCAGTCTTTTCTATGAATTTCTTTAAATTTTTGTTAATTAATCCATTTGCTGTTATCACAATGAGAATGATTTCTATTGAGTTCAGTATGTAAATTTATTTACATTCTATTGCCAGAGTGTTGTACTTGGTTATTTTATCTGTTTCAGCCTTATTAATGTTGTGATTCGATGGGTGAGTGACATCAATGAGAAGAGCAGTTTTTTCTCTAATGTTGTGTAGAACAATGTCAGATGACTTGTCATCTACAAGTTTTAATTTTAATGCCAATGTCTGATGAGCAATGTTTACTGTAAGATTATGGCGATACATATACTCTGTGTTAGCCAAATTGAAGAATGCAGTTATCAAATGATCAATTATTTCTGATGATTGGTGGCATATTCTGCACTGATCACTGATGTTCTGATTTTCTATGAACTTTTTGTAATTATTCGTCGCAATGAACTGTGTGAATGGTATGGATAAATCCTTCAGTTTCTCTTAATAGAGACCCATCCCTTAGCCAACGTGTAGATGCGTCCTTATCGGCATTTTCGAGAGAATGGTGAAATTTACCGTGGAGTGCCATAGAGTTCCATGCTTGGATCCTATCACTGGTTGTAATGATATTGCGGTAGAAATTGTCATCATTCAGTTTTAGAGGGGAGTAGCCTTTGTCAGATGTAACTATTGCTTTCTGCAATGATGATGTTTCAGACTTGAACATAGAATATCTCTTCATTGATGCAATCTGTTACAAAGTGACTTCAGATCGAGGAGGCCTCTACCGCCTTCTTTTCGAGAAATATACAAACATTCTACTGCGGATTTAGGGTGACGCATCCTGCATTTTGTTAATATTGTGCGTATTAAGATGTCCAGGTTTTCAAGATCTGTCTGGGACCAATGAACAACTCCAAATGAGAATGTGAGAACTGGCACAAAACATGAGTTAATGGCTTTAATTTTGTTTTTTTAGTTGAGTTCTGTTTCCAGGAATTTTGCGAAGTATTTCTCTGAACACTTTTTCCAACTCCTATTTCCTTGATTTATTGATCATCATTAGGGTCTGTTTGAAACAATGTTATTTGTAAGTGTTCTCTGCGTCTAGTGGCCGTATCTCTCCATTTCCCGGCAAACTGTAGGTTTTTAGGGTATCCTTAATTTCTCCTTTTGTAACCTTCAGAGTGGAACATTTCCCGACACCAAAGTACATCTGGTTGTCATTACTAAATATAGCTGTAATATTCAGTATACTTGTAAGCTACCAATGCTAGCATAAAATTTGAGATCATCCATGTACATTAGATGGTTGATAGTGTATACACTTTTCCCTTTGTCAGTAATTTGAAACCGAGTCCTGATTGGTACAACATACTTGAGAGAGGTTTCATAGCTAGGCAGAACCACAGGGCACTCAAAGTATTGCCATGAAAAATACCGCGTTGTACTGGAATTGGTTTTGACTTATTTCATCCTCCAGGGAGTACCAATTTTACACACCATGAACTCATTAACTTCTTAAGGAGATCAGTAATACTTTGATGAATGCCGTATATTTCTAAAATATGTAACAGTAAACTATGAGGTAAGAAATCATAGGCCTTCTAATAATCTATCCATGCAAGAGACAGATTTCTTTTCCTTTTCTTTGTCTGCCAACATTATTGCAACTATGACCAACTCTTCCTTGCAACTTTAGCGTTCTTCCGGCAACCCTTTTCTTTCTCAGCAAGATTTTTTTCTATTCGTAAGATCACAATCTTACGAGCCAATATTGAGAAGATAATTTTGCACACAGTATTTAAACACATGATTGGCTCGTAGTTTATTTGGATCCTGAATTTCCTTAGATTTTGGTTTCAGGTATGTGACTGCCTAGGAGATAAAAGTGGGTGCTTGGGAAGTAGGAACTAATTAATTATTCAAAATCGTTACCAGAGGTTCGTGGAAAGCTACCAAGTTCTTCCACCAAAAATTCTGAATACCGACAGGTCCTGCTGTGTTCCAGTCTTGTAACTTTTTCACAACTTGCTTGATATCATCGGAGAAAGTTATGGATGTGTCCATGATCGATGTACATCTCCTTGCTTCGTTCTGAATTCATTCTGCCTGAGAATTATGGCTCACAGTACCAGCCCGCAGTTGGCTCCAGTATTCTACGGTAGTATCCACGGTTGGTGGTTTACCAGTGCAATGTGCTTCACTGAGTATTATAAAACTGTCTCTGGTTGAGGCTGAATTTTCCTGTTTTCAGATTTTCTCTTGTTCGATGTGATGTATCGTCGTAGTCTTTTCCCCAAAGCTGCAATCTTTTGCTTGAGAGTGTTAATATGCAGGTCCACTTTGTTTTGAATTCTGGGTCATCTTGACTGATTTTTTTGTAATTTGATAATGTCAATTTATTGGATGTTGTTTACATCGGTCGCGATTTTCTTTTCACACTGACAACTTTGCAATATCATTCTGAATCTCTTTATTTTGTTTTCAATTCTTCTCTTCTATTTTGTTGCCTGCAATACTCTTGTCGAACTTGAAGCCGCTTTTGGTTCTGGATACTTAATACAGTTGTTGCAGCACAATACATAAATGCAAGGATTCCAAAGTGGAAAAATGGTTTTTGTGCTACGAATTTCGTTAACTGTACCCAAGAGTTTAAAATGTTGTCTTATTTGAGTATGATTTTGGTAGAGATTTTCTGTGGTTTTGATCCGTTCCGACATACGAAGAGATATTCTTCTACAGTTCATCCTTGATTTTCTAGATAGTCTCATCTGTGTCGGGCTCTTTGTTAGGTGCACTGCACTCTGCTACAGAAACTAAATAATGTTAATCGGTGTCTGCATTTAAACATATAGGGTCAACAGTGGTAATTGAACTATTGAAATACTTGATGAAGATTTCATTTTTAATCATGTTTTGTTCATTGACTGTGATAACAGGCTTGTTAAGAATATACCTTACTCGGTCACATATATTTTGTTCAGTAAATTTTTCCAAATCTGGTCGATGATTTTTGAGTTCATGGTAGATCTTCACGCGATAGTTAATTTTGCTTATGTGATTTGCCCTCAATACGACTCCATTTAAAACGGGCTCGTGCAGAAGTTTTGTAAGGGCATCTGACCTTCAATGATCGAGGCAGACTAAGTGGAGATAATGGTACTTCTGCGCTTTGTTGTTCCAAGCTTTGCGATCCAGTAACACATTCGGGTTCTCCGTAGGAGTCGCTGGTCGTTCCAAACCCTACACTGGTGGTTCCCATGTTGTCGCATCCAACACCAGTTCCCAAGTACGTCCTGACAATCCTCAGGCAGTGACCGTTATCTCAAATTATACTTTTTCAGAAACTTCATCATAAAAATGGAGGGGGGGTAATTTATACCTACGGCCAGGTATCGAAAAGGGGTAAACAGGGGTTGGGCAGGACGACTTTAGGAATTATTGTTATTACCGTTTGTATCCAATATGAATATTACATTTAATTTTGGATCATTGATGGAATTTTCAGTTACAATTTAATGTACTAGTTGTTTTGTTATTTTTTGTTGTTGTTGTTGTTAATCTCGTTACCGATTTATTATTTATTTTGCAGTAGTTAAAACCGAAAACAAGGACAAGTCCGTAAATATCAGAAAACCGTATATTCATACCGAAGGTAAAATTATTTTTAGCAATGTTCTTAAATACTTTGATGAAAAGAAACAGTTAGATTACTTCATCTATTTCATTTTCCCGCGTGTAATGGTAGGTATGTTGCACTTTGTTGATCACAGCGTTGTGCCAGATGCAATGTTAATCTAATCGTACAGTATTTAAGTCTGATATTTTATAGTCAAGTGTTGGACATTAAATTTTATTGTTTCTTTCCAGTTTTTTTTTTAACATGAAACTATAAATTAATTCAACTTTCCTTTAAGTCATAAAACGTCACTTTTTTGAAATTACACAATAATTGATTATTTTATTTATAAGCGATAATTTTTAGTCTATATAGTAACTGTAAAGTAACGTAAAATAGAAGAAAACTGAAAAATCTTAAATAAATTTTTTCTTATTTATTACATTTTAATTAAATTTTCAAAATAGCTTACTATTTAATAGCGCAGTCTTCATTCAAAAGATACGATTATCTTACATGCTCTGCTAGTTCTAAAGGAATAGCAAATAAAGATTTGTTTTAAGAAAAGTTCCGTTGTTTTAAACCGTGCATTTTTAAGAAATTCAGTGTTAAAGAAATTAGTGCAGTTTTAAATCGATGAATGTTTTCATTTTTTCATGCTATAATTTATCACATCATTAGATAAATAATAAAACTGAAAACTGAACGAAAAATGGAATGGAACGGGCTTTTAATCATAATCAAAATAAAGGAAAACAAATTTTAAACAGGCAGTAATAATCTCTCTTAATCAATTCATTTCTTATATGAATATTTTTTATTCTATTGTTTTTTATAGAGTAGATGAACTCAAATTAGCACTCTAGTTTAAATATCACCCTCTTACCCTCTCTTAAAATCTAAGTACTAAATCTAGTACAAAATCTAGTATTTAATATTAAACTCTAGAATTAATACTAAAATCTAATATTAAATTTTACCCTCTCTTTAGTCGTCACCGTCTTAGCGATCATAAATCAACTCTATTAAACTTTTTTCCAGTTTTATTGGCGTTATAAAGCAGGAAACTGGTATTTTTTCCCGCTGACGTTTGTCTACTAGTACCATATAAGTTATCATTTTAGTTCTGAAACTGTAGTATTATTTAAACACTCTAAATCAACCTTTTGACAGAAGTATGCAGATCTCTACGTCGGTATGGATATATTTGCAGGTACGTGGGTTATTTATTTATATATGGTTTTTATTTTACGTCTGGTAGTACAGTTTTACGGCTTATTTAATCGATATGTACGAATTATTCTCTCGTAAATTTTACGTGAAAATTTTTATTCATTTTATTAATGTTTTTAATCCATATAAAAATAATTTAAAAGAAGCTTAGTAATTAATAGTTAAACGTGTTATTGTCTTCAGACATCTAAAGACAAACCAATTTGTAATTATCTGCCAAAAACAAAGAAAATAGTAATTTTAAAACTCATTAATTACGTAAGCATATGTTAAATAAAGTTTTGTTATTACTGCAGATTTTGTTAGTCAGTAAAATTTATAATACAGCGGACACCAATGCATTACTTCATGCAGACTTACAAATACATACATCCGTCGACGAACGCGGACACACCCACAAATAAAAAATATAATGCATCTGCATTTAGATAATACAGTAATATATGCCAACATTTTTTTTACCTAAACATGATGTAGATAGGGAATCATTTATTATTGTCCTTAAAAAATTATCCTTTTCCTTTCCCGGCGAATATAGCTAGACTGTATCAAAGGTTAAGTATGTATAAAGGATCGTGTCAAAAATGGGTATCGAGTTTTTATACAAATCTTTACGTTTTAGGCTCCAGCTAGTTAATCTAGTAAAAAAACAAAAATAAATATGTATTTATATTCGTATGTACTACGTACGTATTTTGTGTCGCTCAGCTTTTGGCCTTCTATCACATGGTTGACCGAACCGATTTTCTTCGAATTTTGCTGTAATATTTCTATATATGGAACTTTGATGATATTAATTTCTTTTTTTCAAGATTCATTAAAGGGATTGAGATATCGCGGCAAAACCGATCTCGATTTTCTTCAAAGGTATTTTAGAGAAACGTTTATTAAAATAAATTTGTTACCTACGATGGATATACTGAGTGATTCAGGTGGAAAGGGAAATAATTTGTGAACCGATTTTAGAGCATGAAATAAGAAAAATATTCATACCGAAATCGCTTTGTTATCGAGTTACGGCTAACGAGAAATTTTTCCCGGATTTCAATTCCCCCGATGAAATATTCATACTAAAATTTTTAAGGCGTTTTATAGGCGGTGCACTTGATGGTTTCTTATGCTTTCTGCTGAAAAACCAAATAAAAAAAATCCCAGAACTGTCTCCCGTAGTTTTCTTGATATTAAATGTAAAAAAGAAACGTTTGGTGAAAAAGATACGTATTTTTACGTTTGAAGTACAATAAGTTTGTTAAATGTCTAATAAATGTGCAAATTTTATTATCAAATTCTTCCAAGATTGATGTAATAAAGTTTGTGAAAATCAAAAGAAAATCAACTTTTACTATTAAAAACAAACAGAACAAAACTTAACAGAAAAATATTATGAATTTGTAAAAATTAAAAACCACTGTTTTTAGTACGATAAATTTATATCTTATTTTAAAGGTATTTTTAATTAGCTTTAAAGATGTCTTAATAAATTGCTTTATTAATCTGTTGTTTTATTTTTTTTTCAACTAATATTTTTATTTTCCAAAATATCTAATTATTTTGTTTTATAATACTGTAAATTTTGTCTCGTTTAATACCTATTTAAAATCTACCACATTTTGATACGTTTTGTTTTTAATAAACTTCTACATTCATACGTTAGTATTTAATTTCTCTGGACTTTATTTATACAAATTTCCTACAAGTTTTGTTTAAAACTTTTATGTGTTTATTACCCGTTTAACAAAGTTATTTTACGCCATACATAAAATAATGTGATTTTCGACCCCGATCTTCTGTATTTTACCGCTGATTCTTTAAAATATTAAAAATATTTCTACGACTTATTTTTTTTTTCTTTTTTTCAGGTCATATTTCATATAAAACTTATCCCTTAATTTGGGTCACAAGAATTACAATTAGCCTTAATTTTACCTAAAACGGGAGATCAGGGCGAAATCTTTCGTCAGCCGACACTCGCTAACAAAGCATTTCCGAGCCTACGTTTATATGAACTTTCTTATTTTTTCGCCGGCAGAACACGCCCTTAAAGTTTGTTACATTATTTGTGAATCACTCAATATATGTTTTAATAAAAAATATTCAAAATTGAAAAAAAATCAGCAGTTTATGAAAGAATATGTATTAAACGATCAATTTTATGAAAAATCTATACAAAATGTAAAAAATAATCTTTAACTATTAGGAACAAATAATTAAAAATATCTTAAATGCCCCGACTTTAACTCTTACTGTTTAGTCATAGAAGGTTTTAAACATGGCAACTGGCTCTGTTTTTTTATATTTAATTCTTATAAATGGTAATGTTTCTCTCTCGCCACAAGCTTTTTCTTCTGCTTCTCGTGCAGTATTTTGTGTCAAAAGATGTGTGTCATCTTCTTGTATCCCATCCGTCACTATTCTTCCTACATTACCTTTGCTACTTTTTCACCCCTACCTTAAATATTCTTCTTAATCTTTTCCGCTCAGCCTATTCAGTTTTCCTCCCAAATTTACTCATTCTATGCTGTTATTTCTAACCATATTCCCTTTAAATGTCAAAACTTTCTTATCCTTACGTTTTCTGTACTATATAACAAATTTTTTTTAATTTTTTGATTGTCCGCAATTTGACATTACTCTCGTAATTTCTTTTTTGCCTTTACTTTTGAATCAAATTATGGATTACTAAGTTTTATTTCTAACCGCATAAATTAGTTTGATGTTAAAGTTCTGTTTCCACTATTAAAATGACTAAAATTAAAAGTATCAGTAGTGATAATAAAAAACAAATAAAATAATTAATAACTTTATAATAACAGTAATTTATAATTATTAAATTCATATTTTTTTTATACAAAATATTCACAATAGTAGTAAAAATTTTAATATTTATATATAGCATTTATAATTTACAATATATAATTATAGCTCGTTTAGTCAGCATTTAAAAACAAAAATCGATATAGAGGTAAATTATAAACTGATATAGAGGTAAATAGAGTAATTAGAATAAACTGGCTCTGAATTGAGTAATAAAAATGTATTTCATAGATCGTCTTTTTTTTTCTTCTGTTTAGCCTCCGGTAACTACCGTTTAGATAATTCTTCAGAGGATGATATGTATGAGTGTAAATGAAGTGTAGTCTTGTACATCCTCAGTTCGACCAATCCTGAGATGTGTGGTTAATTGAAACCCAACCATCAAAGAACACCGGTATCCACGATCTAGTATTCAAATCCGTGTAAAAATAACTGGCTTTACTACGACTTGAACGCTGTAACTCTCGACTTTCCACATCAGCTGATTTGGGAAGATGCGTTCACCACTAGACCAACCCGGTGGGCTGTATTTCACAGATCTGCTTTTTTACTGATAAACATTCGCTTTACCACAGTATTTTAAAGAATTTTATTTATATTTTACACACCATTGAAACTTCCATAAAGTTTTCAAATGTTTAAATTATCTATTTTAAAAATTGAATAAATACTTTATACATCATCAGCAATTAATTTTCTACATTTTTCTTTTTTAAAAATACAAATAATACACGTTTACATACAGTTTTTTAAAACTTATAGCAACCGTAGCGAATGGGAGCGTTTCAACCTCTTTTTTTTGGGTTCCAATCCCGGTCAGATTTAGCATTTTTCTTATACTATGAAATTTTTACACCATATCTTACGTAAAAAAACGTTTAATTTACTTGGCAGATTAACTAAAAAAAATAAATAATTAAAAATAAGAATTCTACAATACTAATTGTATAGATTAATTTTAAAAAGCTTAAGTTTTGAAAATGTTCAATAAAAAAATCGTTTTTTTTAATTAAATGTAATATATGTGTTTTTTTGTAAGAATACTTCATACTTGTGCTTATATTTTTGCATCTGCAAGTAAATTTTCTGAAAGTTGAAAGATCACTCGTTTTAGTTTATAACTTTCTACCTATTATCGGATGCTACTTTAGAAATGTTGATACGAAGATTTTATTTAGTGTAATTGTCTCAGTAATAATCTATAAGAAAATAAATCATAATAATTAGTGAAAACGATAAAATATATACGATAAAATATAACGATAAAATATATATATATATCTGTTTAAAATAATTGATGTAATAATACATGCAAACACGCAAATATCAACAAACTTTGCTTCGAGTACCTAGTAGGCTTTGGATTAACTAAAACTAATTTTTTTCGTTGACAACGGTGGTGTAAGAGACTTCCCCGACTATTCTTCACAACAAATAATGAAAATCAATATGACCAGGACATTTTTGTACTAAGCTCAACGTACAAGTTTGAACAATGCCGTAAAAATTCTATAAAATTAGTTTAGTTGTGAACTGAATTGCAGTTCAGCATCATATGTATATACATTAGATAAGAGAACCGATAACGAATGGCTTTTAACCGCTCGATTCAGCGCTATGCAACGATGGACTATGTGACGATTCAATGCTTGAAAATATATCCCGATGTACCCCATTCATTCGGATGCAAACGCCTCATATATATACAGAGCTCCGTAATACTGTATCGTATTTGTAAGCGCTGTAATAAATCTGTATATTTATATACTCTCACCGATTACTAGATATACGTTTTACGTATGAAAACAAATTTCAATTTTTTTGCAAAACAATACTGAAATAGAAACCTGCATAAATCAAACTAAAACCTTTATCTTCGTACACCCATAGCATAATCAATACATTCAGATGAATGGACTGAGTGATTTTTATAGATTGTATCACTAAAATGGCGTAAATTTTAATTAAAGCAAAAAGCCAATTAAATTACCGGTCGTATCGAAAATCAATATAACTTTTTTTCGTAAATAGTTATATATATTTCAAATGTTTTAAAAATACAACTAGATCAGACAACACACAAAGAAAAAGACGTAAACCAATCTCATATAAAAAAAAGCTTTTTAACGCATTTTATATACCATGACATGTAAAATATTAAATAAATATTTTGTGTTAGTTAACAATAAAATGCGTCAGTCATCTTCTAAATTTCCAAATTTGAATACAAATGAAATATAATTTAATTAATGATAATAAAAATGTTAATCTTTGTTATAAAATTAAATAATTTAAAACTGTACAAACAAAAAGCTTATAATGAAATAGTAAAAAAAATCTTCTTTGTATCCTTTTACTATTATTTAAAATGTGTCTACAAAAATCTTTGACAGTAGAAAAATGTCACGTCAGTGTCTAAAGACAATGATAACTAAACAAATAATTCATATTTATGAATAAGATAATTATTTATTTACACTTATTACAACATAAGCCAATTATTCGTTTTTTATAATAGGAATGATATTTGTACAGCATTAAATATAAATAATTTATTTAGCCCTAGCGAATCTTGATTTTACCATTTCAGCGGGAGTTTTTGTTAATAAATTTTGCATTTTGCTTTATTAAGTTTGCAGTGTTGGTACAATTTCAATAACGATACATTTTAAATGTATCTATATTTTATAAATTGAGCAGGGATTACAAATTTGACTAATAGCTAATATAAATAGTTATTATTTTTTATAGAATAGTTAACTCACCACACTAGTTAACTTTATAAATCTCATACGAGCTCATCATTACTCATATGGGAAGCAATATTGATTAATATCACTTGTAAGACAGATCCATTGCATCCATCACATTACGAAGAAAGACTGATAAATCCTCCTGTTGGGTAAAGCAGCCAATTAATGAACTCCTTTCTGTGAAAAACGATTTATTACATTCACTTGCTAAGGAGAATGAAGGGACGTATTTTTTCATATCAGTTAAACGATTAAAGTTTCCACCCCCCTTCCATTCGTAAAACCATTAAATTGTACGTAAATTAGATTTTAATGTTGTGAGATCGAAAATAATTTGTAGTATATATTTAAAACTTTTAGCTTTTATTAAAAAATTTCCTTTTTTTGTATTCAATACGGTTGATTTTGACAATTATTTTTGTTATTTGTTTGTTTATTAATAAACGATAACAAGCTTGCACCCGATTACAACCACCTTATTTCTCTTTATTTTATAACGAGGAAATACATTTTCTGACGTGTGAAAAATTCCATAACCACAGATCAGAACCCGGGACTTTCCATCAAGAACGTGACCGCTATACTACGGTCGGTCAGTAGGTAAACCTTATCATCGATCTACAGAGTTCAGTAAATACCTTGTTGAAATAAGGTTTTGAAAACAATTAAAATAAATACTGTTTACAATTCCGTTAATTTTATTTTATAGAATAACAAATCTTTTTTTCCTAAATTTGTCCAACAGCACCTATGTTTTAATTAGTCCGTAATGTTATTTTCCTTTATCATCACAGACCCTTCTTCAATCTTATTGTGGTAGAATGAAAATGTAATATTGTGCGTATAAATGGTTAAATTGTGGTATTTTTAAATCTTGTTTGATTAATGGATTTCAAGAAATAGATATTTTTCAGTGGTTAAACAGTAGAAATGTAATAAAGAACTATAGTAATAATTTTTCTTGGTGTAATTGTATATAATCGAATAAAATTATTATTATCTGTCAAAAGATACCATCTGAATTTCTGTATTTATCGGGCTATGTAATCCTTTGTGTTCAAAAATATTAATATATAAGTACTATCTACTTTTGCATGGATGTGCATGTGAGATTTCATTATAATTATTAAAATTTTTATATCATAAGCGGATTAACTTGTTTTCAATAAATTTACAAATCACAATTTTTGCATTACAAGGATTTACGTACGAAGGTTTTTGAAAACTGGGATGAAGAAATGAAAGATATTCGTGGATATTAATTTCTTAAAAGAATTTATTCATGTAAATATTACTCTTGCATATTTTTTTAGTTTTCCATAAATAATATCGTCCAGAAACACTTCGGAAACCATAATATTGCAGACGTTTATTAAAAGTAGAACAAAGTTAAATGACACAAATACCGACCTCAAAAAACACAATAAAAATGTATTAAAAAAAATAGTTTTAAAATTATATTTTTCAATTACAACGATAAATTGAATACAGCTATGAAAAACATAAAAACAATCAGTTCACGTCTTTTAAAATTCTGTGTTTAATGAAAATTGAAAAAAGGTTTATATTTTTACTTTTTATTCCTGTTGTTAAATTCGCTTTTATTTTTTAAAGGCTATTTTATTTTACATTTTTTAAAGTTATTACTTTCCTGGCATCTTAACTCTAGAGCTGTGCTGTAAGAAGCAAAGTATGGTAATCAATCAAAAAATGGGGTATAGGTTTTTGACCCAGGGACTCCAAAAGTAAAAGAAAGTGAGGGGTAATGTTCGTACGTACGTAGGCGTGTTTGAAGCTTAATAACTTTTGACTGGATAAACAGATTTTAAAAAACTTTTGTACGTACGAACATTCGTGTACACGGTAAAATTTGTCGGTGAAATTTGGGCTTAATATCTCTAAGCGGTTGGGGATCAATTTTCTCAAACTTTTGCAAATATAACTCTATTTTATATGTGTATAACTCAGAGCATATATGCGCGCTTAATATACGCTGTTTTTTTTTTAATTTACCAAAAAATTCCCCTTCTCCAAAAATCGAAAAACTATCTTTTTATTTGTCGCATATTTTTTAACCAAATTTTTTAATGTCTTCTAGGCGTACTAGTAAGGAAAGACACCTGGAAAAAATATCTTGGGAGCAATATTAGAATTGGGTAGCCGATAAAAATGTTAACATCGAGTTTTTGAATTTTTCAAAACTATTTTAACTTTATTTAAACTTTTAATAATATTAAAACGTAAAATAATATACTTTCAGTAACAATTTTTACAATAAATTTTCAACGTAATTCACCTCCCAACCCCAAAAAAGAAATATTAGGTAACTTTTTTCATGTACAATTATTTTTCTATTATATAAAAATGAATAACCACTGCTAGAAAAGTATTACAAGTTTATCAATTTTTTTTTAATATGGAAGGTTAGGAAAAGCGTGCTCGTTTGGAAAAAAACATTCTAAAGAAGTAACTGGCAAGAAAGCTTATAATTACTAAAATAAAAAAAGAAAGAAAACTGTTTAAACTAAAAATTAATAATGGTTTTGTAACTTAGGCTTTCTAGAATATGTGTGTGTGTGTGTGTGTGTGTGTGTGCGCGCGCGCGCGCGCGTGCATGTATTTGTCTTTTTCTTTTTTCTTTTAATACTTGCTTATTTTAATTCACAATATCTTCAATTATTTTTCATGTTAGTCCTTAAATCTTGCATCCTTAATTTAACATACTTCCTGACATTGCCGATTGATGAAATTTTGCACAGTTATTAAGGTCGGGTGACAATACGATATTCCACCATTAATTTTCAAACATCCCCTCGTACTGGGATAAATTAAGGGTGAAAATTAAGGGTTGGGGTGTAAAAAATTTCAAAATCTACAAAACGGCTATGCGGGGTTGTAAATCCATATTAACATACTAATTAAATCATACAATGTAGATAATAATTTGATTAAAGTATGACTAAAACGTATGCAAGTATTTAAACATTTTTTTTTAATTTTTTGTAATTTACCTTAATAATTCCAAAACAGTTTTATGAAATTTCATGACTATCAGAGTCGCTTAATTTAATACATCATTACGATTTAGATATCCAATACTAAGCAATAATGACGATAAAGTTATCCTCATGTAGTTTATATAGCTGGTGTAATTTTCGTTAAAATTATCTAGCAGTGATATCTGAAAAAACGTTTATTACAAAATACCAGAATAGTTTGTTCTATAAA
This sequence comes from Lycorma delicatula, assembly GCF_047948215.1. Taxonomy (NCBI): domain Eukaryota; kingdom Metazoa; phylum Arthropoda; class Insecta; order Hemiptera; family Fulgoridae; genus Lycorma; species Lycorma delicatula. The sequence continues at coordinate 14,072,601 of NC_134458.1, read as the reverse complement.
ATAAAAATAATTTCTGAAATTTCTCCGTTATTGAACATAAAAAATATATACGGTTCAATTTGAGAATCTGTACCTTTTTTGAAGTATAATAAAAGTAAATTCATATCGTTCTTAGAATTTGGAGTTTTCTAAATTTCTTTTCAACCTCTTAAACCTTGATGGTTTTTTTAAACACTTAATTCTAAATGAAATTTTATTAGTCTTGGTACACTTTTCAACTCTTATCGATGAGGTTTAATGATTATCACTACTATTAAAAAAAAAAGTTTTTTAGAGTTTTCTTAAATTTACCTTTTTACCCTAGCGAGTGACTCAAAAGAATACTTTTGACGAGGTTCTAACTAGTTACATACTATACGGTATTACGGTACTATAGGTCAGAATAAATGACGAGTTGAATTTTTATTAGCTTTTTATGATTTTACAGCTTTTACCAGTGCTGGCACAGGACCTTCAGGTCAGTTACGCAGTGGAGGTGGGCGCGGACGTCGCGCTCATCTCCGAACAGTGCGCTTTTCGACCGCGTCCTGGTTGGCTGATCTCTAAGGACGGGACTGCGGCGATCTGGTACTGTACGGGACTTCCTGCCTGTGATGTACGGCTAGGACGGGGATTTGTAAGGGTGTTGGTGGGAGGGGTTACCTACTACTCCACCTACCTTTCACCCACATTAGGATAGAGTGTTATAAAGAGATTTTAACTATTATGGTGAGGGACATGTTTACACGTCAACCAGTGCTGGTGACAGGCGATTTTAATGCCTGGACGACTGAGTGGGGATCTGCCAGGACAAACGCAAGAGGTTCGGTGCTTTGGATATGACTGCGGCACTGGATGTAGTAGTGCTAAATGTTGGCGATGCATATATATTTCGGAGAGAGCCTTCGGGGTCTATAATCAAAGTAAATTTTGCCTCCCCTGAGCTAGCTGCCCTCATTGCACAGTGGAGAGTGTGGGAAGACTACACGGCCAGCGATCATCAAGTGATCTTGATAACCATCGCTGGTACCGGAGCTGGTGGTGATGGACCACCTATATTCACGAGCTGGAGCACCAGAGACTTTGACCTTGGTGTTTTTACCGAACGGCTAGACCTACGTGTAGTACGTCGGGTCTCCACGGTAGAAGGAAGGCCACATGTCTCGCCGATTGTCTTGAAGAAGCCGGCGAATTCCTCCCACGTAAGTGCGTTTGCAAGGGTTGTCCGCCTGCATATTGATGGACTGCCGATATAGACAGCAAGCGAGAAGAATTCCACAGGGATAGGAGGCGTATGTCAAGGGCATACTTGCATTCGGTCAAAGTAGTATACGCTGAGTTGTATAATAAAACAGGAGAGAGGCTAAGCTAATTATACAGTCAAAGAGAAAATTTCGCTCTCAACTAATCGAGGAGATGGAGATGGACCTTCTGGGGAGGCCCTATGCGGTTGTAATGAAGAATACAGTAAGACCCAGTGGTACAGTTATGAGGTTTACGCAAAATGTGCTGAACATAGTTGACGGGCTCTTCCCCTCGGAGGACGAATTACTCCCTGAGATGAGTGGAGCGGCTGGAACTACACCGCTGATTACCGATGCAGAACTGGAGGCAGCGATTACACGAATACCGTCAGCCAGTGCTCCTGGCCTGGATCTTCTGCCTAATACGGTTGTCAGGGTGGCGGCTGGAGCTGAGCCAGAGGCGTTTTTAGAGACATACAACGCCTGTCTTCAAGAGACACTTTTTCCTGACAGATGGAAGCATCAGCGGCTGCTGCTAGTTCCTAAATCGGGGAGGGATTTGGCACTTCTCTCCTCGTACCAGCCGCTGGCGATGATGGATGCTCTAGAAAAGGTGCTGGAACGTATGCTCCAGCAAAGGATAATTGGTGTACTGGAAGAGCAGGGCGGGCTCTCTGTGAATCAGTGTGGATTTCGTAGTGGTAAGCCTGCACTCGATGCCATGGCTGCTGCCTGCGACTTAGCGGGGAGAGTTTTGAGGAGAGGTGACGGAATGATCTGCGTGATAGTTACATTGGACGTACGAAACGCGTTTAATTGCATCCGCCACTGAGTAATAATGGGAGCATTGGAGGACCTATTTGTCCCTTCTTACCTGCGACGGATGGTGCGAATTACCTCATCGGACGACGGATGATCTTTAGACTGCATGATGGGTATGTTGAGAAGAATCTCGATAGAGGGATGCCGCAGGGGTCGGTCCTTTAACCGACCCTCTGAAACATGGCTTATAATGGAGTGTTTCGGGTTGTTCTTCCACAATCGGTTACATTATTTGCCTACGCTGATGATATAGCGTTGCTAGTAGAGGTGGAAACAAGGTATGAGGCTGTAGGCAAGGTAACTTAGCCGTGTACAAGGATTAGTGAAGTACAAGGATTAGCTGCAGTAACACTGGTGTTGGCTCCTGAAAAGATGGAGATGGTGATAATCTCTGCCGCAAGGCTGAGGATAACTTTACATCTGATCCTTGATAGAAATTGTATCCCAGGTGGCCATAAAACACTTGGGAATCTGTGTTGACTCCAGAATAAAGTTTAGTGCTCACGTATTTCGGGCTTGTGAGAAGGGCGAGAAAACGAGGAGGCTTATTACTAGTCTACTCCCGAATACAAGAGGGCCCACACAATAAGCAGGAAACTGCTTACTGGTGTGGTCTATTCAACTCTGCTACATGGCGCTGAATTGTGGGCGGGCGTTGTTAGATTTTCCAAGTACAGGGGTAAATTGGAATGCATCCACAGGAGGTGCTGCATCAGAGCAGCGGGCCCCTATAGGACGGTGTCCAGGGAGGCGATATGAGGGGATTGCTGGACTGCCGCCTATAGACATGATGATAATGCAGAGGGCACACCCATTGGAGGAAAGGAAGCGCTTTGCTGAAGAAGTAGAAGAGATCGCACAAACATGACAGGAACGTGGGAGGGTCACGAAGGGTAAGTGGACCCATCGCCTTACTGGGGTCATCAGCGGGTGTTGCCGAAGGACCATTGCAAGCTGGATTCTGAGTTAACACAATTCCTGGTGGGTCATGATGGATGCAGTTCTTATTTGTACAGATTCGAGCTCGACCTATCTGAACATTTCCAGTGGTGCGGGGTAGAAGAGACCCCCCTCCCCAACATGTATTCTTTCTGCCCGCGATTCGCCATAGAGCGTAGAGAGATGCTCGGCAATCTGAGATGTGAGCACATGTTTCTCCCTGAAGATACCCTACGGATCCTATTACAAGGTGAGATACAATTGAAGACTGTGGAAAGATTCGTTAGGACGGTCATGAGGAAGCTGCATTTATATGAGGAGTCCCGCAGAGGAGATTGGCGTCAGAGAGCGCGGGGGTGGACAGGTTCTTGGCCGAGTGCCTAGTGGTTCCACCGTACGTGAGGGGGTCACCTAAGTGCGATGAGGCCGGGGATATTCTGCTAGTGCATCTGATGGTAGCCACTGGTAAGTGTGACTGTTTAAGATTTCTGTGTTGACTGCTGCTTCGGAGTATATCGCGTGGGTGTTGTGGATGTTAGAAGCTTTTTCCTGTTTTCTGCATGGTTCTTGTGCGATGTTGTCGGTGTTCGTATATGATGTGTTGTATGTGTTTGTGTGGTGTGTGACATCCTGTTGGTTTGTTATTGAGTGTGTGTGCGGGCGATTCCCCCTTCTTCTGTTGAAATACTTTTATAAGTAGTACCAGGAAGGGTGGCAGGCAGGGGTGTAGGTTTATTCGGTAATGCGCAGGTATACGTACTAATCTCATAAACTGGTTGGGGTACAACAATGAGAACTGGGAATGGTTCCGCAGGTTCGCCGGGGAGGTCCTGCGGGCCAAAGAGGATGAAGACAGAAGAATGGGAGTATAAACAGTAGGGTAGGGCGGACAGTCACTCCATGGAGGGCCTGTACGCCTTGGTGTGCGGGTACCTGAGAAGGGGGTGAACTCCAGGGGAGTTTGAGTTTGGGTTAAAATAAAAGACCAAGTCCCGGTCGGCGGGGTCGTCCCTGCGGGAGCCTAGGCTCTTTGTGGGGTCGGCGCTGTCGATTAGAGGCCAAAGGCGTAAAGACCGAGTCCCGGTTCCCTGCTGAGGCGCTGCGGGACGGCATAGCCGGACCTTGGCTCTAAAGCGGGGGATTAGAGGCAGGCAATGTAAAACAAAAGATCCGAAACCGGGGAGGCCAACCTGCCGTGCCGAACGTATTTCCGGCGGGTGGGGGACATCTCCTTTGAGAGTAAAAGGACACTCTCCCCGACTGAGTATACTTAATTGCATATCCGTTCGGGGAGAGTAGGAAAAAAAAAAAGAAGGTATACGTACGCTCTTGGTTATAACTGGTGGAACCTGTTAGCGAGCCCTAACACTGCTTATGCGCTCTTAAAACCTCTTAAAAAAAGAAGGTTTAATAAGTAAATTTAAAATTATTATTCATAATTTTCTTTTTAGTTAAAAAATAAATGATATCCTAAGGTTAAGAACTTTTTAAATTATCACTGTGAGTGGGAGTAAATTTTAAGATCTAAATAATAAATTTCAATCTGTGGGATGTATTTAAATCTGTGGGAGTTTGTTATTAATGATTTCTTTGTTTTTTTAATTTTTCCGGTAGAATTGCATTTTATTATTAAATAGCATTCATGTTTTTGGCGTGTAGATTAATTGAAATGTACATTAAAAATTACAATAACCACTTATTTTCTGGTAAATTTCGAGCAACATTTTATTGAAGGAAGACTGAATATCAACAATTCTACTTTTGCATCAGTAAATTTAAATTACTTTTCCCAGATACTTCATTTTCTACAGCTTTAACTGAATGTGAACTCCACTAGTTAACTGTTTCACGTTATTGTTTTAATTACTAACCGCTTGATAATATTGAAACAACAGATTTCTTTATTTTTCTCTTTTTTATTACACATATTTCATTCTTTACATTTTAGAATTTAGTTCATCGCAAGCACGAATAAAATATCACATAAGTTTTTCAGAACACTTAAAACCGACTTCGCCTACCTTATGCTAACATCGCTTACTAAGAAAAAATGTAGTCGAGATATTTTTGAATCAATATTTATAGGTTTTTAGACTGTTCCTTTCCCACTTCACTATATTTCACGATTAATAGAAATTAATCGACATGGTTCTTGGACGAAGATAATCAAAAAATTTATTTTGTTTTTTGTTTTAATCATTCTTCAGTTAAAAGATGATCTGAAATTCTTTAAAATAATTGCGAATGTTTTCCCTAATATTTAAAATACTTGTTACTGTTACAATTAATACTTAATTTTTAAACACTTTTTTTTATTTTTGTCATGTTAATATCAAGAAACCATTTTGTTTCGGTGCATCGATACGCGATTCGTATTGTAAAACAAAATTTAAAATAGTCTGAATCTAAGAACTTTTATCTGCTCGAACTATCTATTCGACGTTAAATTTTTTCTTTCCTATTGTTTTTGTTAATTTGATTTCAGTAATTTTGAAATATAAACTGAATTATTTTTCCGATTTTATTTTCTTAATTATAGTTTAAAAGGAAAATCCCGAAATAAATTTTCATAAAATTTATTAGTTAACAACCGTGTTGAATTTTTTGTTTTCATCAAACGTTTAAAAACTATCTACAGAATTAAGGAAAATTAATTCTATACTCTGCTTCTTCTCTTTAAGAGTAAATATAAAAGAAGTGCCAAATTTTTTTTTAAGAATAATAATTATATTAGTTCTAATAATAATAATCTTTCGTTTAGACAATCGTGGTGAAAGATTAATTTTTAAGCCCCGTGATCATATCAGGAGAGATTAACAATATAATTTTACAGCTTTTATTTTAATTTCAAATAAATATTTGTGATAATATTTCTACATGACAGAAAGAATATTTTACTTTTATTTTAAGTATGAACTACAATTGCTTCTAGATAATATTATTTATGACTGCATACATTTTTATATTTGTATATTTGTGTTGAATAAAAAATTAAATAAAAATGAATAATAATAAATTTTCACGTACGTCTATTCGTTTTTCAGTTAACAGTAATTAATTACAATACGAAATAAAAGAGATTCTATTTATTATAATTAAATGAGTCACAATCCCATAATTTATTTCGTTATTCCGGCAAGGATGTAATATGTATTACGAAATGGCGATCGTATACGCCGGGCTCTATATATATAGCGATATATTTCACTGGCTGTTGAACGCAAGGGTTCTGATATCGGTAAAGGGTGGAATAGCAGTTTAGGTTGTTGGCTGATGATGCTTGTATATTCTTTCTTTTTCCTGTTTAGCTTCAGGTAATTACCGTTCAGATAATACTTCAGAGGATGAATGAGGATGATATGTATGAGTGCAAATGAAGTGTAGTCTTGTACAGTCTCAGTTCGACCATTCCTTAGATGTGTGGTTATTTGAAACCCAACTAACAAAGAACACCGGTACCACGATCTAGTATTCAAATCCGTGTAAAAATAACTGACTTTACTAGGACTTGACGTTGTAACTCTCGACTTCTAAATCAACTGATTTGGGAAGACGCGTTCACCACTAGACCAACCCGGTGGGTTGATGCTTCTATATTAAGAGCCAGCTACCTCATCACCACCCGTATTTTATCGTTTGAGGTCATAGCAATGACCTTGCGTTAAGAGGATTAGCCTTTTAACCGAGCATTTTATTTACTACTTGACATTTATCTACATTTGTTATGTATATATCATTTATATTTAATTATCAGCAATTATTCATTAATCAGTACCGGCTATTTAAAAATGAAACTATAAAAGTTAAAAGGCATAATATACTTGCAGCTATTTTCATTTTGTGCAGACACAAATAGGTAACAGAATTGTTGGACAGGTCTTTCCCTAATGAAAAATCCTACTAAGGAACTCTAGCTTGATACATAACCTTATCTTCCGGTCCGCAAAGGCCGATTAGACATTTGATCGAGACCTAGAGAAACAAATCCGGATTAAAATTGATCAAGCATATGAAAAAAACAGATGAGTGGTGAAAAACTTTATCTATCCTCGGAGAGAATCACGGCAAAAAGTGATTTGCACTATTTATAGATCGACTTAGAAGCTTCCTCCAAAAGATGGTTAGCTGTAAAGTCTTTTATAGGCCTTTAGGTATACATCCCGATAGTTAATTTTTACAGATCGAAGTAACTATACCAAGGACGGGAGCACCGCATTACCGATAGACGATTTTTCATTAACTAGTTCAGGTAGATGAAAAAATTATTTTTCTCCAGAGCCAATTTTTTAATGGGTTCCTAAAAATCACTGAAGAATAAACTCAGACAGCTTGAAGAAATACCGTAGCCCATCCCAGCATAGTTGGAGTAAAATAGTATCTATTTTAAAACTATAATTTTGCAGCCAAAAACTCTTCTAGACGTCAGCTCAGATTGTACCGAGTTAAATATTCATTTTTAATGATTTACACCTGTTTGTATGCACATCTTTGAAAAAAAATCATTTTAAACGTATTAAGAAATTTCTTTTTATATAACATATTTATTAGGTATAGCTTGTAGAAGCCGAATTGGCACAAATCTGATATATGCGATGGTTGCGCTAGGGCGGGGCTATAATATGCTACTCGTGGAAGAAAGTATACATACGGTATAAAAACTTTACAGTATACTCGTACATACGGTATAAATATTTTTTATTTTATAGTAAATTTTTAATTTAACTATTTCTTTTATACTAATTTACGGTATAAATGTTTGGTTTTTTTTGGTATTTTTTATACTAATGTTTATTCCAATCAATAAGCAAATTCACATCATAAATTTTTTAATTGTTCTTAGTCTTATATTTATATAAAAAAATAAATAAATTCATAATCGAATAAAACAATACGCAAATATTTAGCTTACTTATTTTTACCACTCTTATATTAACTCGTTCTTGGACTATGTATGTGAGAATCGTGGTATGGAACCTTTCAGTCGAATTTTGAAGCATTCCGCTTATCAATTGCTCAGAAAGTTTGCATACAGGTTTGTTGCTGATGACAACATATTTTAGCAACATTATCAAGTCGCTTAGGTGCCCCTAAGTTGCTAAGCGAAAAAATGTCCCTTTAACTTAAGGAACCTCGTTTACATGCATGTTTTTTCAGTGAAAAAAATTTTAAGTGAGATATATATTAGGGTGTAGAGTTGCTACTACAAATTCTGTACAGTAGCGAGCAAAGTTTTGGGAAAATTTATTACTTTTTAACCTGATCCGAATTTTCGGAAGAAAATCGCAAATATCTCGAAAACGGTCAGTCCTAGCGCTCTAAAAAAATGTTTCCACCCAGTCGATGGTACTTCATCCACTCCCAGTGGTACCCGTCAGATGATAATATTTAAAGTGCCCCCGGGGCGCCGTTTGAAAATTGGTGGGGGGGTGTGATGGGGTCCTACCGTAGTATCTCGGCAACCGCTCGCCCGATTTTCACAATTCAAACAGCGTATGTATCAGCAGATCGAATGCAAACTATCTAACGCATCGAGTATATTCTTGGTCGACCGGATCTTGGTTATCCGAAAATTTAATCGTTTATCCCTATGTTTTGTTGCACTCACTAACCGTAAAACGTACCGATCCGATCTTTTGCTAAATACGCTCAAACTTGTGCACTAGCGCAGTTGTAAAGTATAAACTTATGAAGACCAAAATGTAAAAAATAAAAAGACTTTTTAAAAACCACTCATATTAAATGCACTAAAAAGTTTAAAATAAAAAATACGTATAAAAAAACGTTTTAAACAGGGGTATCCGTCTTGTTCTCCGGGTACCCATTGACCTGTCTTTTGCCCAGTCACACATGCTGTTAATCGCATCGACCGTGGACTTTCCCCTTACAAATCCATACTGCTGCGGTGAGTAGCTCCCGGATTCTTCTAACTCATCTTTAATCCTCTTGGCTAGGATTCTTTCAAGGATCTTACCCATGGTATTCAATTGGTATATTATATTGGTATATCTATATGTGACCTCTTGTCTTTCAGAAACTTGCTTCGGGATCAAAATCAGTTTCACTTCTTTCCAAACACTGGGGAAAATTCCCTTTTCCAGTGCCTTGTTCAAGGCCTCTTGCACTAGCACTTATGTGGTAACTGTTTTATAAGTGTTCCCTCTATACCATCCGGTCCCGGACATTTCGTTACATTGATTCTAGCTATTGCTCACCTAAATTCCTCTATAGAGAACCTTCTTTCTTGTGTAAACACAGTTTCATTATAATCTGGTTCTAATACCGGAAAGAGGTTCAAAACTCCTCTTAGGGTCTGTGCTCTGATCAGTGGAATCAGGGGTCTACCACATCTTTTCATTGCAATTTGATAGGCCTTCCCCCACGGATCCACCTTCAGATTTTCAAAAAGTTTTCTCCAAACTTCTTTTTTTGGCGTTTTAATTTCTGCTCACGGTCTATTTCTCTCAGACTTGTACGCAGATGCAGTCATTTCAATCAGACCTGGTTTTTTCTTTGTAAGCTTCGCCTGGATTGTTTGGCCTCTGTTCTTAATGAGGCTATGTGTTCCGACTACCAGTAGGCTTTCTTTTTAACAGTTGGGTGTTTTGGGATCAGTTTGTCCGAATAGTTTTTTAAAACTGTCTGGAAATCCTCACGACTCCAAGGAGTCATGTCCCCTAGTTTTGTCACAACTGTGTCGACGAATGTTTCAGCTTTTGCAACAGTTGGTCTCCATCGTAGATTGTGTTTTCGATATGTTACTCTATCACATAGGGCGGTAAACGCAATCACCCTGTGGTCGCCAACAAAGGGATTTTCAGAAATTAAACACGTGTTAGGGAAAGTGAAGAGTAAATTGATATCTTAATCAACAACTATTAGAAACTAAGGGATCGGAACTGATGCATCGTGTGTGACTGATGCTCGGTCTTACCGCTTAAGCAAAACCGGTACAGACAGTTTAAAGAAACAAACTATTGTACCCTCTTCTGATGTAAAACAATGTAAATATATATGCACGATCATAACTTAGTACGGAAATTGTTTTTTTATTATAAAATGTATAAAAGGGAGTGTTTTAATTAGTCCCTCGGCTATTATTTTTATTAAATTAAATATTTTTAACCATGTTCATGGATTTATTAACATTATTTTAGCATAAATTACCGCATGTATTTTTTGGATTCTCTCGAAAAAAGCCATCATAAATGTATTCATTTAAGATAAACGCGGCAAGTTATTTTGAGACCACAGTATTATAAACGTTTTGGTTTTAATAGTAACGGATGAAGTTTAAACAGTTGTTATGTTATGATGTTGATGGCAATTGTAATTAAAGTAGGAATACAGATATTGCCTGTTTCCGACTACACGGCACAATCACTCGTCCTGAAATTCACTTTGTTTTTGACGTCATACTGTCTCCAGTCATGGTCTCCTCTTCATCTGTCTATTTATGTCTATTCTTTGGCTTAAAGTTACCGTTAATCTTTCTTAGACTTTCTTCCCCCTACCCTCTCTTTTTAACACAAATACACGCTCGTGTATAGATCTACAAGTTACACGAAACAAGACTATCTTCCTTTTCTGATTACCTCAATTTTAATTCTAATAAAAGCTCTTATTATGCTTCTTTACAGTCCTAATAAACTTCCTATCTTCCGAATTAAACTTATTTATTTCAAATTAAATTAAAAGTCTTTTATTACAATTTAATTGGATTTCCTGAATTTTTAATTTATAGGAATTATACCTACGGTTTAAACATCTTTGTTAAACATATGTTATTAAAGAAATAAGTTGGGTTTTAAAATAGTTTTCCATCTAGCCAACGTAATTATAATTTTATATCTGATTTTTTTGTTCATTTTTAATTAATTTCAAACAGAGGAATTAAGGTATTACTCTATTCAACCAGTAAGTTTTTTTTCTAGTATTCAATACTGGGTGTCGACCCAACGTACCAAATAGATGTTTTTTTTTCATTATTTTATTTTATTTTGTAATGAAAGATACTCTAGTGGTCCAGTAGTTCCTTCTAAATTACATCAATGGAAGATTTTAAAATAAAAAAATTAATTTTTCAAAGGAGATCATTTAACTTTTTTTCATCATTGCTTAGAATTGTATTGTTATAGGATAATCATATGTAAGCGTAAATATATAGTATATATATATATATATATATATATATATATATATACTATATATTTATACAGGTTGTCTCGTGAAGAAACGGAGAAACTTTCAGGTCATGTTCTAATAGTGAAAATAATTAAAAACTTTCACATAAACATAGTTCTGGATAAGCTTTATTATCCAGTTATGGCTAGCGAAAACTTTCGCCCATATTTCAGTTCTTCTAATAAACAGAAGCCCTACTGTAATTTTTGGAATCCAAATTAAGGAATAAAGTTGGTGATTTCTTATGTAATTTGAGCTTAGAAATAGGATGAAAGAGATTTCAGAACTCAAACTCCAGTAGTTTATATGATATCTGACGTAAAACACAAAATTCGGGGTCAAAAACAAGGTTTTTAGTACAAAAGTTTTATTAAATTACTAAAATATGCGAAAGATTTAGTAAAAAAACTTGTAGAGAATTTAATTCTGAAAAAAATTAATGTACAGCCAGTAAAAAGTAAATAAAAATTTAAAAATCGGTTTTTTATTGAATTTTATTTTTTTTTTTAATGTGATGCCGTTAATTACTTTATATGTACTTTTATAAATTTTATTTTAATCATTCAGAAGAGATTGATGAAGCAATTAAACACGTAAAAGGAGATGAAAATTTAATAATAGTTGGAGACTGGAATGCAAGCATTGGAAAAGGCAAGGAAGGAAATATAGTGGGTGAATACGGGCTGGGCAAAAGGAATGAAAGAGGGGACCGACTTATAGAGTTTTGCACGAAGTATAATTTAGTAATTGCCAACACCCAATTTAAAAACATAATAGAAGAATATACACTTGGAAAAAGCCAGGCGATACTGCAAGGTATCAGATAGATTATATCATGGTTAAGCAAAGATTTAGAAATCAACTCGTTGACAGCAAAACTTTCCCTGGAGCAGACATTGATAACGACCATAATTTGGTGATAATTAAATGTAGATTGGGGTATAAAAACCTGACGTAAAGGTGTCAGATGAATCGGTGGAATTTAGAGAAGCTTGAGGAAGAGGAGGTTAAGAAGATTTTTGAGGAGGACATCGCAAGAGGTCTGAGTAAAAAAGATAAGGTAGAAAATGTAGAAGAAGAATAGGAGAATGTTAAAAAGGAAATTCTTAAATCAGCAGAAGCAAACTTACGCGGAATAAAGAGAACTGGTAGAAAACCTTGGGTTTCAGACGATATATTGCAGCTGATGGATGAATGTAGAAAATATAAGAATGGTAGTGATGAAGAAAGTAAAAGGAACTATCGGCAATTAAGAAATGCTATAAACAGGAAGTGCAAACTGGCGAAAGAAGAGTGGATTAAAGAAAAGTGTTCAGAAGTGGAAAGAGAAATGAACATTGGTAAAATAGACGGAGCATACAGGAACGTTAAGGAAAATTTTGGGGTACATAAATTAAAATCTAATAATGTGTTAAACAAAGATGGTACACCAATATATAATACGAAAGGTAAAGTCGATAGGTGGGTGGAATATATTGAAGAGTTATACGGAGGAAATGAATTAGAAAATGGTGTTATAGAGGAAGAAGAGGAAGTTGAGGAGGATGAAAATATTTATGAAAAAGGGGAATTTCCGTCAGACTTCAAAAAAAGTGTTGTAGTCATGATACCAAAGAAAACAGGGGCAGAAAATGTGAAGAATACAGAACAATTAGTTTAACTAGTCATGCATCAAAAATCTTAACTACAATTCTATACAGAATAACTGAGAGGAGAGTGGAAGAAGTATTAGGAGAAGACCAATTTGGTTTCAGGAAAAGGATAGGGACAAGGGAAGCAATTTTAGGCCTCAGATTAATAGTGGAAGGAAGATTAAAGAAAAACAAACCAACATACTTGGCGTTTATAGACTAGAAAAGGCATTCGATAACGTAGACTGGAATAAAATGTTCAGCATTTTAAAAAAATTAGGGTTCAAATACAGAGATAGAAGAACAATTGCTAACATGTACAGGAACCAAACAGCAACAGTAACAATTGAAGAACATACGAAAGAAGCCGTAATAAGAAAGAGAGTCCGACAAGGATGTTCCCTATCTCCGTTACTTTTTAATCTTTACATGGAACTAGCAGTTAATGATGTTAAAGAACAATTTAGATTCGGAGTAACAGTACAAGGTGAAAAGATAAAGATGCTACGATTTGCTGATGATATAGTAATTCTAGCCGAGAGTAAAAAGGATTTAGAAGAAACAATGAACGGCATACATGAAGTCCTACGCAAGAACTATCGCATGAAAACAAAACCAAAGTAATGAAATGTAGTAGAAATAACAAAGATGGACCACTGCATGTGAAAATAGGAGGAGAAAAGATTACAGAGGTAGAAAAATTTTGTTATTTGGGAAGTAGAATTACTACAGATGGACGAAGCAGGAGCGATATAAAATGCCGAATACCACAAGCGAAACGAGCCTTCAGTAAGAATTATACTTTGTTTACATCAAAAATTAATTTAAATGTCAGGAAAAGATTTTTGAAAGTATATGTTTGGAGTGTCGCTTTATATGGAAGTGAAACTTGGACGATCGGAGTATCTGAGAAGAAAAGATTAGAAGTTTTTGAAATGCGGTGCTATAGGAGAATGTTAAAAATCAGATGGGTGGATAAATTGATAAATGAAGAGGTATTGAGGCAAATAGATGAAGAAAGAAGCATTTGGAAAAATATAGTTAAAAGAAGAGACAGACTTATAGGCCACATACTAAGGCATCCTGGAAAAGTCGCTTTAATATTGGAAGGACAGGTAGAAGGAAAAAATTGTGTAGGCAGGCCACGTTTGGAATATGTAAAACAAATATGTAAAACAAAGGGATGTAGGATGTAGAGGGTATACTGAAATGAAACGACTAGCACTAGATAGGGAATCTTGGAGAGCTGCATCAAACCAGTCAAATGACTGAAGACAAAAAAAAAACATTCAGTTTAGACGGTAAATAAGGGATAAATTATTTAAATTTTATAACATTTGCTGCAAAAATTTCATCGGAATAGTCTATTTTTTAAACAAAACTTTTAATTTCAGCACTTTTTAGATAATTTCATCTTCCGACAT